>NC_140123.1:117617470-118217470 GCF_964035555.1 Netta rufina | reverse complement strand
CCAGCACATGTGTTGCGATTATTAACCCACGTTTGTGCCTGAGCGAGCAGGCTGAACCGGTCCATTTGTAACAGAGTCCCTGTTCACATAAATCAGGGTTAGGATTTGTCTGAAAGCCACCTACAGCTGTCCAAGAGAGGAAGCAAGGTACAGGTTTACAAGCATAGCAATTCTTTTCCCTTTTAATTTCTTAGGGACTTCCACTTCCTGGAAATGCAAATGATTCTGCATACACAGGCTTTAGAGCTTAATAAATGACTCAGAGAGAAGGAAGGGGAAAATGGGCTGAGCTGCAGGAAAAAACTCCTTGATACTAGGATGCATCTGTCTAGAAAAATCTGCTCCTGTGAGAAGCCATGGAGAAGTCTCATCAACATAGTACATTAAAAGCTCATGGACCACCAGTCCCTGAGCCTGGAGGCAAAGGATCAGCAGGAAAAGGAGCTTGGCCGAAAGCCAGAGGATTTGCTCCTTCATTCCCTTGTTAGGGTACCTTCAACAGGGCCAAAGGAAAGTTAACAGATGCTCAGAATAGCTGAGCCTCTCCAAGCACTTCTTGCACTGCCACCCTGACAGGAGGGCACTTCATGACAACTTGCACCAAATGAGCCTGGCCAGCACATTCGTACCTTTCCGTGCCCACTCTCAGATCTTTATCGAAGGTGTTTCGGGGAGTTTAATTGTTCATGTTACATCTTCACTTCCCCTTTTCTCCCTACCTCCCTTGATAATGTAGTTATAGAAAACAGGGAATCACCACGTTCCCCACAAACAAATGACCTCTATTGATTACTCCCGTTTTCTGTGCCGCGATACAATCACTGCACTTGCTAAAGTAGCAGTAACGTATAAAATTGGGTCTGAAACTGGTTGAGGCTTTAAATTATGGTTTAGGAACTACCACAGCAGATTAGTCTGGGGACTGGCTAGAGTAGGCAAAGCACTCAGTAGCTAGGGCTGGAATATAATGCAGCTTGGATCAATACCTAGCTGTGAAAAGCTGTGATTGGAAATGTATCTTCCTTCAGCAAGTAAAGATCTGTCCCTGTGATTTTGTCAGGAATAAGCAGATCCTATTTTCACTAGAAATCAAGAGACGGCAAGTACAACTCACTTCAGCTAAGAAAGTCGTTCCAGGTTTAACATAAGTTTTGTGTTTTTATTTTTGTTTATTTTTTTTAAATCTCCGTCCTGACTCAGATTCAAGTGCTTATAAGAACAACACCATACATTTCCTCATTCCTAGCCCTGCTGTTAGCATTCCCAGACATTCAGACTGAAACAGAGCTACCCTCTGCCTTCAGGTCCTGCTCTACCCTTATGCATCCCAGCTGTCCATAGATACTTGAAGACCACTTGCCAGGTGTTTAAACCATAAATTCCATGTTTACCATTACATTCTACATAGAGAAGAAGCCTTTGGATTGATTTACTCAAGAGACACTACCAAGCAATCAAAAAGCCAGAATGGAGCCACTCTGAATCTCATTCTTCCCATACAATGTGATGGTTCCTTATCCTACAAAATGTCATCACAGTTTATGAGCCTTTCAGAAGACAGAAAAATGCCACTCATTTAGTTTGGGCTCATTTCTTCCTTCACAAGCATTGTGAACTGTTTTATATACATCTGCAAAACACCATGTGTGCTCCCAAACGGTATCTACATGTGAAAAAGAACAAAATGCAGAGCTGAAAAGAAGTCTCTAAGAGAAACAATATTTTCTCACTGGTAACCCTTCATTCAAATGCTTAAAAGTGTCATCAAATGTCTTGGCTTCCTTTTTGAAGGCAGTGTGTAGCCTTTTCTTTTGACGGCAACAGAAGTACACAGCAGGCTTGCAGGGAATGCCTTGCTTCCTCAGAGAATCATGTCAGGACTGAAAAAAACCTCCTTTACAGCAGCATGTATATATATTTAGGCATGGCATGCTGTTAGCAAGTGTCCACCTTATTCAGACATTAAAAATAATGCCATAAGAGAAAAATAAACTTCATGGTGGTGAATGGCTGTAAATCTACATGGCTTTGATGATCTATAATCCAAAATATTTAGGTATCTGATCTAAACTGAACTTCTGACCCTTAACCAAATGTTAGTTGCCTACCTACTCATGCAATAGCTCTTTGCATGGCACCCTTAGGAAAAGGACATTTGCATGTTTTTCTTATGCAAGACACAGAGCAGACAACCTGCTGGGTTTTGACATGGCTCCCCTGTGCTCTGTGTTTTTATGCTATTTTTACATGGAAGTTCTTAAAATGCAGAAAACAGGAAATTTGTGCCGAGACCACTGATTTATGAACTAAAATGTCATAAATTCCTTGTTTGTTAATCATGGACATAACATAAAATATTTCCTGTATTATATTTCTAACACAACTTTTTTTTTCTTTTTCTTTACATGTTGCCAAGTTACTGGAAATTCAAATGTAAAGTGAAAACATTCTTGTGTGTGTGTGAAAGTTTACATTCTAGGTCAGCCATATACTCTGACTTTTGGAGTTCGTGACAAAGTAAACACATCAATGCTCCATTCAGATTGGAGACAAATCATTCATTTCATTGTAAGCCTGTGGACAGTCTGCAGACTGGAAACATAAATGTTCATAATTCTATCTGGCTGTCTCCTGACTGGCTTTAAGATGCCAAGTCCACTGCAGAATAGCTTCTAGCCCATGAGTAAGGCAGAGATGAGTGAGTAGAATAGGTTATGTCACACGCACCAGAACTACAAACCTACTGGCGTTCTGTAAGTACATCCAACTTTGCAAGCGTTTTGCTCTAAAAGACATGCAACAGCACACACATGACTGAGTTCCCACAAAACCTTTGCACCCAGGAGTTTCATGACTGAAGATCAACTCATCCTGCTCCAAAATACAGACTGATCTTATTTATATTCTGATTTATATTCTGCCCCAGAAGAGCTGGGGCAGGTGTTGTGCTACAATCCCAGTCCACCTCAGCAGGGTAACTTGTGTTGGCTATCCTTTCTAATGTTCTCACAGAATGAGCAAAGCAACTCCTCCAAATAAACCATCTTAACTTTGTTCTAAATGTGTACATGAAGATAGTGTTGATAAAAAAGGGCTCCGCAGGCATCCGCACTGAGTTGAATTCCTCACATCTGATTCCCAGGTAAGGTGTGTAGAAGGGCAATGCAGCTTTCTGCTGTATTGCTCAGTTCTCTCTTTCCTAATCAAAATATGGAACCAGTTCAGACATTTGGCTCACTTCACCCTTGGTCTCCTTGGAAAGACACCCAAATGCATGCTAATTACTGTATTGCTTACACTTCTCTGTTACTAAAAAAAAACATACCTACAAATGATTTTCACTTGGTCTATTGCCTAGGCATCATACCGTGAATTTAATACTGACCTAGGGTCTAAATTAATATCCATAACCTCAAGGAGAGATAGCCTCCAATGTCATTTTATCTCCTTGACAAGCATTCAGTCCATTCTCCAGTTCGATACCAGGAAGACAGAAGAAACCAATTTTCAGACAAGAGATTTCTTAAAACCAGCTGAGCTCTAGCTCTGCTAAAGTGATGCTACCTGCCAATGACCTTGCTGCTGTTTCCTGGGTGTATTCCACATACCGATGAACAACAAAGTTCTTAATGGTTCTAAAGGAAGCTTTTTGCAGTGCAAGGTTATGGAAACATCAATCCGTGTAGACCTAAATTCTTCCTCATGTAGACATTTCAAAGGGGACATGCATGGGTGAAGATGTCATACAATGTTTAAAACACAGCTTTCAAGACCTTGTGTATACAGGGAAGAGGAAAAGATCAGAGGATAAAACAGTGGTAGCACCACTCAGGCATTTATCCTTAGACAGTCACTTTTGCAGGTGATCAGCTTGGCAATCACACAAAACAAAAGCTAAATTATGATTGAAATAAGCTTGAATGACACCACTTTCAAATACTGCAAAAATAATTAACCCCCTCCCAATTTATGATAAAAATCTTATTACATGAACAGATTAGACAAAAAGTGAAGAAATCTGTCCCTTTAGTGGAAGAATGGGGACTACATTCCCCTACACGGTATCATTTAAGTGCTCTGCATAATTGCTAAACTTACAGACCTGTTTTCTTTTCTTTTTCACAGCAGGTTTGGAATCTGGATCTTGATGTATTGCTGTCTTATCACTTGGTTTCTCAATTGTTTCATCATCTGAAGGATCTGATGAGAAAAAAAGAAGGGGTTTTCATTTTATTTTCATTTTTCAAATTCATCTTTTCTTTGCATTCAAAATATGGATTAAGATCTTTAACTACAAGCTTGTCAAAATAATATAATCTCAAGATTAGCAACAAATACAGCTGTAATAGAAATTTAAATCATTTTTAAAAAATGGTATTTGAAATTTACTCTAGAAAAAGTCCCAGTTTTTCCCTCATCTTCATAGGATCTGTTCTGGCAGGCAATGTATTTCCATGTCTTTCTGTAATGCTACACAGTTGGTGCCATCTGCAGCATCACAGGTAGAAATGTCTAATCTCTCCAGAAACCCACTTGAACTAAGTTGAGCACTGAAAGAAGATGTATCTGATAAACTACAACACCTCAAGTTGCGTGACACCTCTCTGTGTTATTTCAGAAAAAGTAAAACGTTATCTTAGATTCATAGCACTGCATTCATCATAGAGAATTACAGACCTATCTCAACAAATCATTAGACCCCAAAGTAAGAAACAGTTCTGCTCCTAAAGACTAATGGCTCTGTGGACCATAGGATCACCGAAGAAAATATATAATTCCTCCTAAGTTTGTTGACACTTCTTTTGGAATAAGTTATTTTTTCCTACAAGGACAAGAGTCTTGCAGATGGAGGAATAAAAAACCCACACCAACACACACACAGAAAACACTCAAACCTCCATCTAGTAGCCCCAAGTGCCTCATGGACACCAAGTACCTATAAGAGGAAGATTTCTAAGATTTGTATAATCTTGTACTGTATAAAAATATATACAGATGTTTCCTGCAAGCACATTTTAGCTGTGTGACTCTTACAGCATTAATAATTAGGTAATGGCACCATTTCTAAACTTTAATCAGAATGTCTGTAACAGTAAAAAAAAATAAAAATGGTTATGCTGTCAGAGAAAATTATTTAGATTAAAATGTCTCCATTCATTCTCTTCCTCATCTCTTTTTATCTACAGAGAGATTTCTGGTGGAAAAAAAAATCCTATTCAAAAGGACAGTTCCCTCACCAGTGCTCTATTAGCCTCTGATTTTAAATGATGTTGTATTCCAACACAGAATTTTCTGTTGGGGACTGAATTACTTCCCCGGTCATTGCCAGAAGCATTACCGTCTATTTAACTGAATAATTACAACTGAATAATTCAATTTCTGTATCTGGAATACTCTGGAATATTTTTCCACTTTGCAGGGATTTCACAATTGTTGATATCTCCTGTATGCTCAATTTTTAAGCTGTCAGTTCAAAGATAAAGTTATTTATTTTAAGTAGAATCAGTAAAAATTCTCTAGTTTCCAAAATAGAAACGCTAAAATTCCATAAGCATCATACAAAGTACGGAAGAACTGACTTCTGATTATTACATGATATCTATGCAATCGATAGCAGTAAGCAGAGTAAATTTAGGGCCAGAAGACATGAGAGAGAGAAAATCAAGTATGACTGCTATTTAATAATTGCAGCTGAAATATGTACATTTTAAAAAAAGAATATATAAGCATAGGGGAATTAATATGATTGGGAAAGAGGAATCTTTACTCATCCCCAGATGCAACACTATGCATTATATGGCAATAAGGCCATGGCTTCTAAAATCCACATCGCTACCAACGCACATACATACTTCTGCCTGGGAAGCACTGTCTTGCAACTTCCATCCCTTTTCACACGTTGAGGAGCTCATGTAACAGTCAGCATCTTAAAAATGGGTTGTGACAGCTGTTAAAGAGTTTTAAAATTTGGGGAACTTAAAGCTAGCAATTGAAGAAAATCAGTGAATATTTTAGCAGGTTCGAAGTCATTTGTCATGAAATCTTATTTGATATAGATTAGATTCTTGGCAAACTGCAATAGCTTTAGAAACAGCAGCATGAAAGAAAAACTAACTCTTAAATGAAGATAAACATGTTAACGTACTTTATTCAGACCAAAACAAATGCCATGAAAGAATTGGCAGCACTTATTTGCAACTTAATGCATACTAAGAAATCTTGAATGGGCATGCACCAAGAAAAGCCTCTGCTTTCCAAGACCAAGGCAAATGCACAGATGTGTGTACAAACGCACAAATGTAGGCACTAAGTGGACAGTGCTGCTAAGCTGGCATATTTGCTTTCTTCTTTTCACAGACATAGCCATCAAGCCATCAAATGACTACCCAAGTGGTAGATCACAGAATCACAGAATGGTTTGGGTTGGAATTGACCTCATCAATCGCCTTGTCCCAGCCCCTGCCATGGGCAGGGACACCTCCCACCAGCCCAGGTTGCCCAAAGCTCCACTCAACCAGGCCTTGAGCACCTCCAGGAATGAGGCATCCACAGCTTCTCCGGGCAGCCTGTGCCAGGGCCCCACCACCCTCTGAGTGAAGAATTTCCTCCTTATATTTAATCTGTGATCCCAGGGGAGGTGGGTTGCTGGTGGCAGGGGAAGAGCGGGGATGTTCCACTTAGCCCTTGTCTCTGCCGCTCAGCTGTAACATCAAGGTGCCCCTTAAGAAGCAGGTAAGTCAGCCTTAGCAGAGGACACTGTGTGGTCATTCTGGGATTCCCTCCCAAAGGATGAGAACAAGGCAGGTGGCAGGACTAAATCTCAGGCACATATATGTACACTAACAAATGTATGGCACTAGGCTCCATGAGCTACCCTAACTTTACTATAAATTTATTGTTAATGCACAAAATACTGTATCTGGTCCTGTACAGCCTAACATAACGCAGCAGGTGAACAGAAGATACAAACTTGAAGATTTAGGAGACAAACAAATTTCTTATGTTACAGCTCAAATATCTGTGGCAATCAGCTGGGTTCTTACTTCCTCTCCTCCCAAGGACATCTGATGCTCCTGAACCACGTCTCTCTCTCTAAACCAACAGCTCCTTCCCCACTGCCATTCCTCTCCAGAGTCACTGAGCACTTGTATCTTTGGGGCATTTAAGAGTCTCAGGTATGATACTTCTATAGAGGAAGCTTAAAAATTACATAATCCTTCATACTCTTGAAAGTATAAAATGTGTTTGGGTGACCCAGTATAATCACCCTGCTTTACCACGGGCTTGCTTCCTTTCATACTGGCCCACCTCCAGCACATTTCTTAAGCTGCATTTTGGAAGAGGAGCTTCTGGGTTTGAGAGCCCATCGGTGACTTTGGTAAATAATCCCTCTGTCCTGACTCGAGAGACACTGGAGGAGTAACCACCTTTTACACATCCAGCTCCACATATCTGAGGTCCTGGATGCACTACATCCAAGCAGGCTGTGTATCCACAATAAAAATGAAGAACCCCCCAAGAGATCATTACTAGTCTTTTCTTTGTCCCTCTTGTTCAGCCTCGCCTGAGCCCCAAACACCCATTCCTGAATATATCTGTGCATGTCTGACTGAACTGAATTGCTAAACCAGCTCTTTCTCAGCATATTCACTTCACACTGGAAGTAAATAAGAATTGCATTAAATAGGTTCATGGAAAATGCCTGTGATCTTCAAGCATTCCTTTTTTAAAAACCACTTGGCATGCTCTGAAAGGCAAACAGGGGCAGTCTAAGTTTTAAATAACATCTTCTCTTTCTCATAACTAAAAGATACACTGCTGGTAATAGCAATCTAAAACTGGACAACTGGTTTCCATGATATGAAATAGCCTGGCAAACAATGTACCACCTGTTCACTGCCCATCCAAGTTACGGGCTGCACTTCGTGATGCAACGTCCTTCTCCCCTTTCAGCTAGAAATGAAAGGGGGAACCAGTGTCCGTCCCCAAACATCTGTGAAAGCAATTCTCATTTGCACATCTTCCTGCAGTACCTGAATATTTTCACTTCATACAACAGTAGGACTTTCTGTCTATTCCAGAAACAGCCATTTACATCCCAGCTGAGGCAGCAGCTAGTTTTGAGCTGTGATTGTTTGTGACACCACGTCAGCTCCAGTGATGACAGGAGGGTTTTGTTGTGGGCATCCAAGTACCACAGGCCAGACTCTGCCACCCTTGCTCACGTTAAGCAGTGTATCTCCCTATGCAAATGGTTACCTTGAAGTCAGTGGGGTTATTCACAAAATAAATCATAACTCGATGTGAATAAACACAGAGGCATCCAACTCAGATTCCAAACATGCCTGGATCAGAGCAGCACTGCCTGCCCTGCTTTGAGGTGTCAAGCTACCCAGGAAATTCCTCTATGCCCAAACAGGAGAGAGGACAAAGCCTGCCTTAATAACCAGTTGACACAAAGGCAGAACCTAATTGATTAATACAACGCTGACTTTCATCTCTCGTCTGGTGCACATGAGCAGCCAGGCACTGCTGGAACATGGGGCCAAAAGGACGATGTTATTCAGCACAGCAATCCTCTGCATCTGTTTGCCTGTGGTGGGTAGACCTTATGGAACCACAAGGTCATCAGAGAAGTCTGAACGATCACGTAATGGTCTTGATATAGATAAATAAATATGAATTCCAGAGCTCGCTCTTCACCTTTTTCTCCAGTATTGCATCAGCACTATGGCACACACTAACAGGCTTCCCAGTCATTAGGTATTTATATTTCTTTTTACTTTGAACCACGCTGAAACGGAAAAAACATTCGTGCTTAACACCTGCCTCTCCTTCCACAAATAGACCTTCATGTTTATGATATTGATCATGTTATTTCAACTAATTCAATACAAGGGTTTCTAACTTATAAGTCCGTGTACATCGATAGGCATGCCAAATATATACATGCGCACACATTGACACACAAACATGCACACAGGTATATAGACGTGCACGTAACGAGGCACACAGATATTTCAATGATTTAACAGGTTCACTTTAAACATCACCTTCATTAACCACTATCTGCACAAAGAAAGTATATTTACTTTGTTATTTATTCCAGTATTTTAAAGGCAGACAAATCCTTTATGCTACAGGAGGTAATGACATGTGCTTTGATGTGAATGCAATTTTGTCAATACTACCTAGTGTGAATTTGTGCTTGCTAGCCTGCCTCACCATTACTGAGACTTTTGACCTCTACAATACCACTACTCTGCTGTGAAGTGATTAATACAGGAATTACAATGACCACAACATAATTCACTCATTCTTTTAAGGAATGAGCTTAACTGACTGAAAAAGTAAAACTTTACTAGGAAGATCTCCTTAAAATGCCTCCAAATAAAGAAAAAGTTAAAACTGAAAGGGAACAGATAATAATCTTTGGAAAATCAGCCTTGTGGTTTGAGCCATTCTAGCACAGAAATACAGAGGATGTTAGCAAGGATGACAGAAGCTATCGAAAGTTCTTCATAGGAAGAGACGATAAAGAGAACAGAAGGTTTTTTGAGGAAAAGATGAGGTATGGTGCTTGCAGCTTTTCATAATATAGGCACAATGAACATATAATTGAAAAGAAAGCTTACAACAGCAAACTATTCTTTTGCTTATGTACTCAAAGACACCTGAGGGAATCATTCCTATTAGTTTGGGGGATTTTTATTTATTTTTTAATCTTGAAGCTTAGTGAGATCAGACATTTATTTGGCATCCAGAAGATCCCTGGTGAAACAGGACAGTACAGGAAAAGTTCATTTCTTCCAGTTAAACTAATCTCTGCGACAGAATTTGGTGGGAACCTGCCTTATGCAGCCAAGAGGGAGACTGCTTCAACTTTTATTTGAAGTATCTGGCGCTACCCACAGTCAGAGAGACTCTGGGCCAAGAGAGCCCATGGGTCTGAACTATTACAGAAATTTCTGTATTCTTCATTACAATCCCACCAGTGTTGTATATCTGTACTAATCCAGAAATCCTTACAGGAAAACAAAGCTTGTATATAATTTATTTTTACAAACTTTGTTCCTCTTCCCTTTTCTTCCCCCTGACTTCCATCCTCCGACTGTTCTAAAATTGCCTTATATCTAAAACCAGAATTTAAACAGGGCCTGTGTTTTCAATTTCTAGCAGAAGGCCATGGATGCTGTGGAAATAGGTTTTGTATTTGCTAGGCTCTATTTTTAGGTTCAGCTATGGTGCAGGAAAATATGTCCTTGTCATTACTTTGTAGGTGAGCATAATTCATTCAGTTTGGTGGGTGTGCCATGATGGATTCATCTCAGGCTCCTTGGCAGGTTATGTTTTTATTTATTGGCTGATTAAACTGATCTGTATTCATTAATCTGGGGAAAAATATTGCTCAGGGCTCCCAGCTTTAAATCCAGCAGATCGAAAAATATTTTATTCTGAGTGTACCAAGTGCCAAGTGTGTTGAAGTCTTTTGGTGGTGGTTGTTGTTGTTATTATATGTTATATTATATGTATACTATAAATTGTATGTTGTTATTATTATTTGCCATTTTAGATTCTTTTTTTCTGGAAGTAAGAATGGAGTGGGACAGACAGGGAGGTCAGGGAAAAGAATAAAATTGAAGTTTAGACCTTCCTATTATTTTCATATTTTTTCATTTAAAACTGACCTAAATTTGCAGTGAATCAGATTAATTAATCTTAATGTCAATGCATTTGCTTGAATTTTTCTTGCGTCTCCTTTGCCTATCCCACGAGGCACACACAGTGCAAGATCAACTAATTTTCTTTAAAATGTAGCAGTTGTCTGCAAAATTGGCTCCCAGCTTTCTCCTTGTTCAATGGAAAAGCCTCCTTTTTCCCCCAAGGTCGTGCTGATCACAATAGCTGACCTGAACGTGATGACGACAATATTTAAACGTACCACTCCAGCACCATCCCTTGAAGCAGCAGGAAACACGAAGCTCAGGTGGGCCCAGGCACGATGCCCACCAACATCCAAAGGAACAGGTGAGGTCCTTTAGATGAAACAGGCCTGCCAGGGGCGCTGATCAAGTAAGAAAACAGGTCTAACTTTGCAAATATTTTGAAGTATTCCAAGCACAACAATTTTCTGACAAAAAGAGAGGGATGAAGAGACAAAAAGATGCATTTGGAAGCAAATAAAAGGTGGTGCATAGCAGTAGGAGAAGACAGTCGTGCATAGCAGCAATGGGGAAGGAGTGTTTTAAACCATCACCTGGAAAGGTCCAAAATTATTATCTGTGTGTCACTGGCACTGCTATTACACAAAGGAGGATCTCTTTCATGCCTACCAGGACAACCCTCGCTAAGCTCCCCCTCTGTAGGCAATGAACAGCTCTGAATTTTTCTATTACAAAGCTAACAATTGCTCCGAAGCCCGTGTCCATGGTTTAAAACCAGATGACTATGAAGGTTTTCTGAGAACCCCTCAGACCAGCCATACAGAACTGCTAAGAATGCAAATTTTAGTATTAATACTTCAGACCAGTTGCTGACTACTTACCATGGCAATAGTTTAGAAATTGCTGGGAAGTGTGATAAAATGATTATAAACCAATTAAAAAAGTTATCTGGAGCCATATCCCCTTCATTTCTCAAGTAGTTGCTCTCTCTGAATTGGAAAGGGTCCACTGGCAGCCCCAGAAAGGTAAATAATACTCCATATATATACAAATAATACATCATGAGCATACGTCATGAGCATGCATCACCACCAGTGGCACTACTGAGAAATCCAGGTGACAGATTTTGAAAAAAGAATAAAAATCACCCCCTTGCCTCCTTGAATAAGGAGTTAAATCATTCTGAACACTGCATTAAAACAAGCTGTAGCCCTAGAAATCAGTTAAAGAACAGGTATACTGACAGTAATGAAAAATGAATATTTAATCACATCAAAGGACATAATCACAGCTCATCAGAAGATCTTTGATGCAAGAAAGAATGACAATATGGCTAAGCAAAGAGCCTCTTTTTTTCAAACATTAATGAAGATCTTTCCTTTTCTCTTCATTTAAGTTTTTGAAACTCCAGTTTTAAAACACTGATGAAGTTTTCATAGTTTTCTCACTGGGGTCATGAATCAAATTAAGTCCCTTCACTTGTAAGACATTAAAATATTTGGTTATTATGATGCTTTGTAACTAAAAGGAAAAACTGTGAATGAACTAGTTTATGTTATTAGTACCAAGAGGAATGAAGGTGCACATGAAGGAAGCTCTGTTGCAGGTGACCAGCAGTTAGTACCATTGTTTTGTCAACTTTCACTGTCAGCCCACTGCAACAGAGATCAACGCCACCTCCATGTCTAGGCTGAGATAATTTGAGCAATAACTATACGTGGTGCCAGCGCTCCATCATCCCAAGGTCTGATTTCCCTTCCCATCCGCATTAGCTCCTTTTCCAAAACAGACCTGCTCCAGCACAGCAGTAAGTCCTCATAGCTGCGAGTGTCCTTAAAACTGCAGACTTTACCTGCCAAGACACTTCACAGCATGTATTTTACACTTGTGAGGCATACCTGAAGGGCACACAATATGCAACTGAGCAAGAACAGAGGCAGCCCTACTGAAGATTCAAAAGCACTTCACTTTGTCCCATTAGGGAACATCCAGACAGCGTAAGACCCTTCCCAGCCCCATCTTGCCTAAGCCAAGCTGAAGCAGAGCTTATTGTAAACTGTTTGTAGGATGTGCAGGTAATAGTTTACAAGTAATGGCAACAGTATACACTACAAAGACAATATGCTTACACAGGTGTAAGCTCCTTCCTTGGTGGTTCAGAGGACACATCTACCACAAACAAACTGCCTGACAAATCTGGTGACAGGATATTCAGGATATACATTCATTTCAGAAAAATAAATAATAAAATAAAATAAAATAAAATAAAATAAAATAAAATAAAATAAAATAAAATAAAATAAAATAAAATAAACATAATTTAAAAAATGGAGTCATTTAAAAATAATTTTCAATATGCTCTGATATGACAGAAAACATTTAGTGCACAGATACACCTACCTGCCAGACTGGGCCACGCAAAGAGTCTCCCACAGAACATTTCTAACAACCATCTCTCCTTTTTCCCTTGTTTTTAACACTTCCTCTTTAATATTCAAAACTGGTACTTCCAAACACATTTTTGACATGTATTGATTTGGGAGTGAACCAAAAGACAAAACGAGGGGCATATCCGAGAACAAGACCAGAGGAAATCCCCTGTAGTGTATGTGTAAGGACACGAGAATCAGCCTCACGGGACCAAGGTTAGGCCTAGCTTGCAGTACAGCCACAATTGCACAGCTACAACCCAGCCTAGTCATAATTTGACCTTCACATGATCATATATTGCCTTACAAGCAGAAATGGATTAAAAAAAAAAAAAAAACAAAAAACACACAGAAATTGACTTCGCAGACATAAAAGTAGTAGGCCACCCTCCACTTAATAAAAACAACTTTTTCACCCGCAAGGTATCCCATCCCTGTCTCACACCAAAAATACTTGCACCACCCACAGTAGGTGAAGGGCAAACACAAAGATTTGACGTGTCAGGAATATGACAGGCTATCTCATTGCTTGCCATCCAACTTCATTTCTTCGTGACTGGCCTGTCAAACAAGAGCACCCAAAGCCTGAAGATACAATAAATAACACATCAGCACAGAGCGCACATCGCTCCTGTTGTCTGCTCTAGTACTCCAAGGCAATGACACCATGAGTGGAGGCTCAAGATGACATCCCCCAGTCGTTGTATTCTCCTCGTTACTCTTACTTTTGCTCTTTCATAAACCACCCTTTACTTCTGGTAATCTCTTTAAATCCCTGAATTCAGTTTAAAAGCATATTCTTAGAGAGATGGGTAAAGCGGGAGATTATTTTATTTAGTTTGCTTATAAGTAGCATGGATTTGGTCTGTTTAGAAATGTACTGGATGAATGTTATAAAATAATTAAATACTTGACCTTGTAAAATGGGCTTCACTTCTTGACAGATTCCAGGCATTACATACCCTACAATTATTTCAGAAACCACTCAAATGATGCTAGAGATACTATGTGATAGTTTAGGATAGTAAGAAGACACTATCCAACTCTGAGAAGTAGGGCAACGGTGAAAGTAAGAATACAGTTGGCCATCCTGGAAATTGGCTGAGGCATTGCGGTTCATACATCTTGCTTGTAAAATGCTCCATGTGATCTTTAAACAAGCAACTAGCAATTTGGGTTTAATCAAAGAAAAATCAGCTGACAAGAACTGGTTACAGAATGCACAATCATATGAGGGAGAACCCCCAAAAGCTGGCTTGAAGTAGCTATCAATCCTAACAGGCATCTGAGAGAAGAAACAGCCTGGGATTTGGAAAAGCTAGATCCAAATCGTTCCTCAGTGTGGGGAATTTCCCAGAGGAAATACTACCAAAGAAGGGTGGGAAGTCAAAGAGAAAAACCATCTAAAAAGAAGCAGACAGATCATCCAGCATCATACAGAAAACTCAAGCTATGAGTCTGGCACAAACTAGGGCCTGACTCCATGCTCTATTTCCCTCTTTGTGGCATGGCTAGGAAACTCATGCAAAAGCCATCTTAAAACAGAACAAAACAGAGCATATAGCACTGTTAAACAAAATATTGTTTCATTCATCTTGAAAAAAATAGTACAATCACTCTTAAATCCTTTTCTCCTACTAGTAGGAAGTTCACATTACAGTGGTTGGTCAGGGAACATTTACAGCCCTGTAAACTTGAACAACAGTGCTCTATAAAAGCCCACTGAAAATGAACATGCCCACTCCAAAACCACCCATCACATCATTTGTGTACGCAGGAAATCACCCTTTCTGCAAGATACTTGTATAAGAGAGGTGTGTGTCACAGCTCCTGGTGAGGTATTACAATTCCTGTGCTCTTCTGACCCATGGGCACTGCAATGAAAAAGAAAAGGTTCTTCTTCTAAGAACTGATTTATCATGAATGGAAACCGCTCCAGTTTGCAGACTTGCTCCTTTTTCAGGTCCTAAAGTCCAATATCCAACCAACATCATTCATTAGTTATAATATTCACTCCTAACAAACATTTATTTTTGTTAATTGGAAGGAAACATGTAAATTGTGGGGGAAAAAAAGGAACTTGGAATAACTCCATAAAACTACTTAAATGGTGGGCTCCAGCCTAAATCTGACTAAGATTCAGTTTTGCCCAGGAATGTACATGTAGTATGGCCCAGATGTGATGTCTCTCTTCTTAGTACTGCTGGAGATTCACATTTCCTCCTGTTCTCTCACTATCTGGGGAAGCAGCTGTGGCTTCACAGCTGTAGTTCTTGTTGTGAAGGTAGCACACAGAGTCTGGCTGACCCTGTGGACTTGCAGTTGATGGATCATGACAAAATTACACAGAGGGACTTGCCAAAAACAGTGGGCGTCCATAAAAAATATACAGCACACATTGTAAAAACTTAACAGCCCATATTACATTATTGTTCATAGATAGGCGCTGATATTTTACCAACCACTGATATAATTGACACCTTTTTGGCTCGTTTATTTTGCAGACACACACATCTATAGTACAATGTTATCACAGAACTGACACTTTCTCAGGTTTTCTCTGAACGTTAAATAATGTATGCACACATAAAATGTAGCCTACACTTAGCTATGTGTCAACAACAACAAATATATCCCATTAAAGAACAATACTGCAAAAAAGCTTTTACCCCAACTCTCTTTTATGTCTTAACACAAAATGTGGAAGAAGGCATTTCAAGTTGTTGAGATTTATTCATCGTCTTATTTTATTCACAAGTCTTCATATGACATAGCAATATCAAGTCCATTTGACAGAGCTTCAGATTGATTCATATCAAATTAAGTATCCTTGAGGTTATGGAACAAAATACCCTGACATGTTGCCACATAGAGTTAAAGTGGCAAACTCCCTGGATCATAAACCATCTGTTGAAAAGCGGTTCCCTATCCAAAGCCCAAGGGTTATATTTCTGAGCCTCTTATTCTCATGCTTCCTCCCCTCCATATACTACATAATTCTCAGCAGCGTGGTCCCAGAAATTGTAGCTTGCACTGCAATTTCAAGCCACCCTAGCGTCTCAAATTTATATGTTACTGGAACACATGCTTGCGGATTTAAATCACATTTTCTAAAAATCTCACCGTAAGAGTGAGAAAAAACACATTTTCTTATAGACAGAAACCTTTTACATATGAATGAAGATTAATGTAATATAAAGGGGAAATACTACACAGTGTGCTGAGTTAACGTTTTTGAAAGGAGGAAAGGCGACAGGCTTTTCATCTATGTCAATGCTCTCTATTCAAGATTAGTAATTACAATTCAATCTCTCATCTGTAAAGGTCTTTTGTGAACTGGCATGCAGCACATTTGTCTAAATGATCAAATAAAGCACATTATGACTTGATCAGTTGCAACTGCCATAAAAATAGAGCTCATACCTACATTCATGTGCTGCAAGCAGATGGTTGATTGCTTTTCTGTCCTCTTACATCGCAGTCCCGCTCCTTTAGATTCTCTCTGTGCAGAGGGTGACATGCTGTGAGGTCAGTTTTCTGACAAGGTCATCTGCCTTCAGAGTATGAAGAGAACTACACGGAAAGTGGGTTGGGCTATATTTAGAGTTTGGTCCAACTCCGTGCCAAGGTCCCCCCGCTGTCTCTCCCATGCAGCACCGTCTCAGGTCTATTCTTGCAGAGTCTCAGCCCACAGAATAGGCGAAGAGAGGAAAGCCGCTCTGAGCTACTACTGGAGCTAGGTTTTTGCAATTTGCTAGAACAAGTGGATCAGGAGCTCAGCTGAGGACTCCTTAAATCCCTCACTCTTCAGTTATTTAAAGACTTTTTCTTTCATTATTCAAGTGGATTTTCCCTTTTCAAGTGAATAAGCAGAGGGAACTGCCTGGATACAGCAAAAAATAGCCTTCCGAGCTAAGGTAAGCTTGCTTCATTTTTGTATTGTCATTGTAATTAGAAAGCAACTGATGATGACTTGTTCCAGATACGCTTTTTCTGCTAGACTGGCTCTGTATGTCAACATTAACATTTGGGGGGCAGGGGAGGGATAATGAAACTCTCAATTTCAAAGCATCAATTTTCATTATCACTGTCTAAAGGAAATGGGAAAATAGAAAGGTATCAGCATGTGCAACAGCATATACATTGTCTGATTTCACCTGTTTAAATTAATTTAAAAAGCACACAGCCAAGGAAGCAGGCTGTGTCATTCTGAAAGTAGCAGAAAAGCATATATGTGACTATGTGCATGATGGTTACATATGTAAGTGTGCAGTCTGATGTGCTGAGTGATGTTTTATCCACATGGCTTCAGGGTTGCAATACAGGGCTTACAACTAGCGTGATTTTAAAAAAAGAAAAAAAAAAAAAAGAATTTATAGATGAGCTTGTGCTCAAATTCCTCCACAGTTCTGAAGAAGTTGCTCAGCTTTAGCCAGAGTATAGATAAGATCAAAGATTGTGTTCAATTTAGTCTCTTCCACAGAATACTTTTACCTAGTCCTGCCTTGCTTCTCCTTTTAAAAGCATAAATGCCTGAACAGGTTTCCTCAGCACTGTTTTACACTGTTGCAACTCTTGCAACTCTTAAGTGAAAAAAAAAAAAAAAAAACAAAAACCTGGAGAGAGTACAGCAGGGCATGCTTGACTGTAAGGAGATCCTAATACACTCTGGGGTCACGGACATCATGATACAGCAGTGTGGAGTCCAGTGTGAGGAGACTGTTATGTAAAGACACCGTGGAGCCATGGATATAGTGCTAGTGCACGCACAGACACCACCACCACATGTACCTCTAAGGCAAACACACAGGAATGGCAACCTGAAAAAATGGGGTAGAAAGATCCACTTGGCCCTAAAGTCCAAACTCTAATACAAGAGCACCAAAAAGTTCTTCATTATCAGAAACATCAGGCACCAGCCTCAGCAGAAACATTGGAAGAGAGGCTGATGGGTTCTAGACTGAGAGTAAGCAAAGTGCAAAAGAGGTCACAAAGTCACTGGGAGTTCATCTAAGGCACGGCCACTGGGTGGATTCCTGCACTTAGTTCAGGTCTTTCTTTAACGCAACCACTCATTAAGAAGTATCTCTTGTATCAGGCTGAAAAAGTAAAGGATTAGATGGTGGCGAAAGTCTCACCTGCTGAAGAAACGTCTGGTTCTGTTTACTCTCAGCTTTGTGTAAGATCGGCTGATCTTCCTTTCCTTCTGATTTTTTATTTGACAATTTATGCCCAGTTTGAGTGTTAAGTTTATTTGGAGGCTGTAATAAACACCACCTGCTTTGCTCAGAAAACCTTTCTAGTGGTTCTACAACTCTTTAGCAAACAACTAGGGCCACATGCCGTGGAGCCAACTTGGGCTGTGTGGCATGCAAAAATTCATTCATCCAGGTTTCCATTGCAAGAACTTAGGGAAGAGGCTCTTACATGAGGGTTACTGAAGTGCTGCAAATGTATTCATGAGATTCACCAGTAAGTAAAAGGCTTCACAGCAAAAAAAGCAACTAGTGCTGTCTGAGATTGGCAACAACCTTTTATAAAGTTAGCACTGAGAGAAAGCACTGAGAGAAAAGAGAAAATAATGTAGTTGTCTACATCTTCAAATGGTCTGTTTTTGCCTAAAGTTTCTGCTTAATGAATCCACTTAGTTTCTGCAACACTTTGTAGCACCTGTTCTGTTTGTGTGCGGGGAAAAGTTATTTCCCCATTGATGTTACAGGTATTGGGAGCTTCAAAAGAGCAGCACGGGTGTAAGCGTAGCCTACAAATCCAGCACTCACAAAGAAACCCCCTGGCAGAGGGCAGGAGTGCTGCTGATAGCCAGAGGCAACAGGGGCCAGCTGGCTTTGAAGACAGCAAGGAGGGACGTCACACCTTCGTTACAGGAGTGGGGCCACAAACCATTGGGAGGTTTGTTTATGTACAGGTGGCAGAATGAGAGCAATGGAGAATGGCAATGTTGTTATCAGGGCAGATATGAACCTGGCGTTAAGGGAAGATGTTGGAGAGAAGCACACTGGAGTGAACAAGCCTCATGTTCTAATGTGGACAAACCTCAGTCTGCCTCTAACCTCTTCCCTGCTGGGGCCAAACCTGCCTCTAGTGGAATCCTCCTCTTCCTTGTCTGTCCCCTATGTTAAAAATGTCCAGCACCAGAAGGAGCTGGCTTCATATTGCTACAGTGGAGACCACCACAGAAAGGGGAAAAAAACAGAAAAGGAGAAAGAAAAGAAAGCTCTTTCCCTTCTTTTTCACTTTCTTTTCTTCTCTAGTGCAGGAAAGAAAGGCTGAAACCCTTTCTGTCCACCTGGGAAGCAAAGAAGGCCTCAGAGGGAGCTGAAACCCACTTCCCACAGTGGGGGTGGGAGGGCATGGCTATAGGTACTGACTGACCTCCTGCCCAAGGTTGTGGAGGAGGAAGAGGCCTGGCTCACAATATATGCTGCCAGTTGGCCAGGCAAAGCTCCAAGGGGACATTCACAAACTGCTGGCACTGGTGCTGTCACCCTCAGCTGACAGGTGTAAGCAGAGCCCGAGCCAGAAGGGTAAATCCAAGCAGCGCCGGGGGGCGAGAAATTCCCACCAGCAGCCCGAGCCTCCTACCGCGCACAGCATTTACGTGCCTGCCCGGTGCCTTTCCTCTGGTGCAACCAAACAGCAAATGGCGCCGGGATTTTCCTCCCTCCTCGCTGTCCCTCAGCCCAGCCAGACTGAGGGAAACAAGCCAGGGTGTTGAGGGAAGTCTAGGTGTCCTAGTTAGTTAAATAATTTCAGCCATTCTTTTACTCTCTGCATACCAGAAAACTAGAGACACCTTGTTGCAGAAAACTGTCTGCTCTGAGGTGAGCAAAATCTTCAGCAGCTTGCATTTTCCTACAGTCTGATAGGGCCTTGGGACTAATGGAAACGTCTCCCACATTTATTTTCACATTTTGGGTTAGAAAACACTGCTTTTCACCTAGGCAAATTCATTCCTCTCTACCCAAAGCACAATAAGGCCTTGCATTCTTGTCTAAGCACAATGAGCACAGACAAAAAATCTCTGAAGACCATGGTGCCAACCTGGTCGCCCAGAACCTCTGGGCACAGGCACAGCTCTGAACGAACCTGTGGTGTCAGCAAGTGCCTTAGCCCTGACTTGTGCGACGACTCAGAATTAGCTAAGGTCTGTAGTGCATGGTCTCTGCATCGAAGCAGGAGGGGAAGGGGAGGCTGGAGTGGCCTCACCTGACCTCGGAAAGGCAGATCGGTGCAGTTAAGGACACTGGATGCAGCCTGGTTTCTCCTGGTCATGCCCACGTCTCTCCTGCAGTCACACCAATACACATACAGACACGTACACAGCTGTGCACTGACAAACAACGCAGTTGCGGGGAGTTGAGACCCACTTTCTATCCATTAACAGCAAAACATAGTACGTTAGGCTAAGATGAAGCATCTCCTTTGAAAAATGTAGTTATTTTACATGGACCTCCGGTTTGGCTAGGTGTAAAGGAGAGCAACTATGACAATTTTACTTTGAATGATGACGAGACTGAAATTAAGCAACTGAAAGCAGTTTACCTGCAATGTTACAAAACAGCGTGCAGTGGTGTGAGAGCGCAGGTATATATCCAGAGCAGCAGTTTATCCATACTAGAAAACATGCTTCCAAAAGTATTTAAAAATAGAGGATGTGCAGCTGGTCACCTGCGTGGATTATTTTTTCATTTTCATAGAGCTGGTCCCAGCTTACTGACAGCTACAGATTTAATCTGAAATCAGAGTGCTCCAGCGGGGCCTGCGTTTCTTGCAGTGGTAACGGAGGTACACGGCACGCTAGCAGAAAAAGGCTCTCCAGGGAGTTCATCAGGAGCTGGGAGCCTGGGAAAGCACCAGCACGGCAGGGCTGTGCTTTGCTGGAGCAGTCTGCCTAAGAACAATGTTTGCAAGGCTTTCTGCTGCTCTGTGACACCTGCCAAGGAAGAGGATTTTATGCAAAGCTAGACGGTACCAGCACATCTCATTTTAAGATGAACATGGCTAAGTTTAAAGCAAGTCCCAGTAAAAATCCCACCTACACAATGCGGCACAGTCATGCAGGAAGAAATAGTTGAAAGTGGTACTACATAGGAGTCTAACGCAAATTTCTTATCTTCCATTACACAATACTAAATTCTTTCAACCTCAGCAAATTTACAGGGATCACTAACGGGGCTAAAAAGCCAGAGAAAGAAATCCAACAACACCGAATTCTAATGTCTCAAACACCATAGAGTGAAAATGCATACACACAGCTGCAAAACCGTAAATCATAATTTTACATAAAATGAAACTTGGACTAAACATAGTCTTGTTAAAATAAATCCTTGGAGGTGAACTTTTCCATTTTTCGCTCATAACCAGCTTTTTATTGTGCCAGTCTTCTCCTTAGGCATTCACTTAAGCAGCGCAACAGCGTCCAACCTCTAGAACCCAAATAACATGAAATAATCAGTACTCACAACACAGTTGTGTTAGACACAGTACTCATGCAATTTTCTTAACCACAAGCAAAGGGTGAAAAGAATATAAAATAATCCACAAATGGATGTCAAATGTTTTAGGTACTCTCCCTAAAGAGACAATTTAAAAATCATGTGCAAAATATAGTCAAAACCAGGAATTTTACATCAAGCCTTTTCTGTCTTGAAGAGCACTCACTTTAAATAGAAAACGAGCAGCAAGCATCCTTCCTGTTACTCTGATTTATTCTGTTAATATCATGGTTAGAGATGCCATCCAATATAAACTGATGCATAGCATCATACAGCCACTCACACAACGCCCACCTAAAAGAGTGGGAAGACAATAAAAGGAAATCCCGCTTGAGAAAAAGATAGGATTAACTTGCTAGCATGCAAGAAAAAGGAAGGGCTGAAATCACACATCAAGACTCGTGTGCTTTGCAGTGTTTCTCACGCAGCCGAGCCCACAGGCTGTGCGCTCCCCATTGTAAATCCATGCATCGTCCAGCACCAGCACACCTGGGAGCTGAGGCAGCTCAGGCTGTGGTGGAGTTTCTCGATACAGATAAGTACCCGTTGAAAGAGGGAGATGATATGACCTCTCTCGGTCCTTCTGCAATAGGAAACTTGAGACTCCTGAAGGGGGAGAGGCAGAGCATTCGCTCCCCCTCACACCAACTTTCGTCCGACCTCCAGCTGTCCGAGGAGGACAACTTGTAGCCTAATTATAGGTCTCTTGATTCTTCCTAGAGATAGTCCCCTCACGTGGGCAAAGAATCTTATGAATCTCATGCATCTTTCAGAGCAGAGACTGTCCTCCATTTCAAGCCCTTCTGCTCTGTCACAAGTATCTGTACCGGATCCCCCACTCAGTTTGCTCCTCCTGAGTGAAACAAAAGGACGAAATATGAGTTTGATCAAGAAATGCAGGGTATTGAGTGACCCCTGGAGAAGGCATGGCTGGCTTCTTCTCTATTGTATTCCCCCACAACGTGTCAATAAAAAGAGCTGTTAACACGGAAGGAATTTTTATTGCAAGAAGTGCAAAACTACAGTATGCACTCAGCAGTTTCACATTTTACAATTGTTGAGGATATACTACATAGATTAGTAAATATGCCGTGTTTTCTTTGCACTTTGTGTACACACATAAAATGTGGTGAGAGAAAGGAGTCCTAGAGGATTTATTTGGATGGAAGTCAGGTGCACGTCTGCGCTTTGTTGCATTGAGGAGCTCTGGAGTCAGCATTTCTAGATCTGATAGGGACTGCTCAGTCTTTGGCAAATCACTAACAGTTCTTCCATCTCAGGTTGTCTTACTGCACAAAAACAAGATACAGAAATGCCTCTTAACTCAATGGGGTGTTTGGGGGCTTGAATGACATGTAGAGTGCTGGGGGATTCCTGCAGAAAGTGCTACAGTAGAATAAAATACTAGTTGTTTATTTTATTATACTTCAGACAGAAGACCAAGTCCCTCTGCTAAAAAGAAAACAACCACCACCTTGTAAAAGCAGCATTTTTTAAAAACATGTTTTAGAGAATCCAAACCAGTTGCATTCAGCTCACTAGGATGAAAAACAACCTTGAGGCTCACTGCATCGGAGAGACAAGGCTCAGAGGGATCCCTATTAATCTGGAGTTACAACTCCCCAGACTCTATCTCTGCGTCGATAGCCACATTCAAAGGCTTCTTTGTCATAGCTTTGTTTTCCAGTGGCTTCTGGGAGAATGCCCTGACATGAAACAAAGGCATGATAAAGGTTATCCCTATCCAAAGGGTTTCACTACTGTGTGCAGCTCAAGGAAAAAATGATGACAGATGATGTAAAGCTGGGGTCAGAATATATGTGGTATGGGAGAGACAGAAGCAGCGCTTTATCTAGGCCCTGAAGGTCTCTGCTCTGGAGACAGTCTCCTCCTAAGGCAGATGTCCTCCAGTATCCTCTACGAATTCACACGCTATGAATCCATCACTCTAGACCCTGCTGGGAAAAGTAGTCTCCTCTCTACTTGATTTACTGCAAAATTACCGATAAGGAAACCGCGCTGTAGTGGAACACGACCCTCAGCACAACAGAGATGAGATAGGCCGTGCATCTGCAGAGGGGAGATCACCGTCTTAGCCAAAGTTACAGAAAACAGGAATGGTGAAATGATCCAAGTCTGACAACATGGAAAACAGGATACCCTTCAAATCAGAGAGATTTTGCATCCCACTGTTTTGTCTTTGGCAGCAGAGAGCATGTCCACATGAAATTAATACTACCAGAGACTGGCATAGCAAGAAAAAAAAAATTGTCATGATAAGTTTATCTGTTTGCTTATTCTTCTGACTGACTGATCGCTTACCTCAGCAATGGGAAGGACTGGAAGGCTGCACCAGGACTGTAATGAAAATAAAGCCCCGGGGAACAATTTTGATTATAATGGAGGTTTCAGCTGACTCCATTTTAATTAATCAGAGTAGAGCAACAGTCTGAATTCCCAGGTACCCCATTCCAACCTGCAGACTAACATGACTTGTTTTAGGCCGTATTTTAACATTGTTCTAATAAATTCTTTAACAGTACTTTTATGTCTCAGAGGTACTCTAATTTCTTCTTTATTTTTGTTATGGAAGCTTTCAACAGGCACTCCAACCACAAAACACTAAAATGATATGCCTGCAAAATGCCAAACATAGACTCAAAAGCCAAATTCCTCTTCAAGCCTTGCATTAATTAAAAGCACAGTGATTTTTTTTGATTACAAAATAAAAGAGTGACTTTACATTGATAAAACATTTTAATTTAAAATAGATGTCTATAATAAAGACAAGCCACAGTAAAATTTGGTTAAAATGCTCAGCATAGACCCAGGATAGTAACATTAGACATCATCCGCTATAGGAGAAAGTCAGAAATTGTCAGTGACAACAGAAAAGCAGGATGTTCAGGGCTCAACACACAGTGCAGTGCCTACATTATCTGCATGATCCAGGCTTAAGTAAGCCAAGGCTTAAGGACTGACAAAACACGTGCAGTCTGAGAAACACAGAGCAAACAAAGAACTCCAAATATGTAAGTTGTGTACTCATACATCATAAGACCCAGCAGAGAGGATGTGATTTATATCTTTAAACTCACAAAGCACATAGTTTTTTCCTCTGCATTCTCCTGTGTGTCTTGAATTCACCAGTGGTTTGCTACCGTATGGAAATAAGAGTGGTAAATGAATTGTCCAGGACTTGCCCAGGTGGTACTGAGATGCTGAGCTCTGCAACCTCAGTTCAGTGTGACCTGCAGAAGTGCCTGTGTGCTGCCCCAACCCGGCAGCAGCTGTAGAAACTGAATCTTCATCCAAGAGGGATTTAAAAAACAAAAAAGACCCAGACATTACAAAAAGACCAGGGGAAAATGCAAAGGCAGCAACCAAGCAGAGAGATCAAGCTACATGCAAGAGGAGTACAGGAGACAGCCCTGAAGTGATGGCAGGAGGGGAATGAGGACAACACATGTAGAGCCCTGAGCCTCTATACTTTTCCACCTCCATCATGACAAAAATGCCCCATTTTCTACAGGAACAAACCTCTTCCCCTTCTTGATGTGGTAAGCATCACCTGCTTGGTGTGCAGGAGACCAGGGAACCCTTCCGTTGTCCCTGTGTAGGGGCAAGGCAGAGGGGGTGACTCTTGCTGCTTCGAGGCAGTCACAGAGCTGTGGTAGAAACAGACCTGCTCCTAGCAGTGTCTACCCCTGCTGAGGAGTGCTGAGCCCCTAATTGCTGAACTGCTTGGCCAAACGCAGCCCATCTCTGACAGCTGCCCACTTCTGTTACCTAGATCTTTTGAGAAGGCACCATAATTACGGCTCTTCCCTGTAAAAAAAAAAAAAAAGGCTGGGGGTGCAAAACAGAAAGCTCCTTCCCATGTTCTCTTACTCCAGTGTATTCATAAAGCTGCCAAAACAAACAAACAAACAAACAAACAGCACCAACAAAAGAAAACAAAATATCAATTTAGATTGGTTTTCAAGGGTGTAAGAGTTCTGTGTAGAGAAAAGGGTAGCTCATGTCTGTGTACAAGCAGCAAAGCAACCACCTGATTTAATACAATGGTAATGATTTCCCTTTGACGACAGAAAAGGTACAGACCTAAACTCCCGTCCCTGGCAAGGCATCTATTTCAGCAGTCACTACTTTCCCTTACTTTCTGCTAGCCTAACAGTACTACAGATACTGTATTTTGCAGTTTTCATTGCCACAAATATTACAGCAATAAATTGCTGCAGGGAATAATCACAGTACAGTGTAAAGGCTGTGACATCCTCAACTGCATGTAAAATTACTCCAGACTGGAAAACAACTGCTCACATCTAGCAGCAATTGTGAAAGCAACGCTTAGTGAGTTTAGACTGAAAACCTCTAAGAGGGGAAAGCATCAAAGTATTGCCAGAGAATGAGACGTAGGAGCTAACTTTTTGATGTGGAGAGCCAGTTTCTGCACAGATTCGCAAGCCTGAGGCATTTTCTTCCACACCGAGCAACCAACCCAGCGCTTAGTTCAGGTTTCAGAAGAGCTCAAGTGATGCATGTAACACCTGCTGTGTGCACTACCACTTCGCACTGTTCAAATCAGAAGGAAAGGAGCAGATGCTATTGATCTTCCTGCCTCAGGTTAAGTACCAGGAGTGGGAAATCCCCCACCAGGAACACCAGCACTCCCACAGTGCAGCCTCAAGTGATCTAGAATTTCCCTCCCAATCCTCTGGTCTTGACTCACATCTTGTCTTTTAACTGCATCCAAGGATGAGCACAGGTAAAGAACGCAGCAGGCTTTCCCTGGGGCTGACCCCGAAAGCTACTTCAGAATGGCAAGCCTGGGCAGATGCTAGCCAGGATCTCTGAAGAGAGCCTTGAAGAGCTTGAGCCTGCAAAGCCTCATCACTCCACAGCTCTGAACGCTGCTGGCTGCTTACCAACCTCCTCAGCAATATCAAGAACTGCTAATGTCCCAGCACCTTTCTACATCGCAGTAATTAGAAAGTGAAGATGTTTTGTCTCTAGCATTTGAAGAAGATGAAGATCATGGCTTCACTGCACAAGCCAGCATCAGCAGGATGGTAACAAACAGGGTGCAAGAGAAGAAGGTCCAAAGTCTCCAACCTGTACTCAACACAGAAGGCATTCAAGAGATCAGACAGCTCTTTTTCTAACCATCTAATCTAAACTGGGAAGGAGAAGTAACTGTAGAGGATTTTCATTCGAAGAACAGACCCTATTCTGGTCTGTCAGGCAAGGCTGCTGTTAGCATGCCCTTCAGGAAGCCCACAGTATCCTTGTACTCTGCTATGCAAGTAGGAAACAAAGTTCCTTCTGCTGCTCTCCTGTGTTGAATTATGGGCTCGTTTTTCACAGAGTTTTAAGCATACAGCGCTAGGATTTGGACATGATCAGAGGTCTGCAGATCTGTCTGCTGCTTTCAACACAGTCAACTACAAGGTGCGAGCAACTTGCCCGCGGAACCAAACAGGAGCCAGTGTGAGTCCGTCTCAGATGGTTCATCTCATTCCTACCAGGAGGCCCAAAGCAGGCAGCTGCTCCTCCTCACTGGGAGTGCTTGCAATGGCATCCCAGCGGATTAGGCTCTGTTCCCCATGAAGCTATACATTATTAATCTTATCTGAAGCAGACAGTGCTGACGCCCAGCTTCCTCAGTGTCTGGAAGAACACCAGCTGTCTCAAACTCAGCCCGAGGAAATGCACAGAACGTGCGCGAGTACCAAGAGGAAATGTTTCTTAAAGCTTTGTAGGATTCAGAATCCCTCCCCTCTTTTTTTCCTACATGCTACCGAAACAACTGCCTGGGATTTATACCCCACTCTGTGTCTCTGCATCCCCAGGTGTAGGAATACTTTTCTGTAGTTTCCAGTTACGAGACACCTGTCTACTTTGTCTCAGACAACGACCTGTCCCCATTGGCCCATCCATTTGATTTTGAGCATGGGTTACTGCAAGACTGTCTTTATCAGACCAACAGAAGAAGACACCCAGATTATGCAGCTGATGGAAGACACAGCAACACCCCTCCCAAAGCCCAGCAATGGGCACTGTAAAGAAAATTACTGCACACAACATAATTTCTTAGCTTCTACCTTGTAGAAATCCTTCAAGGGCTTGGTTCTAGGACTCAGTAATCTTCATGGTCCTTTTTCTTCATCACCCTTGAGAGTTACAACCAGCAAACACCACATGGTTCTTAGCATCAGGAATAAAGAGTTAATTTCTACTAAAAGGCAACCAAGTTGAGGAAGAACATTTTACCTCAAACTTAAGAAGTGGTCTGTAAGGGGCACTGAATAACACTCAACATTCATGGTCATAAACCACTGGATGGCAAATTACCCTCAAAACGGGAAAAAAATGAATTTTTACTGACTTACAGACCTTTCAAAGTCTCTAACAATCTCAAACAAGCTTTAACAGTTCTGTAGATACAGTATAGACTAGTGCAATACAAATACATGGCTTGGCAGGTAGATTAAGGCCTTTAAAAATTGATGAACACTAAGCACCACAGCTGATTTTGTATCAGATACGTGCTTCTTGGACCCATTTTTAATTTCAGGATGCAGTCCAGCAGTGCGTTGGTTTATGAACTTTCAAACCAAGACACGCATGCACAATGTACCCTCCCAAGAAAGACGGAGATCTCTGTTGTGGTACCATGACACACAAGGAAAAGCTATTTTTAAATAACAACCATCCACTACAGGGTAATAAAATGATTTCCAAGAAGTTTTTGATCCCCTAAACTAGGGATCAAGACTTTGCTAAAAAGTGAGAGTGTTCTACAAATTGACAAGTTACAGCCAAGTTGAGGAAAGATAAGTCAAGCACCCTGAATGGCTACCACGCAGTCATTTTTACAGCAGAAATCGACACGACATGGTCACGTGTAATGAAACCACATTATTCATTATTCTGGAAAATACACTAATTCTACGCACTATTTCCCACAGGTTTACAGCCCTAATAAATCTAGATTTGTGTCATTAACCTCTAGAACTACGGACTGACTACCAGTAAGAGTGCAGTAGGTGGTGATGAAAGCAACAGAAATGCCCCATAATACGGGTGTTATTGCCTTTGTGTCAGGAGGCACTGTGTGGTAAGTGAATATTAACTTCAAAGACATGGCTCATTTTACACGGCTGGCCTCTCCTATGGAAGCTGAATTTGGAGCATGTTGGTGTAGCAACATGCTCCCAAGACTTTTTCTGATCAGTAACTATAATGAAACACTATGGCTGCATAGTACTATCCTCACCCACTTCCATCATCAAAACAAGATGACATCATTCCTTTTATTTTCTAAAGCCCGTTTTTGGCAAAGGAAGTCGTCTGTTCTCCTAGGTACTGTTTAGAAAGTGAGATTAGTAGATTAATCCATTTGTCTCCCCAAGAGTTGTGCTTTTTACATTGCCATATTTACCACATAGCTTCGGGCATGGCAGATAAATACTGTCTTAGATTTGTGATTGCCTCAGATCTGTTTGACAGGGCTCTTTGTGCCTCTGGAAGTAGGCTGACGGTTTAGTAGCATGAAGTCCCGGGTTTAATCCTGGTATAAAGCATTTGAAAGAAATAAACATTTCCAAGTAGAAGGCTGAAAAATATTACACTTCCATACTCAAATTTCACAAGGCAAATCTCCTTATCCCCAAGGTAAACCTATTCATGTATATTTACCTGGCAAGTACATATGACGGTGTTTGACTAGACCCGTTTATCATTGCAGCAAAGGAGGCCTAGATAAATACATACAACAGATCAGTTTAGCTAAAGCCTGTAGGATTCCCACGTTCTGAGGGTTTGACCCTCAGAGTCATTGTGTATTTCTATTAAGACACAACCACTAAGTTTTCATCACAAGGCAATGACTGTAAATTTCCTCCATTACCTGATCTGCAATTAATTGGTGGTGTTAAGAGCCTAACGTCTCACGTACCTGCGTACAGCGTTGCAGCCAAAATCTGCCTATATATGTAGGACAGAACAATTTAAATATACAACAAATAGAGAAAATTTGATTTTAATTACATTGGACACAGTATTTGTCCAAGCAAATGCACAAGGGGAATAGCTTACAAACTAAGCAAACGAAAAAATCCAGTAAAATTGGCACGTCAAAAGAGAATTATGGTCACGTCTCTCAGGGTAGAAAGGTTGATAAAAAGAGTTCGGAATTGCTGCCAAGGTTATTGTCATCCTGAATTTGTATTGGCTGTTCAGACACCGGTCACAAGATGTAAAGATTAACACAACATTTAGTTTTGTATAGAACTGTTACTGCATGTGAAACTAAACAAGTTGTTTGCTTTTTCTGTTGTTTTGTTTTGTTAAAACCAACCACCATTCAGCACATGTTTGGTAGAATACACATCTTTCAGGAGTCTTTTAATCAACCATAGCAATTTGTAAACCCATTTCAAAAATAAATATTTAGAGGTCATGTAAGCAATGAACTCAAAGAATGGCTTACGTCCAGGCATTGTGCAGACTGAATGATGTGATCCTCCAGACATCTTTCTGCCCATGTGGTGCCATCAAAGAATTTTATTTTTTTAACCATGACCAAAATTAAGGAAAGACAGAGATGTGAGGAACTAACTGTACATGAGATGGGGTCATGCGAGAGGGGTCAAATCCCCCTGCTCAACTGTGAGCCAGCAGAAAGGAGGGAATGAGATAAGACAAAAGGTCGGAGCAGCAAAGGTGGCCAGATCTCTTCTTGGAAAGAGCTTAAGAACTAAATTAAAACAAAAGGCAACCTTCACACTTCTCCTCAAACATCTGCTACTCTCTGCCCTCTTTTCTCCTCACTAGTTTGGAGAAGACTTTTACCAGACAGATGTCCTTTAATTGTCCACCTGGACATCGAGGTGCTCAAGGCAGGAGCTGAAGGCTCAGCTGCCACCCCAGCATCAAGTGCAGCTGGCAAAGTACTCAGTTCCACAAAACAACCTTCCTTGACCCAAGAACTTTCTGGGGGTCAAGGAAACAGGGAAAAAGAGAAACACCTCATCATTGAGAAATGATTTCCCACCTCAGACTAGACAGCAACTCTTTAAGAAATGCCATCGCTCCCTCAGTTCAGCAAGAGTACGAGGGATTCCTTCTGAGTTTGGAGGCCATGCAGAAGGCCTTCTTCTACTACCTCGCCACCAACCACGCCAGGTCTCTGCACCAATTTGCAGCAATATCCTTCATTGTGCTACTCCGCTAAATTAGTTGCAGATGCTCCTGTAGTAAATCTTTCCTCAGCTGTGCGCTTCAGAAAAATGAACTGGAAAAGTCTGCTTCATAGGCTCCATGTCAGCCACAAAAAAAAACTGCATGAAACCATGAAGTCAAACACAAAGCCCCCTGGGGGGTTCTGGAGCACTACTGTCACATCCTGATTTTCAAATTTCATCCACTCAGCTGAAAGGATGTTTAAAACCAACATTTCTGGGGACAAAGAAAATCTCGCTTCATTCTTCTCTCATTATTGAAGTGTGGCTGAACCCTTCTATTCTCAGAACTGCCAAAAATAAATAAATGCTGCTACATGTAGGGAACTTTCAGCCTCAGAAGTGTAATTTCTCACAAGAACTTCTGAGCAACTGAAGATGTGGGAAAGGCCATTATTACTTGCTCTCAGCTAGAGCAGTTGCTAGTACGAATATATGGGCCTCTTCAAAGTCTGCTTGCACAAATGGTTAGCCTGTCGGTAAACAGCAGGGTAATTTGTCACCAACCCCACACACCTCCCTCCTTAGAAACACCGTACACCTGAATATCATCTGGGAAAGCAGACCCCAGCTCAAGGTGAACACTCCTGCCTCTCACCTCCTTTCTCAGGTTTACCTCTATGGCTGAAAAGTTTGTTTGGCATTCTAGCTCATCTATACCATCGGTTCAAATTTAAAGCATTAAAAACTTGCCAGTTAACTTTGGGTTTAAGGTTGAGGTTGAGAAATCTCGCAAAACCCAGGATGCCCAAGCTACAGCTTAAAGCTACAAGTTACAGCCCTTCTCCCAGCACCTTCTTGTCCTCTTTGGACAAGAGGAAATGGCCTCAAGTTCCACTAGGGGAGGCTTAGGTTGGATATTAGGAAAAGTTTCTTCACTTAAAGGGTTGGGAGGCATAGGAACAGGCTGCCCGGCGAAGTGGTTGAGTCACCATCCCTGGAGGTATTCAAAAGACTTGTAGATGTGGTGCTTAGGGACATGGTTTGGCAGTGGACTTGGCAGTGCTATGTTAATGGTTGGACTCCATGACCTTAGAGGTCTTTTCCATCCTAAAAATGATTCTGTACTTACAATAATAAATAAATAAATAAATAAAATTTATCAGAAAAAAAAACATATATAGAAGTAGAGTGAGTTTTCAGAGGACAGCCCTAATCTATGCAAACAGGTACGCTACAGCATAGGATGGCAAGATGATTTCCCTCAAACATTGCATGAAGTTGATGGCAAAGCCAGGAACAGAGTGCAAATCTTGCTTATGTGGTACAACAGCAATAAACCCATGTGTGGCTCTTCTGCTTATTTACTGTACGTGTCTCTAAGTCTACTTACTTTTCACACACTGATTATGCACGACTGAGGTCTGCTTTTCCCACACTTGGAAGTGTGACATGTAACTGCTTGTTGTTATCACGGTATGAATTACCACAAGAGTGGGAACCGTACCTCTGAACAGCCTGGCTTTGTTCAGCTACAATCCTAAGCCTTTATGCTTGCAGCTAGAGTATTTCACTTATGCACTCCTTATGGCTAAATGAGGCAAATTTCCCCCACCCTACCACTCTCCAAGTGCCCATTGCACTGAACCCCTCAAGGTAAATTTTGAGCAATGTTAGACTCACAAAAATGAATAGCCAACCAGTATCCCTGTAGTGGCACACAGTCAGGGGAGCTCAAACAGGCTGGGAAAGAGAAGCCACTGCTATAGTACTCCCTGCTTTGCATGTGGAAGAATCCTGTTTCTCAGGACATTGTAAAAAAGAAAATAAATAAATAAATAAAGAAAAAAACACAACAACAAAACGTGGCCCACACAGAGCCCAGGAAAGCAGTCAGCACAATACGGTTCCCACTGCTCTCTCCCTTTGCTTTGCTTTGTAGGGAAACGGGGCTTGTATGACCACAGTGTCTGCCTGTATGTGTATGTCAGCATGCTGATCCCAGAATTTTGGGTTAGACCCACAGTCATATTACAACAACATTTGACAAAGGGACAGAGAGAGAAAGCAACCTCTTGCAAGTTCTTACAAGTTTTGTGAAAATTATCAGGGAGGCAATTCTGTAATTCCTGGCTGAAGGAGTGGCTGGCACGTGAGGTCCCAGAGAGCATGGAGAATCCCAGCAAATTCCTCAGCCTTGGGAAAAGTTTCAGCTGCGGCTCACAATCAACCACTGGACACAAATTTATAGGAAAGTAGGCATGGTCAGCCCCACTGTTCAGAAAACTACTTGTCTGGCTAGGCAGTCATTGGAAGACATAGTTATGTGAATGATTTATTCTATTTTTTCCTCTAAGAAATCTTTCCCAGCACTGAAGAAGGAGGGAGCAAGATGGTGGGTGACAAACACACTTGCTAGCACAAGAGCGACCTTTATAAAAGCAGATTTTGTGTTTTCTAATTTAAGAAGAAAAAAGCCAGTGATGGGGTGTGGCAAGAGATCCTGTTAGTTTCTCAGCTAGTTATTTTCAAACGTGTTGCATGTATATGCTTTCAAAACACAGCAATGCATAACTTCTGGAAGGAGCACCGAGGCCGAGCTGACATACGTGTTTGCGGATAGGGAGCTTATTTTCTTAAGGTCTGCATATGAGAGCAGAGATCTACTGCAAATGTCTTGATCACCAGCACTGCCTGCAGCTGTTTAAGGGGGGAAAGGGTCAGACTGACCCCATTATCACCCCCATCCAAGATCTGTCCCTTAGTTGCCCTTGCCCTTTGCAGCCCCAGTGAACCAACCTGGCAATGCCCCATGACTCGTGCTGTTTACTCCTACCCTTGCTCCTGACAGTCCAAGGCAGTCACAGAGGAAACACAAGGCACTGACCTGCAAATCTGCAGGCACTTGTGGGAAGCAGGCGGTGACCTTTTCAACCAGCAAAACTACTGCAGAAAGACAGTGCTTGAGCAAACCTTATCACATAACAGAAAACTTCCCCACTGGCACAATAACGAAAGGGAAGTCTATTTTCCACCAGCAGTTTACTGTTTGAGGATGTAACCTGAGTACAAAAGGATGTATGAACTTCAGCTTCCAGGCTGGAAGAGTCGTGACAGAACCACAGCACATGCGCTCATCTGTCCCACCAGGAGTTCACTCAGACTTGGCCATGCACGTGCCAGGTTGTCCTCCACAGCAGCACTTCTCTGAGAGTCAGGTATTTAACAACGTTGACAGCACTTGGGACACAGGCAACACAAGACAGAAGATGGGAGCACTCTGAGGGCTGTGAGGCACTGGCACAGGCTGCCCAGAGAAGCTCCCATCCCTGGAGGTGTTCAAGGCCAGGCTGGATGGGGCTTTGGGCAACCTGGGCTGGTGGGAGGTGTCCCTGCCCATGGCAGGGGCTTAAAACTGTATGGTCTGTAACTTCCCTTCCAACACAAACCTTTCAGTGATTCTGTGACACATCGCTGTGCTGTGCGGAAGGTCTCAGTGGTTAGTGAGAACAGTCTTGCCGTGCTTTCTCTTGAACCTTTGCCCTCCAAGAATCTGAACAGACAGCGTTGCAGGAGAGCTGCGGGCTCTGTGCAGCACCTTCCGCATGCCTCTCCTGCACCAAGTCTTGGTACCTAATACCACTGCCCCTTTTCCATGCCTATATAGCTTCCCTTAACTCCCCCCCGTAAAACCATGAATACTGTTTTTCACAAGTAGAAATTACCCACATTGACGTAATTCTTATATCACTTTAATAATAATAATAAAAAGCTTGCAGTCTCTTGCCAGCAATAAAAGACGTCAACATCACCAAACAGCGATCTAGCTATTATCAATGTAAGCGATAGCACTAAAAATATCTTTATACTCCAACCCTCCATGACTCAATCTCTATCTATAAATACTTTAATGGGATTTATTCCATTTATTTTCTAGTTTCCCAGGTGATGACATGACAGACCTTCAACCTGGTCTTGCGCAACAAGCATAGGAGAGGTCAGTGAATTGGCAATAACAAACTGTTTGAGAGCCAGCAACAGCAAGAGGGAGTTCAGATACTTGATGACAATGCACTAACACAAATATATGTTTCCCTCCGCAAAGACTCCAGCATAAAAAGAAAAAAAAGTTTTAGGAAGAGATCTTTCACGCCATGATCTCCTAGACTGTTTGATCTGGTTACCTAAGTACAGTCTGAATGACTGGCATTTATCTGCAACTAACCTGCAAGAAGGACAAAGATCTGGTGTATCAAGTCTGCAGGATGGACCACAATACAACAGTTCCTACGTCTCTGAAATTTGTAATAAACAGTTTGGCAAAGACCTCAGTTAAATGTTTTTGCCTTGTTTTTCACATCCAATTGCACTCCCCAAGTCGACAGCCATTTCTCTGTTTAGGATTTCGGGATGAATCACCCCATCTCCTGTTGTACAAGGCTTTGAGCACGCTTGCCACTGCCAACATGCCCACTGTGTGCCTCCTCTGTTGCATGCCATGTGCCAACTGCTCAAGTGAAGCTCTTCTGGTGGGGCTGGGTCATGACACTGGCAGCGAACTTGTGCTCCAGGGGAAATGAAGAGCAAGCCAAATCCCTGATGTGAGAAGTGGGCCTCGTGTGAGGCATAGGGACGGGAGAATGCTTCTCCCCAGTACTAATGAAAATTTAAAAGGCTTGACTTTGGCATAGAGAAATGAAAGGGCTCTTTCTCTTTTTTTTTTTTTTTTTTCTTTCTTAATATACTCCTCTGTTCACACACTCCTGCATAGCTACGTGAGAATCCTTCGTGGGAAGCTCAACAAAACACTTCAACTTCTCTTTGCCAGGGACAGCTTGGTTAGGTTACCAGAACACAGGAATCTACATGGAAGAAAAAAGCAGCAAAATGTTTATAAAACGTCCATTTAAACCCAAGCTGGTGCTCGGTGCTCAGTAACACCTCGCATGGCTGCTCCTGTCAATGAGGCAACAGAAGAGGTGTTGTTAAGGGCCTGTTCTTCAGCCATGCTCTAAAATCCCCCAGTATTAAGCAAGCCTGCCTGTCAGCCACCTTGCTCTGCCTGCAAGCAAACCCAACTCGAGTAACCTGAGTAGACATTAGCAACTCAACACTCACCGCAGTTTCATGTCGTGGTCTGACCAAGCGGCACAAGCACTTAACCACAGCCTTTAACAACAGCAATGCTACGCACACTAATCCCTCACTGATATTTCATGTCAGCTCCCAACATGAATCAGCACAGACAGCGATGGATTTGGCTTAACAAGCCGAGTCAATTGTGCTTGCACTTTTTTGGAGCAAGGGAGCTTATCGTTCCTAGTGAAATCACAGAAGGATGCTGACTGCAGCCTGCCAACCTCCTCTCGGTGGTGCCTCGCCAGGGCAAATGTGCAGCTGGGCCGTCGCCGCTAGGGCTGCCCGAAAGGCTTGGACGTTCCCTTCGGGGAAAAACACCTCAGGAGCTGATGTCATTTACACGTTACCTGACTCTGATGAGCAAACTTGCCCGCAGCCAAGCACAACACAACAGTGCCACTTTGAAAGAAGTGTTCAGGGCATGTTTTTCATTACCACAGTCAGCCCAAACACTCCACGGCCTCCAGCTTATCCCACTGTGCCACAGCCATTAACCAGCTGAAGGGATAGCGACACGTGGATGACGAAAACATTCCACAAGCACGCTGGACTACACTGAAAATCTTGTGGGAATGTCAAGTTAGATATTTTCCATACCCTGAAGTGCTTTCTTGTGGCACATTACACTTTCCAATCCTTTTCTTTTTTTTTTTCTTTAATTAACTACTGTGCTCAAGCTTCCTGGGGCTTCTTTTTTTTGCAGCAAGGCAGAACCTCAGAAGTCTAGAAAAATAAAAAAGTGACAACTCTTCAAATATTTTTCCCACCAAAAAGAAAGTGTTTTTCCTCACATCCTCTGATTGTTTCCCCCTGTATCTTCCATGCTCTAAAACACTGACAGCATCAACAGATGGCCTAACTAATCAGAACCTCAGTCACAACAACCACAAAGAACTCAGAGCATTAAATGCTGATGCCACAGGTTTCTAACACCAGCTCTGTTCAGAAGAACTGCTGTATTCTTGCATGATCAAACCTTAATACAGTGTCAAATTTCTCAAATATCCAGTGGGTGAGAGGAATGAAATATGAGCTCAAAGATCTCAGGTCCAGGGCAAGGTGAAGTCCAAAGGCAGTGTGGCATAGCACTGTGTGCAGTCAAGAGGGCACAGGAAAATAATTCATTTGACTTCCCCATCCAGAAAGGCTTTAAGAGTTACCCACTGTTGCTGGCTTAACAGAAGGAGCTGTGGATGACATCTGTCCAAAGCAAGGCTCCTACTCACTCATCTAGAATAGAAGCAAAAGTCTTTCAACCACCTCATTTAAAAGCAAAGTTATTGGAGGATGACTGTTCTTGTTGGGCATGCCAATAAACTAACAGATATGCCAGCACTTAAGGACTTGGCTATCTCTAGGCAGGACATCGCACAGTGTCACTGGTAAAACAAGGTCAGTTATTTCCTTCCAACTGGTATGTGAAAGCTGCCAATAGCAATAACAAAAGTATTCAAGAAGGAAAAAAGGAGCACAAACATGGGGATTAGCTGGAAATTCAGACAGTAATTTTTTATTACTATTACTATTTTTAATTGCAAACGGAGTCAGAACACATTCTCTTAGTGACAAGGTAATTTAAGCAGTCTATTATTCAGTATTATGTCAAACCAACGGACTGCAAAACCTTAACCTCCATCCCAGGTTCATTCTCCTGTCCCACCCCCAATATACTTGTTCCAAAAAAACACTATATTTAATCCCTGAGTTTATAAAACAGATAACATAAATGCTATTGTACTCAGCTCTAGGGAATTGTACAGTACTCTTGCAATGTCTAAGGAAACTCCTGCTGGGATAATATTTAAGACTCTAGTCCCCAAAGCAACATTTCTCAAATGACCTCAAGCCTAAAGTTACCTAAGTTGCATCAAAGCTGCTCAGACATGTTGTTGCTGGCATCAGCTCAAGTTCCTTTAAAACATAGTTGAGATGTGCAATAAATAGAGAACAATGAAGTCAGCACATGTGAAAGAATTTAAGAACTTGCCTATCAGAAAAAGCAAGGCAGATTTTGCATGTAAATGTGAGCAATAATTTTAAAGGGTGGCCGAGTGCCCTGCTCACTTGCAACCTGCTCAGCCGTTACGCTCCTCTAAGCATTGCATGTCCTACCCTTTAGCTGTGTTAAGATGCTGCTGATCCAGATACCAAGATACATGTTAATACGCAACCTGCCAGAGGTGTTTGAAATTCCATCTGATCCTCATCAAAGAGCAAAATTCCCCGCCCTTATTGCAGTGTGTAAAAAGTTACCAAATGCCCCAGAGCAGGACGGCTGCCTCCCTTGAACACTGCCTTCCCCACATCATAATGCCATCAGCTTCAGGTGAACTGCATGGGTTCCCCATGCTATCTTCATCTTTCAATAGTGGCTTTGAACCAAGAATTTTACTATTGAAGAACAAGTACGGAAGGGCTGAATCCCAAGATAAGTAAGCAGCAGGGCTGACCTCATAAGCTGTTCCCTAGGGCATACCATTGGGATTGCATGAGGTTCCTGGAAATATATGAAAAACAGACATTGAGGTTTTACCATTCATAGGCAGGAAGTAAACAATGTTTAGCAGGAATTAAATGCACTTATTATTCAAAGAAATTTAAAACACATACAGACCAGGCTGGGGTTAAAGTGATACTCAGATCCAATACGGGAACACAGCAGGAGCAGGTCATAGCAAAATCCACCCGTGTAGCTTATGCACACGTGCACACTTGTAAACATTTGTAGACAGCTACAGGCACAGCTCTCCAACCTTTCAAGAAACATGGCCACTCCATTAGAAAAATAAGAATTACAGAAGCACTTAGTGTTGTTCAGATCCACTCCCTGAGAATTTAGAAGGGAAAAACAAAACAAAACACAACAACCACCAAACCTTCCAAACAAAAATCCACTTCAGTGGGAAGAAAATCAAGCTAGTGATGAGTACTTCTGAATACCCTCTCATCCTACTAAAGTGCTTTGCACAGAACAAGCCGTGTGAGCCATGAAGCATTTCATCTTTTGTCTGCTTTGAGGTCACATGCTGATGAGCCTCACCCCTGAGTTTCCCCCTTGACACATGGAAGAAATCTACTGGAATATATTTGAAGCATGAGCTTTAATCATTCTCTAATACTGAAGATTATTCTTCTGTTCTAATTTGCCATAGACTTTCAAGGGAAATTCACTGGATAATGAAAAGTTTCAGAAACACCAACAATACTCAAGTGCCTAGAATTTACTGCCTATCACTGCAGGAAGCCACAATCCCAAACTGAAATTTCTCCAGATTTTTTCCTGTTGTGATGACCTCAGGGACAAGTACTCTGAACCTTAAAACAGGCACCTCACCTATCTAAGGTGCAGCATTAGGGTCCCTAGTTGGAGGTGTTAGACACAGTCCTTATTTTGCATACCCCATTATAAGCTCACATGGACCACACTGATGGTACATATCAGAGACAATATGGCTTTTGCATTGGGCCTCTGCCATCCTGATTGCTGGAAAACCCCACTAATTTCATCACCACTTGTATTTTAGGCTGCCCTGTCGGGCTTAAAATGAAGTAAAATCAGAACAACAATATTGAACCAGCAGAACATCTGAGGGAATATGCCAAGGGGAAATACTGTATTGGTCTTTTTATTCCTCTGCTTGGTTTAAGAAGGCACAGAGGTTTAGATTATCCTCCCTCTATTTTTTTTCCCTGAGTAAGCTGCAGCTGAGGAAGACTGAAGGCTCAACACTTTGAGCTCAACATTGCTGTGTTTTTCCCCACAGAATCACAGAATTTCTAGGTTGGAAGAGACCTCAAGATCATCGAGTCCAACCTCTGACCTAACGCTAACAGTCCCCACTAAACCATATCCCTAAGCTCTACGTCTAAACGTCTTTTGAAGACCTCCAGGGATGGTGACTCCACCACTTCCCTGGGCAGCCTGTCCCCCTTAGAGATAAATTAACTACTAAGAAAGAAATCATCTTAAAAGTACAATACTCATTTTCTTCTAGTATCTTCCACCAGAAGAACTCAAAAAGCTGCACATACTTTTTAATGCACTTATCAACCACAAATCTGGAAAACTGGACTTCCAACTACCGAGTCCTTCACAAGAGGTATCAGCTCTTGGTGAAAAACCTTCTTTTTGTTTTCAGTAACCAAAAGAAATAGCTTTTGGGACCCAGAATGAGAAAGAAACTTTTAATCAGTCCCATCTCATGCAGCCAAAGTCTCACCTCTGGCTAATAAGGAAAAAAATGTTCTTGATGTAGCCACACTGCACTACACTGGGATTTGCGTGTTATTCTGATGCATGGACTGCTTGATTCATAAAAAAATGAAATTCTATGAAAAAGCTGAAGGGTCAAACATCTTCACGTGTCACATACACCACCAGGGCACTGAGAACCTCTCAGTTCTGAGTGCAAAAAGCACAGAACTTAAATATCCATAAGTATCCATGTTAGGATTTGCAAGAGAACAGACAACCAGTCCCAATGTGTCCCAAGGCCGAGTTGTTGTTCCATCACCTTGGCTTTATAATCCTAAATAGAACTGAAATAAACCCAGCTCAAAGCAAGGTTCTGAAAACTCAGCATACTAAAAAGTTGTTCTAATGTCCTAAGAGGCGCATATAAAACATGAAAAAAAAATATTAGCAATTAGGTTTTAGGGATTGTGATCTCACACATGAAAAAAAAACATTTTCAACTGAAGTCAATGGAATTATATCCATTGACATGAAAACACAACACGGCACTCCAAAAAAATACCGTAAATCTTAAAATCCCCAGATACAACCTCTGTGGCCAGTGTCTATATTAGCCACATGTGCATTATCCTGAAAGGAGGTTTCAATTATTTTTATAGTGAGATAATGTTCCCTTGACTATCTTAAAGTCTTAGTAGCACATAACAATTAAATTTCATTCTTTAGAAGACAATAGCAAACATCTGCAACTTTGAGTCTATACAAGAACGAGCAATTTTCCCATTTTCTTCCTGAGAAGGGTGACATCTCTCTGACTTTTCCACAATACCATAAAGCTACTGACAAGCTACATACAAGAATTTGAGGGGGAAGCAGGGGGAAGTCTTCTCTGAGGCCAAGTCCAAACTGGAAGTTTTGCACTTTGCCAGTTGCAAGAAAAATGGGAAACAAAACACTTCATTTTGTAATAAAGTATCAGCTAACACCCTTAGCAGAAGGAAACCCAGCCCTCACCAGCCAAATCTGACTTTCACTCAGTGAACTAAAAATATATTTGCAGAGGTTTGTTAATATAGTTGACCTCAAAATTTGGAACTTTCTTCCTTCCAGATGCAAAATAGCTCAAGATTCTGCGTTTTCAGGGAAGGATCCAAAGGCCCCTCTACCGTCTAGTCCCTACTGAATTTAATCACCAGGCATTAGCGAATACAGCCAATTCTAGAAACTAAGGAACCAGTTATCCCCACTTTTGGATATAAAACTGAGCAGTTCGTCTCTTCTGTGCTTTCTATGATATACTTTACAGCACTGCTATGCAAGCTTTAGCACATTGCATGATGCCAACACTGACCTTTCTCAGCACAGCTCTCCTGTGTTTGATCCTAATACATGTAATTAGAGGAAAGAAAACAGGACAATTACCAGGACAGAGATCAAATTTAGGTTCTTCTTTCCTCATCTCCAGTTTTAAGATGATGTTAAAAAAAAAAAAAAAAGTAAGAAAAAAGAGACTATACATATTTAGTAATGGAGAGAAGCACAGGAAAGGTACCATGAAGGTGGCTATAAAAAAAAAGGCAACTTAAAGCTTGTTTCATCAGAGAAACTGCCATATATTAGCCAGCAACAGCACTATAGGTCAAGCTGACTGTTCACAGCTAATCCAAACTGCAATTTGATTTGTCTGTGCTAGAAACTGAAGAAAAAGTATTTCAGGTTGTTGGCTTTGTTGTTGTTTAAAAAAAAAAAAAAAAAGGTAGCAGCAATGTCATCAGGCCTTCTTCCCTATGGACATGTGATTAAAAGAATCGGTGGATCACATCAGTTTCTTTAAGATGTATAATTATCCAATTATCCTAGCAAAACCTCAGGGCAAACAGATAGGAAGTTAGTTGTGTTTGCACATAAAGAAAACAGACTCAATTTACTGGAGAATGATGTTCTCTTTCTCCTCTGAATGACCGTTCACCTGCATGGTTACCGTTAGTATGTCCTTCCCCTGCCTACCTCACCTGAAATACGGCCTCCAGAAGTCCAGCAGCACAGTGACCAGAGTCCTCTTGCAGAAAAACCCAAATCCCACCTGATGTCCTTTACAACAGTACTTAGCAGAGATGCAGACCTCGTTAGCTGCTCTGCAGTCCTTGGGACAGGGAATATTCATTTAGAGAAGCTAGTGGAGGTTACTTGCATTCATGGAAGGAAGGAATCCCAATCCCCACCAGAAGCTCCAGCACACTAATATCAACATACAAATTACAATCTGACACACAATGGGACCACCTCCAAGCAGAGCCAGTGGTATAGAAGAGCCTTTTTAACACAGAAATGCACAGCAATGCATTCTCCTACAGCTTAAACTCATTGTGGGTGGTTGGAAAAAGCATACTTTCTACCAGCAATATGGACAATCTTCAGGCAAGGATGTTAGCGCCTGAGAAGAGGGGAGGGGAGCGAAGGAAACCAGCTTCATTTCGTGACATGACATGGAACTTGACATGCTTTTCAAGGCAGTTAGTCAGTCCAGGAGAAATGCTACATCTGGGGAAATGGCTGTGTAACAGGGGCACTGCACTGAGATAGCAGGTAAGCCTCAACCTCTTCAGATTTTCTTTTTTAGCAGAGATGATAGTGCCCCCCAGAAAAACTAATCCTCTTCAAAACTGAAGGGAGCAGGCAGTCTTGCATTCAATTTCTTGTGAGAAATTCCAACACCCAATTAAGTTACCAGAGATCTGTCCCATTTATGTGAGAGGTGTCACCAGAATATTCAGAAACTGAACTATAACCTGTAGTTACAGAGACAAAGATGATGCATTTCCACATGTGTATTAGCACAGAAACGGACAGTGTAACACAGATTCAGAAAAATAAACCTCCTCTTAGACGTGGGGCTGAACTGAGCTCAAAACAAAAATTATCCAGATTAAATAGGCACCTTTTGAAGCCCCAGATACGAACCTGTGACCCCTGGCTGCCAGGGACCTACCTGTGGGATGTGTGGAGAACCACCAGGGCTCAGCAAACACACCTTGTGGCCTAGGGTCCCCTGAAGCCACTGAGCGAGACTTGCCAAGAATAGGGATTTAAATATGGATTTAATCCAGGCTGTGGCAGCATGGCTCACCAAGAATAAGGTGTCTGTGGGGCAGCAGATAGCCCGGTGACATACACTGCACAGAAGATCAGGCCAGTGGAGCCACAGAAGGCGGCAGGGCTGGAGGGGCTCTCACCCACACAGCCAGGCCAGGCTCCACCAGGCCCTGCCCGACTGGTGCGAACCCAGGACGAGATGGACCTGAACGGGCTGAAAGTTATGAAGGATCAAGAGTGTGGGGAGATGCAGATATGTGGCATGACCTACAGGGAACACAGCATCTGCTTTCACGAACTACCCAGTGAGTCACCAGGGTGGAAAATACAGCATCTGCTCTAATCCTTCTGAGGAAGGAGCCATTTGCAAGGCTCTAATTGGCCTCAGTGGGGATCCCTCGTTAGTCATCACGGTTTGCTGTGAAGCGGAGGTACTTTCTGTGAATGGCCAAACCACAGCGATGAAACAGATTTCTTCAAGACTGAGAGACGTGAAGCAATCCCCTGCCACAACAAAGATCCTATCAGCTACTGTCATCATCCTGCATTTTCATTTGTGAGTGAAGATGCTCAGTCTGACCGCTTCTGTGTCAAACGGAAGAAAATGGCCTGCTGAGAAGGAAGCTTTGGATTTTTTCTTGGCAATGCATTCAGGGCCTGGGCTCCAAACTCTGACACACCACATGTAAGCAGATTATGCTCTTCGCCCAGCCAACAAGGAGCTGCATCTCCGCAGCAAGAAATGGAGCTCTCATAGCTAACATCTAGCTATAACTCAGCTATATAAAAACAAAACAAAATGAAACCCAGAGACTGGAAACTGAGCCATCAATCAGGCAACACATATTAAAAGCTACAAAGATGCTAAAAAAGTTAAAATTCACAAAAGAAGTGATGTTAATTGGAAAGGCTCAGGTAACCTCCAGCAAAGCAGCAAGTCACAAAGGAGCTCTGGCTGGCCAGGACAAGGAGAGGAGGCAGCGGGAGAGGGCAGCACCATCCACTCACTGCCGGAGTGCAGGACATGGAGTAGGAAGGTTGACTGGGATCACTCCTTGTAGGCATGGCTAGCTCCAGTGTGTCTCCAGCTCCAAGGGCACACGGACAAAGGAACAAGATGCCAACAGGCAATTGTGCTGGACAGCACGCTTTCCCCCTGCCAGATACAGCTTAGAGTTGCAGCTGTTTGATTTTTACCTGATTTCAAAGATTATCTAGCACATTGGGACAAATTCCCAAGGGATGGTGATTCACTGGCAAGGATGAAGGGTCCCAGCAGGGTTCTCCACGCATAGGGATGAAACTTCTGTAGCTTTTCTTCCAGGGTCCCCCCTTGACATTCATCTAACATATTTCATACTTAAAGTCACAACACTCCTGAGCACATATGTATAATAGTGCTCTTCGTGTACAGTCCAGTAAAAGAAACTACTGGGAAGCAGTCACGCATTTTTTCTTTAAAAGGAAGTTCAAGAGATCCTAGTTTTGATTCTCTGAAGAATTCCTCCAGCCATTTTGATACATGGGGGATACACAGAACCACAAGGAAGCAATAGTTTATCCTAGAGCAGAAACTGCACTTTTGTTTCACTGGGGAGGGGAAGGAATGAGGAGAATTAACAGATCATGCATTCATTACAAATACCAGACATCTGAAAAACAGAATGAAAATAGATTGACTAAACTTTTCTATAGTCACTGTCAAAGGAAACAAGTATCATTACCTAGAAACAAAGCATCTATACAGTACCAGTACTGTATGATTTGGTTTTGTTACACTGCGTGTAATGCAGAGCAAAGTGGTCCCTCAATCTGTAGAATTTAATCCAGAACAAATCCAAATGCAGAACAAGTAAAGGTAGCAAAGAGTTTAATTTTATTTTTTTTTAAAGGATGTTTGTCTTATACAAGCCAATGATGTATGGTTAGGTGGCTTATTATGAGGTTATGCCTTGTTTTCATATTTGTTTTATTCAAACTATAAATGAAAAAAAAACATATATCCAGGCACAAACTTGCCTATAACAACTTTTATTCATAACACATCTGTTTCACTCTCCTTTTAACTTACTTTTGAACTCTAGTTCCTTAGATGCCTTCCAGTGAAAAAGATGGCCAAGTTTGCATATTGACTTGAGCTGATTTCTAGGAAGCATGTAAGTAGGAGCTCATCACAGCTGGCTCCCAGTAACACCCTCTGAACACTCTGTGGGGACAGCTGTAGAAACCCACCACTGCTCTTAGCCATCAACAAGAGTTGGGGAGAAATTGCTTTTTTTCTATCTTGCACTCAAAGAGGACAAAAGCTCATCACGTGCAAGACAATACACAGCTCTTAGTTGTGGCTGAAGTTTGTGTTACATTACATTGACAGAGCTGCAGAAAAGTAAGCAGAAAAGCAATAAATTATATTCCTAAGAAAGCAGCAGCCACCCAAGAAATGAGCTAGTACAATAGCAAGACCTTGCATCACCAGGTGTTTTAGGTCATGAACGCAAGCAAGCAGGAAGAGCGTTGGGTAAGCAAACATCTCATTTAAGCTTCATGAGCTCAAAGTATGGGATATTTCACAAACTCTTCCCCAGCGCGACGTTTAATTGGTTCACCCAACTAAACGACTCCAGGATGAACCAGAGGTACTGTAAAGGAAATAAATTGCCCTTCTCTTAGCACAGATGCTACAGACAAGGAAGTAAAGGAAGAGTCTTTATAAAGACGTGCTTTAAGCAGCTCCGTCTACTTAGGCCTAAAACCTCATCGCCCTGCAACTCTCTGTAGTGTATGTTAAAACCGATTTGGTGCTTATTTTCTCCTGAGCCCCTCACCCTGAATTTGCCAACTCTTTCCATCCTTTAGCTAGCCCCGATTGCTCCCATCTCTTTCTCACACCTCGATGCCATTAGCTTCGCTAGCCTACCGGGGGTCTTCACCGTGCCTCTGACGTACACAGGAATTCTTCTGTGAGCACAAAGGAATTCTACGGCCAACGCGCGTTTATAGCTAAAAGCAATAAACCGAAAATTGAACCGACACAGCAGTTAGATCAATTGCATTTTCTTCCAGTGACTAATAATTTCTTTTGTTTTGTGTTTTAAAAGTAAATGAATAACAAGACTTACAGGCAGCTGAAGCATGGAAAAATATTTAATGTGAATTTCCAGAGCGCAGCGTTTCTGAAGCCCTGCCAGTCATGTAGGAGATAGAACACGGCATTGCTAATTACTCTCATGTGTAACCACAGTGACGTTATAACACAGGTTATTTAAAGCCTTGTGGGATTCGCTTAGTATTCTAGGTAAAGTACATTTTAAATGCATTTCCCTGGATGATGTCTGAAGGGGCATTCCAAAAACTGAAGTGCAAATTTCACAGCCTCTAGCACCGGCAATATATATCCTATAAAACAATCAGAAACTTTCATCTTTCACAGAATAGCTGGGATCCCGTGCCTTTGCAGACAGTTTCATACTTTGCTCCCTAAACAATAAAAATGTCACAAGAGCTGCTGCTAGCAGGTTGGAAGGAGGTCAGCAACATGAGTGTCAGGGGCTTTTTATTTCCTTTCTTCTAAACTCCTTGGGGAGTCTAGTGATCAAAACTTAGCAAAGTGCATAAATATGTTGCGTAACAGGATTGCTAGATCTGTTGGCTTCATATTAGAAAGGCTATAAAACAAAATTCCTATTATGGATATTTCTTGATGTTTGGTAGTAAGTCATGCATTCCCACTACAGATAGTCATTTTCATCCTCTTGCCATTAAGATCTCATTAAAGAGCATTGTTGCAATACTTTCACAAAATTACTGTAATTTGGGAGTTTTACTTTTGGAAAAAAATGTAACAGCATAATTAACATGGTGATCATTTCCACTCACTCTCTTAATTAATGCCAAAACAGCTGGAAGGCCTGAAGCATTAACCATTTGCTTGCTTTAGCTACCACACTGAGAGTGTGACCCATTTCTGTAACACCAGCACTACCAGAAGCCAGAATCTTCCTGCACTTCTGGCCACAAGATCTGCTTGAATGGCCAGTACAGACTTGCAAGAGCATCCGAGATAAAGATTTATCTTACTAGAATCATCTTAACTAATATTTCACCACTGACCCACACAAATGGAAAACAGACAAATTTGAAACATACTCTCTACTCTCAGGTGATGCCTGGGTCAAGCTCAGCAAGCTGGTTTTGATCTGTGAAGTCCTCTGTACCTCTGTCCTAGCTGCCTAGGGAGAGCCTCATCTTTCCTCTTCTACTGTGATAGCCTGAGATGTGGAATGAGCAGAGACAATCCTCCCACAGCTTTCCTTAACAAATACTAAATCTCTTTGGAGAAGTTTTATTTATAGTAACCCAATACTGTAGGCTACTGAGAATCACCAGCAAACCATTTTGAAGCTACACCAGTGTGACTGAGAGAAAAATCCTGCCCAAGCATAAGCCCTATCTCGAGCCATAAGTCAAATCTTAGTCACGCTGCTTTAAATGGCAAACTTCCTATTGCTTTTGTAGGGACCAAAGTTTAGATCCCAGTTGCAGAAATGAATCCATTTACAAACACAAAAGGAATCTGGCATTGAATTTCCTCAATATATACATTAAGGTATTTTGCTACATTTTCACAATGACGTTGAAAAATATTGTAAGTATCTGCCCCAAACTAGAATTTCACATCCCTTAGGATTTCTAAAGCATTCCACCCTCCCACTCTCATGGTACTTTATAAACAAGTTTTAACATCAATACAACACATGGCACATAACAGACTTCTCTCAAAAAAAAAGGTTAAGTCACAAATTCTACAGTTTAGCAGTTCTTCTGAACTGCTAAGTCACTCTTCCCTCCAAAATGTAAAGCAACACCTTAGAACTACAGATATAATTTGAATATTATTTCTTAACTTCAGAGAAAATACCAGTACTGAGCAACCTTAATGAAAAAAAAAGCAAAAAAAAAAAAAAAAGTACTAACCACTTTGATTTTGCATGAAAAAAAGAGGAAAAATATTTACAAAAAAAAAAAAAAAGTACTACAGCTGAAGGAAAGAAATTAAATGCTTGCACATCTGCTGAATTATGAGCATCTTACTGAACTGCACAGTCCACAGCTTATCTGACAAGGCTCCACGAATGTGTCTCTGCTCCCAGTAAGAACTGTTAGATGTTTTAAAAGTTTCTAAGGACAGTTTATATGAATAGAAAATGTAAGAACCAAAAAAACACCTCCAAGTCTCCGATAATATATATGTATATATATGTATATATATATGAAGAGATCTGGGTTTAATCTCACAAAAGACTGATCTTTAAGCACAGGCAGTAATTTATTGACTATGAAAATGTTTGACTAGCCTAGGCATTACCCAAGGACCTCTTCATTCCTGAAGATGACATTATATAGCTAAAAGTCTGCTTTAAAAAAATGAGTCCATGTGCTTACCACCAAGGAGAAAGCAGAAGAAAAGCGTCTATTATCAAGACTGATGGTAAACATACTCCACATATGTGTAGGACAGACTTTCAGATAACAGTGGAGGAGAAGCAGCAGCGCTGAAACTGGTGCCCCAAACAATGCAGCAGAAGCACCGCATATGGGGATAAGTTGTAATCTGCATTCACCAAAGATAGGGATGACAAAACAGAATTACTCATTTCTTAGAAGGGTTTCTAGTTTCTTTTTTGAGCCCAGAAATTGTTCTCTCAGCATAGCTGAATACTTCCTGCTGCCTCTCATCCTTCAGGTAAAGGGAAATAAAAGCAGCTAGTATATGATCACCAACAAGAACCGTGTCCCAGCCACAAAAAAGAAAAGCAGAAGGCTAGTTAGACACAATAGAGATAAGCTGCCTACAATAACAGTAGACAATGTCTAAGAGGAAAAAGTGCCTCTGATAGTAGCTTTTCCCTATTCATGCTATGAGTTTCACTCCACAGATTGAGTCACATACTAAATAGAGTGGGACTGAATTGATGCATGTGTTGCAAGTCTTTTTTTTAACATTGAGTCAGTGGATCCTGAGAGATGTGAAAGGAATGTGATGGGAGAACCACGGGGTGGTTTCACCCCACAGACCGGGGAGCAGTATGTTTCTGAGCATCAACACCACAATTACTGCAGAGACCTGCAGCAGCTCTGAGACAGCCCCAGCCCCAGCCCCAGCCCTCTGCCCTGGCCCCAGCGCCCCACAGCCTCGGTGTGTGCCCAGCTGGTGCTATGGCAAGTCCTTGCCAAGCTGCTGGCCTCAACGAACTGCAGACAGAACAGAGAGAGATCAGGAAAGCAACCCCTGAGAGACTTTCACGTGCCTTAGACATGCTTTGGGCTTCTCGGAGTTTGCTTCCTTCAGGTGAAAGGTCTAAGACATGGAAAGGAATAAACAGACACTCAAATTGCCAGCAAAAACAACTGGTTCACATGAGAGGGAGTAGACCTTCCATAATCTGGTGAAACTGCAACATCAGTTCTGAGGTCATTGCTTAGATGTCCATCACTACTTGTGCTCAGTCTGAGAGGGCTTCCACAAACTCAAAGATGAAGGAACTGAAGAAAGACAAATTTGATGAGTATTTTCTCTCATCACCTCCACAATGCTACTGTCTTTAAATGAGCACAGAAACATAAGATGTCCATGACATCCAAATCTGATCTTTATTAACTAATCTTTCTTGCATTGCTCCAATCAGCTTAGCAAGTTCTTTTCACCCAAATGTTGCTGAGCTGGTGGTAAAAGCAAGGGGTCAATATATTGAGGAGATTTGAAACTAAAAATAAAATATAGCAACATGAAGTAAAATGCTGTTATGTTTTAACTTCTTCTCAGATTGCAAACAGACTTTAATGTTGTAATCATTTAAAAGAAAAGAAAAGAAAAAAAAAAAAAAACACACAAAACTTTTCAAAGGCTAAACACTCTTTAAAGGAAATCTTACCTCTCTACTTTCCATGCAGCACTCTTAAAAAAATCAATTTGAGTGGTTCATTCTCCTGATTTAGACTAAATTACAAAAGTTCATTTGATAATAAAGTCTAAGAACTGCACATTTTGTTTGCAGCCACCAACCAGTGACAATCTTGCTGAGCAGGTAACTTTTCTTGCATTGAAAGACTCAAAGCCAAAACACAAAACTAAGTAAGTTCCTGCATGTGGTTGTACTTGCCTCAAAGGGTCTTAAGTGCACCCACAAAATATGAACAGGAAGTCAAATGATCCTATAACTCTAGTTTCAGAATTTATCAATACAGTTTTATTACAATTTTTAAATATTTTTATTTGCTTCCAAAAGAGGCAAATATTTCATCTGGTGTTTCTTTCTATGACTTTTCCAGCAGAAAATAAAACATTTGATTATTGGCCCTAAAAACTGTTTTTTTTTTTTATTTCAGAGTTAAGCCATTTCTCTTCTGTGGAAAGACAGCTAATGTCAAGTGTACACTAGAAACAAATAAGCAAACCATCAGTTTGTTTCTAATTTTACTGGTTTTAACACACTGAAGGCAAAAGAGTTCAGGTAGATGAAGATGAAAACATAAGTTCAGGACTCAGCTCAGAACTGTCTTAAGTCAACTCTTCATTTTGCTGGCAAATTGAGAGAAGATGAGCAGACAAAACTAAAACATAAAGCAAACTAACCATACGTAAAATTATTCTAAACACACCCGTGCCATATTATTTCTTGAAAATAAATAGTGACTACATTTCCGTAAGAAGTGGGTGCATGTTTAAAGCGCAGCGGGCACTGCCATTAGCTCAGCCCTCACTCTGTATTCATACTTTTCACAACAATGTGATGAAGCAGAGGATGTTAGGAAAAGACATAATCTTGCTAATCCAAAACCCAGGTAGCCAGCAGAGCGAAGTGAGAGCTGACTGTGTAATTTATCAAGGAGTTAACCCCTTAAATAAGCTATTGCAGAGCTCCCTCCTGAGGGACTTCTCAATTGCAATGAAAACGGTTCCAAATTCAGCTTCCACTGCTAGAATGAAAACAAATGCCACAAGGTCATGATGAGATGGAGGCTTTCACATAGGCACTGAGAGAAATGATGGGATCTCACATGCTGCTTCAGTTACCAGATCTAATAGTTTTAGTATGTCTGTAAAGACAGGCTTCAAACTAACATTGTTACAGAGGTCAGAGCTCACAGATTCCAGGCAATCCATCATCAAAACCCTTCAAAAGCTGCAGCCAGATTTAACATCAGCACCTGATGGGGTGTTATTAAACAGACAGCCCTGCACTAAAGCACTCTCATCTAGGAGCTTACACAAACCATTCAAAAAGTAAAATTAAAAAAAAAAAAAGGTATCATAATGTACCTAGTCACCTCATCTGACCTCAGCAAGAGAGCATGGGCGAATTCATCTTGCATGGCATTCAAACCAATGCCTAAGATTCAGTACTTTACAAATAGCACTTCTATTTACTAAAGTAACAAGGAAAGCCCTCCTTCTTCCATATTGCCTCCTCCATGGTGTTTTTCAGGGTGTCTTCTTTTGACAAAGACATAAAACTCAAGTCTTAGCCACTTACTGGGCTCCTTAGAAGATACAAACTTGTCCATCCTCACCCAGTGCTAGCTTGGCCAAATTCCAAACTAATTTATTCTGCTCGTCCAGATCTTCCTTTTGGTTTGGTGACCAAAGTAGCCATAATTTTTCCATGTAACTCTGCTTCTTCTATCTTCTTATTGAACAGCCAAAATATTTTTTTTTTCAAGTGGAGGAAAAGTCAAGCTAGAAACTTGTTTTGAAAGATTCTCCTTTAAAGGAGGGTGAGATAGGAAGAAAAAGGGCAACAGGAGGCAAAGAAGCTACTTTTGTGTTTAAGTTTTTAAATGAGTGGTGTATGGGTCGTCCACTCTAGTAAGATTTTAAAACTGAAAGGAAAGTAACCATGATTAACAGATGCTTTTCCAAGGGCAGTGGTGAATAAAAATTACCACCGGGCAAATTCTGAAGAGATGAACTAGCTGATGATCAAGGAAAGAGGTGGTTGCATGCAGCTGCAAAGTAAGCAGCATATATTATTTCAACAATCTCTGGAATTCATAGACAAATTATGTTTGCATTTTCTGCAATGAATTGTTGCAAGCATGCCCATCAAGAGACAGAAGCTGTGTTCTAATGCTACTAATCCTGTTAGCAGAGTATTTCAGACTGATTACAGCTTTCTGTGGTGTAGCCAAAATGTAAGAGGGAATAAAAAGGATGTCAAGTGGCTTAAAGGAAGCACAACAGCACGTCACTACTTAATTGCCAATGCTCAAAGATGTCAGTTTGGTCATATCACTTTCTTTCACTGCCATAATATCAATCTACTAACTCAAGCTTCAGCAGCTCACCTAGTGCTGTACAGAACCTAAAAGCATACATGGTTGCCAGTCTCTAACATCTCCAGTTGAGCTATTTTTACCCTTTACCTGCCTTTGGTACCTCCCCTAACATCTCATAAGAGGTCCTGTGCAGTCCCCAAATGCTCTTGCCCTCCATCCCATCATGCGTCCCATGGACCTTAGCAGCAAACCCCCTCAGTCCAAAAGGTGCTCTGGCATTGATTCATCTTGATGGGGTTCAGACCTGGACCCTGGGGCTGAGGCTCTCCTGGGACAGCCTTGGAAAGGGCCCAGACAAGATGTCCCTTCCTTTGCATCCTTAATTTGGGTTTCTGCCTGCCATTGTGCCCCTGTGATCCTCCAGCTTTGTGGAGCTGGGCCTTTGGTGGGCTGATGGCCTCTTTGATGGCCAGGGAGGAGCTGGGGCATGCCACTTGCCTTTGTCTGCTCTCACATAACCTAACAGACCTTCCCTGTTCAAGAGTGACCTAGAATCTAAAACACCCTTCCAGCTTTTATTTTCTTTTCAATTTATTTTCCTATATAATTGGCGAACATCTGCTCTTCCTATTGAGCATTTGGTATAATTTAGAGGAAGAATGAAAAGCATTTGTATTAGAAACACAAACAGAGGCATCAAGATCAGACCAAACAATCCTCACAGAAAGCATGAAAATAAATTCCAGCTAAACGCAAAGGTGAATTTTCTGAATTCCAATACCCCTCTTTTTAGAGGGGGGTGCAGTAAGCATTTTTCTGCAGTCACCAATTCTTAATTTATTAACACTAAATTAGAACTTTGGAATTCTTCAAATGTTCACCCTGCGTACCTTCAGCCTGGCCCAAAAAATACTTCATGAGCTGGATGTGATGCACAAGATTGTTTCAGCTGACCCAAGGCATTACTGTGGGAGAAGAGGAGAAAGACATTGGCCCTTCTGGGCCAGCAAAGCCAGGCTTGCTGACTGCACCCTGGATGAAAGGCGCTTTTCCTTTTCTGACCAAGGACTGAACGCAGAAGCCCGATGAAGTTACAGGGACCAACTCTTTCAAATTGTGGGGAAAAAATTCTGCTTATGTAATCTTTCTTTTGCCAAACATGAATTTGGGAGCTCAGCTGAGCTGACATTAGTATTTCTTTAAAGTTCAAGAGCCAAAACATTTTTCAGTGCGATGCTCTTCTGACTTCCACCATTGACTATAGGCTCTGCTGAAAAAAAAAAAAAAGAAAAAAGAAGCAAAGCTACACCATAATCCTAAATGTCATCAACAATTTCATTAGGATTAGGCAAAGCATTTTGTTTCAAGTATAGCTCAGAGGGCAAGAATTGGAAATCCAGGGACACCGAGAGTCCTACATAAACAAATAAGCAACAGCATTACCCTGCGTTAGGTCCCAGGGGCTGCAGATACTATTTGATGCCTGTTTACCTGCGTGCCAGTGGGTTACCTTGCTTGCCTAGGAAGCAAGGAAAGAGGCAGACTCAAGTGCCTTCAGACAACTTGCAGTCTTTTCGCTTTGTTTCTTAAATTGGAAACTTATCTCTTCGCTGAGAGCACAGTCCCGTTGTTTGCCAAGCAGAGTCTGTTCATAGCATGCTCCCTGAAGACGCGAATTAAGGTGTAAATTTATTTATTTTCTATATCGTTTCATATAATGGTCTATCACTTAAACAACACACCAGAAAAGAAAAGATTAAGAACCTGTCTTTACCAATAAATAAATAAATAAATACAATTTAAGAAGACACCAAATAACAAAACCCCACCAAAACCCCAACAACGCTGATTCCTGGAAAGCCCATTTCATAATTTGCCAGGAAATGGCAGTGATGTATGTAAATTTCAAAATAATAAACATTAAATAAACACAGACAACCAACACAAGAAAGGCTGTTATGAAAGCCTTTTGCAGCAGCAGTAAACCCCAAATCCTGAAAAATCGTCCAAGAACACATGGTCAAAACAAATACAAGAACTGTCTTATAAACTGCATGTAAATTAAGAACAGAACGGCCATAGCCTTTAGATTATATCTGCAATGGGAAATGGCTCATCCAAGAAAGGGATGCCAACCCACCTGCCTCAGCCATGCCTGAGCTTGGGTTGGTTCTCAATCTCACTCAAGTTTCTATCAACCTGAACAATGTTTGAGCATCCTGACAGGCAGAAAACCAGTCTTGAGTTCAGAAGCTGTTGTATACCTATATAGGGAAAAACTGTCTCTTCTGTTCATCTCATGATAACTTAATAAAAAAAAGAAACAACCCATGAGAACATACCAATGTGAAGAGGCGTGACACAAAACACCAGCTCCCACTTCTTTAAATAGCCTCCACTTGGCAAAGAGTAAAGGGGTTACTGCCGAGTTGTCTGCCTGAACAAATACTGAGGGATGACTTCAGGTTAGCAAGGTTAAGGAAACAGTTGAGAGCAGTAGTTCCATTTTTAACTATTTTTAATTTAGAGGCCACAAAATATTTTCCAGCAAGGAGAAAATAAAAAGTAAACAGACGGGGGAGTTTTTTGCATCCCTCCAACCCTCCTTTTATGTTAAATTTTAGATACCCCATAAGAAGGACGGGGTTGATTGCTGCTACCCCTAACCCAGCCTCTGGGTCTATCACCACTGAAACTGAAAAAGGTGTTTTTGTTATTCTCAACAACAGCATTTTGCAGCAGCACATAATGCTTCTGCATTGTTATATCCACTGCTAAAACCTCAACGAACTGTTCTACAAGCCTCTTTTGACTCAGCAACAACCAAGCTGGTTTTGGTAGCTGTGGACCTCTTCCATTTTCATCATTTCCTTCAAAGCTGATATGTATTTCCAAAGTTTCAATTACTTACTGTTTCAATTCTATCTTACACCTGAATCCTGCATATATGCAGTGTGACAGCCTTCAGGATTTCTTCCAAAAACCTCATTACAATATACAGTTTCTTCTGCAGTGAGCAAACTAACATCACGTGGTAAAACTGTGGGACTCATAGATTCTAGCTACAGGTGTCATTAAAGTAATGGGTACGCACAGCTGGGGAAAGCTGAGATTCAGCATCCGTGTCAGTGTGTCTCAGGCCACTCCACAAACAACTAATTTCTAGAAACTCCAATAAACTCCAAATCGTGAATCTTAATTGGAAAACCTTTCAGGCTTTCCAAAAGTTAATTTTATTATAGCAAAAAGTAAAAGCTAAAGTACTGAGATATTTGATTTCTATCAACATGATAAAAATCTCACTATTGGAGAAAAAAAAAAAAGAGATGGTTGATTTTGGCTGTGGTTGCTGCTGCTGTTGTTGCTTTGCTATGCTTTGTTTTAAGTAAAGCTACATTTTTTAACAGTGACAAAGCTCAGTAACGAGTTATTAGTTATACTTGTATGGTTAATATATGTTAGATTCTCCATCACCTGAAGCCTTTAAATCAGCAGCAGGCAACTCCTTAGAAGATAAGCTGTAGCTCAGCCAAGTTTATTGAGTTGTACTAAAAGCTGCTAGATTAGGCTTTACAGTTTACGTTTATATAAGATTGCAACCATGACATAACGTCTCTTACCATAAGTGTCTACTAACCTATAAAATATCCAAAATAAAAAGGCCCTATGAGCTACTACCTCTCATGGATGCAAGCATTGGCACTTGAAACAGACTGTTGTATGGCAAATGAGAAACAATCAAATGCAGAAACATCAATAAGGGCTGCTTCAGTGAGATATGGAGAATACCACAACCATTATCATGTTACAAATATAGTGCTAAAAATAAAACCCCACATCTTATAAGAGCACAAATACATCTACTGAAGATATCTGCCTTACTAGTGCCATGGCAACTGCACGAGTAAATACACACTGACCTCAAGGACTAGCAACTTCACCCAATTAAGAGCATTGCTAATAAAGGGAACGAACAAGCAAGAGCTGGCTGACCACATATCCATGAAAGCTTGGAATGTTTTCTGCTTCCAGGGAGTATTTCAACGCCTTTGTTATTATTTTGAGAGAAAGCAAGAGAGAAACAAGGTATTTGTCCCTAGTTTTACAGTCCCTGAGCGCACGAAGTTATCCAACTGAGCAGATGCACACTGTGAGGACTTCTCCAAATCCAACCCGTCTCACTTCCATTCCCCTTGGAACTGAGAAGCCTAGCACCAACGCCCTTAGCTAGACCCCAAACCCACAGGCTGATCTAACCTTACACATGCCACCCCACTGCTTGCCTTCACCCTGGAGACAATGACCTGCTCATACAGTTCGGCTGACAAATTCAAAATGAAACAGCTAAATCTGCCCATTCAGGGATTACCTTGCATTTCATCACTGTCTGTTTGAACAGCTTTCATGCTGCTATGATTCACTGCTCAAATTTGTCAGCAATGCTGTGCACAATTGGATAGACCTGTAAGAATGGACTTACGAGGGTGATCTGAGACTGGTTCCTTAGGAAGCAAACCTTCTGTGATACGTTTTACAATGGTCTGTCAGACGCTGTCCCTTACCACTGCTGGCCAATTCCAAAAGGGAGAGAGAAGTCCTGAAAATATTAAGTTCCTAAAAATCTAGTGAAAAGTCAGTACAGACAAAGGAAGATTATGATCAGAGCATGCATGGAATTAAAAATAGGCAAACTCTGCTGTTATACATCCTGCCTGGTGATACAGCACCAGCATTGCTGCTGACTGGTCTCTTGCCTGGAGGAGCTTCAGACAGGGAACACGGTGTGAGGCTTAGGCCATTGCAGAGCTCCCGGTACCCAAGCAGAAAAGGACACAGATCTGTAGGAAACCAGCCATCATTACATCTTCAGTCCACAAACAACCTGGATATGCTTGTTTAACCATAATGTATTTTTCTATTATAGCAAATTACAATGTATGCATGTTCACAAGTTCTCCACATCTGAGCAAAAACCCAAACCAGAAAACCCCACCTAGAATAACGTATTACTTACATCTCCCACAATACATCTAACTGTAACAGTCCTAGTCTCACTCACAGACTGCATTAGCAATTTAAATATTGTCTAACAAGCAGCTAAGAGCTAAATAGACTTTTTCCCTTTAAAAAAAGTCTTACAAGTGTGAAACTTTGAAAAGCCGACACTCATTACCCCACGTCTTTACCATGACTAAGACAGACAAGCCTGAGTTACAAGCATTTCAGAATTTTGTGAAAACAGCATTAACATGGGAACTGCTCTGCTGCTTCGTGACCCACTGAAACCAACTCAAAGTAATTGCTATGCACAGAGTTATTCCCAGAAAAGCAAGTCTGTAAGCCACCAAATGGGAAGAAAAGGCAAAAGAAGAGACTTGTGCATTTAATAACCAGTAACAGTTGAGACCGCTATTCTCTATCCTGCTCACCAACTTTTAAAAAGCTGTCATTTAAATGCCTAAAATACCTTATTTCTCGTGACTACTCAAGCAAGCTCTCCAGTTTGAGGGTCCTAACCACTGCTGCTGGTTAAAGCATCCAGAACATTACTTGCACATGCGCTATAAAAACAGTGCTTGCAGTAGGAGTGAAGCTTTTAAAATTCGGGGAGAACAGCCATGGGGTTTTCCCCTTTTGAGAGCTTAAGGTTTTATGAGCGAACCTAAAGGACTGCCAGACTTCTAAAGCGACAACACATTACGAAAAAATTTCCTATGTGTTTTGCAAATTTGAAGTCAGCCACATTTCAAAACTGACATCACGGTTTTTAATATCAGCTCTAATGAAATATAATTCTCCAATGACATAGCTGTGAAGTACAGCATTTTCATTTCACTAGCTGGCAGAGGGGTTCTGGCCTCATTATTATTACTACTTAGGTAGAGCCAGAAGTGTTCTGGGCCTTGCACAGACACATCTGAAGACAAGGCCTCGTCCTCGCATCTGCTGTAAACACGGAGACCACAGGGTATTCAGCCTAACAGAAGGGACAGATTCATTTTCACATGGCTGCTGTCGCCAAATCGTATGTTAACACACCAGAATATGAATACAGCGTAAGGAATAGTTGGCCTTCATCTGCTCTCCAGTTTCAGTTTCACTAATCTCTTTGGGTGGGATTGAATAATTTTAGTTTGGGAGAGTTTCACTGTTGTTTTAAAATGTATTTATTTCTTAAATATCTACAGTACATGAAAAAAATCTGGCTATCAGCAAAACCCTGAGGGAACAGGGGTCAAGTTGGGAACTAAAAATGATAGATGCTGTTTCAAATCTATTTCTTGTTTAGGTCACATTTCTTCAGTTGGATGAAAGAATGAGATACTTATTCTGAAAGCGCAGGTACCTGCACAGCTCATGGCAGTTTAACTGCACGTCAGTACAAATCAGAAAGCTCCCCGCTGCAGATGAATGAACTATGCAAGTGAGCAGAGCTCTTCCTTTCCCAGACCCTGACAATCCAAGGAGCAGGGATGAGAGAAAAAGCCAAAATTCTCTGCTTCCCTGAGGCCTACACCCACTTAGCTGAGATGAAATCAGAGCATGGCAGGCTGCAATAGGAGAGGGAGTCTGGCAACCTCAGGAGCCCCAGGATAGTTGTTAGGAACACCTGCCACAGGCACTTCCTGCTGAATTTGTTGTTGGGATAAGCAACAAAAAGAGCAATGTTGTACTTCCCTTCACCTATGCCTCCTGCTCAATGCCTGTGATTCTTCAGGACATGGTGGTGTTACTCTGGGAAAGAAATGTGCCTCAGCTTGGCTGTCCCAAGACATTTAAAGGCTCTGGAGACAGAGCATGGTGCTCTAGGGCTGAGCAACAACCCCGGTGTCATGCGGCGCTCAGGGATCCTGCCACCCAGGGGACTCCCATGCACACAGGAACAGCTCCAGTATATGACAGGGGTATTGCACAGCCAAGTACGAAGGGAAAAATCTAGGCCTGACCTGACAAAACACACATAGGATGAAGAAAAGGATAATCACGATCTTCTGGCCAAGCAGAAAGCGTGAGCTACTGTTGCTAATCTAAATGCAACATCTCCAAATGGCCACTGTGAGTGGAAAGCAGCAGGCTACAACACCTCCAGCACTGGGCTGATTCACTCATACTCTGCTTGGGTGGGAGAAAAAGTAGGAACCAGTATTTGGCACATCAAATTGAGAGGACGAAAAAAAAGCCTCCAAAAAACACATGGGACAGACATCTGGTGAGAGTTAACATCAGACTTCATTGTGGGGTTGTTGGCCTCCCATATTCATGTAGCTCTTGCGGTAACACCTTGTTTGATTCATAAACCGTAAAAGCCGTAGATCAGTAGCAACCTCCCCTTCAGACTGGGCTCTGATCTGAAGGTAACTCAGGAACCATGCCTTCTTTTTGCATCTTTCAGAAATCCTTAAGGATTTTTGAACATGGGTCTGCAGTGCATGAACTGGAGCCTAAACACAATTTGAATTCTGTGTGAATGACACCTGCACACCAGCTCTGCTTGAGGCTACGGCACAAGCTGAAGAGACTCTCTCTTTACTTTTTCTAGTCAGGGGGCTGAGTAAGGAGGGGAGAGTCTGTATACGACATCGTGGTGCAGCTTGCAGCGGTGGTGGTTGTCTCTCTCAGTGCTGCAACTCTTTTCCAAAAAGATAGCTGTGGCGGATGAAGTAAGTGTTATCCTTCAGTTACTCTAGATTACCAACAAACACTAGACTGGTCTCCAATGCCCATGGAACACAGAAGAGAAAATACAGCGTGCAGCCTCCCAAAACGGGCATAAACTTTGGTTCTCTCTGGAGGATACCTTGGGAACAGGTGGAGGATCGATGGGGACTGGCCATCTTTTCTATGTCCATGAAACCAAGTTCAAGTCAGGAACAACACAGATCACTCCTCCTCTGAGGGGTGGCTGGAAACATGCAGGGGGAGACAGCACAGCAGGGGAAAAACTGCCGTGCGTGGCTGCTCTCAAGAGGTTATGGTCAGGACTCACCGAGGCACTTGCTGGAGGCTTTGCCTCAGTAAGAAGAGAATCAGAGCCATGTAAGGATGGTGGGGTTCGGCCCATTGTAAGCCCTGGCATTCATAAAGGAGCACAGCGTCACTGCATGCCTGTGACTGACAATCATGGCTTGCTTTTCATAATGTCATGTTACAATACTTTGCACTGCGATTTTTATACAGTAAGCCCTTAATTTAAGTAATTGCATTTTCTACTAGTGGGAAACAGGCTGCATTGACCATACCCAATAAGCTATTGTCCCACTAGTCATTTTTGCATCATTTTTTTAACCAACATTTGTTTTAAGGCACTGCCTTTTTTTTTTTTTTTTTCTTTTTTCTTTTTGAGAGCTCTCTTGCCTCTATTAAAGGACAATGCAAGCCTGAAACCAGCAAAATGCTCACATGTCATTCCTTTCATCAGGAGCTGAAGCAATATGGTTTAGGAAGGGAATAAACTAGCTAACTAGTTGCTAAAGCTATCTTGAGCCCCTTCCTCTGAACTCCATAAGCACTAGTTCTCACACAGCTCTAGAAGCTCAGTATGCAAAGTTATACTAAAATGGTATTAAAACTTTTACATCTTCCACCCACATAAATGAGTCCCCTCCTACCCCTCCACAGCTTCCAGCCTCAAATATCCTGGCATAAAATGATCAGACAAAATAGGTGACTTATGTTTTTATTGGTTCCTCCAGACTATGACGACATTTCCTAAAATGCTGAGCCAGGAAACTATTAATGTCTCTGAAAAAGTGGAAGGGGTCAGGCTATTTCAAAGGGCATGTGTTTGCTAAGAAGCCTTTGTTGCAGATGTATAGGCCACTTAAGATTCAATTAGTAGTAACAAAAATATTTAGCATTCACACAGTATTTCTAGCTTTCAAGTATACTATGAACACATTTGTAACACCTCTGTGTGGTAAGAAAGTATTACCCTTTTTTACCTTTTTCAGAATTAAAACTGGAAGGTGAAACAGCTTGACTCAGATTTTATAAAGCAGCGTGTCCCTTCCAAAACCAGAAGCCCCCTCAGGTTTTGTACACGCTCCCAATCTCAGGCCGTTACTGGAGGGAGAAATGGAAATGGTCTCAAGCTTATGAACATTACAAAAAGGAAGACAAACCAGATTTTCTTGATTTATCTCAGCCACATTGGCCTGCATTTGGCAGCACAAGGTAGCTCAGGCATTTGCAGGTGGGGCCATGGATTATTTTAAAAAGTTCCTGGGGTTTTATTTACCAGCACTAAACCAAACCAATTGGTATGCCAACAGGAGCATACCAAACCCAGGACAGAAAGAAGGATCCTAAAGAGGATCCCCAAAAGCTTGTAATTTTCAGGCAAATACTACATTGTGCATACTTCTTGTTTGTGCTCTGCTGTCAGTAGGGACGGGAAATATCAAGGGGGACACAAGAAAAAACAAACAACACACAAAACCTTGGAGGTAAAGCTGCTCAAAAGGTATTATAGCTTAACTTGAGGCAAGTTTAACTTCACCTGCCAACCCAGCTCTGGTCCTGATTACATTAGAGTACACATGAAGGTCAGTTCCCTAGCATGGGGGTGGCAAAGCAGATTTAAACCCAACCTACCTACAGCACACAGAGTACAATACATTTTCCACAGAAAAGAGTGCTGTGACCTAAGAGAGGTCACTCTGCCCTTACTGAGTCCAGAATCTCACTCATTTGTCACGCCTCAAGCCACCACGATCCTGTCACACTACCACCACCACCGTAGGTAAAAATCCCTCTATTGCACAGTGCCATCTCCTGGGCAAGCAAGACTGAAGAAACTCCTGACTCCCTCGCAGCATCCAATGTTTTCACGTCTCTTCCAGCACTGGCAGGCCAAGCACTACCTCTGCTCGCAGAACACAAGCGGTGAAATCACAGGAAGAAGAGCAGGTTGTTTACAGCTCCCACCGTGAAACGTGAGACCCGGCAGCCTGCTCTGGAGAGAGGCAGTATGTGCACGGGCAAGTACCGTGCAAACCCACAGGATTAAGTTCACTCTGGGCTGCTGGCTAATCACAAATTAGCAATTAAGGCTTCCTTTCAACATCCAAACAGGAAATGGGAGTGGAGGAAGTGAAAGCTTAATAATTTCTTGTGTGTTAACAAGTTACATGAGCCACTCCAAGAAAAAAGTTTTCTGAAGTGAACTTAAACCTAGCACATCGTCTGCCCCAGTGCCAAGCATTTCTCTTTAAAACCAAACCGTGCGTCTTGGAAAAGAAAGCACTGATGCAAACATTTAATTTGACACTGCTTAATTTCCAGGGAAAGAGAACATCAAGCCACGGAATAAAGTTGAGGACCCTACCTTTGTGTAAGCACAAGTGCTGAGATTATGATCTTGAAACGAAGCCAGAGGTGGTTAGTCTGGAATCTCTCTAGAAACAATCAGTGAAGAACCGGAACAGAGGGGGTAACTGTTCAGTTATCATCAGCTGTTAGATCCATAATGGCCCCTGACCAAGAAGCAGGAAATTCAGACAATGTGTTAGGTCTTTTTCTTTCTACTATCTCTCTGGGCTGCTGTCCATTTTGGCCCTGTATATTTCACAACGTCTACCTCACCATACAATAGAGGGTGAGGAGAGCTGGGGAAGAAAGTCCCTGTGGGGCAACAAGAATCCTGAAAGGCCTGAAGGAGCAAAGGACTCTTAGGCATCTGTGCTGAATGCAGCGAGGAACATCTCTCTCCATCTTCGAACCCATCAAGTCACAGCCCCTGGCAAAAGCAAAAAGCCTGACGCGTTACACACTCCTAACTTTGTGCTATCTTCACAGAAGGAGAAAGAAAAAAGCTTTGCACAACTGTTGAGTAACTCTCAAGAGCTCAAGAAAGATTAAAGGCCAGTCTCTTGGATGCCTGGAGATATCAAAGACAGATTAGGGACAAAGAATAAGATGACATGTACGGGTGGATGCAGGCAGATGTTTTGAGGGAACAAAATTGATCTGGGAATACAACAAAGAACTCCTTATTTTTTAGGGATTCTTTACAGATGTGCCTTCTCCTCCCCCCAATACAAAACAAAACAAAAACAAACAAACAACAAGAATAAAACCACACCGATAATTTAAGTGGACTGCATGGAGAACAGAAGAAAGGCAAAAGAATTTAAAAAGCACTACAACAGAACACCTTCTGTCAATATATCTGCTGTACAATCTCATTATCTCCCATGGGTGCAAAAAAGAACAGACATACAACATAGTTACCACGGCCCACAAATACTGACCAGAATAAATAAGGAGCTAATATCACATGGGTGCATGTTCTCCATTATGGAGTGTGAAGGTGGCTTTTTTCTCATTACAGCAACTTACCTCTACGTACTTGTTACAGTATGTACATGGTTGAATGTGTGGACTTCACTGTGGACTCTCAAATTGCTGCTCTGAGCAAGGAAAAAGGAGGAGAAATGTCTATTTTACATGTGAACTTCTATCCTAGATCTTCCAGGCCAGACAGTTTTCACAGTAGGCATTCCCCATTTCCAAGGCGACTGGAGGCAGATGAGATATTTGATCAGCCTCGGGTTTGGATCACCCATGTGCAAAAACTCTCCATAACAAGAGTTTTGAAAATTGAAAAACATTAATTGTATAAGACTGCTGGGTTTGTTTGCTTGTTTCCTCACTTTTAGACGTAATCATAGGTAGGCATTATCTCCTCCACTGGAAACAGCAACACCCTTTCCCCATAGGACTCATACTGCTTGCTACCTTGCACTCCCAGGTGGTTGCAGTATGTACTGTGTCCATGCTGCTTTTTACTTCTTTACAAGGTATTTACTTCTATGGAGTCACTACTTACTTTGTTCATTTTCTCATTTAGGATGTTTGTATTCAGGGCAGCAATGCCACTTCCTACCACGTGAGAGACCATGACAACTTTGCGAGACTGCTGCCTGCTCAGTTCCCAAAATGACGATGTCTGCCAGAACATTCAGGTTTCCAGCCTGTGATTCTTCAGCAGGTTAGTTGGCCTTCACTTCTGTAGTATCAAATGTTTTTCCTTAAGCCAGAGGTTTCCAATATTTCTCCCTCTCTTCCCAAAAAGCAGGGAGGGAGTATCAGGATGAGATTACTTTGGTAAGGAGCGCTGAAGAGTTCCTACTTGTTTAGCAGATATTAGTACCAACAATCCACTGCCAAAAATGGAGGAGGAATGTACTGACAACTCTTGGTGAGAGACAAATTACGATCCACGTCTCCTTGCCCTACATTCACACAACATCCAAGCTCGCATGTTCCATTCACTTCAGGAATACATACTTGTGACCAGTTTCTCTGGACCAAACACCAAGTACCTGTTAAATAATATTAAGAATGATTTCACCCTGAGATGCTTGTACTGGATCTTACCCAAGAACTTTTTATACATTACATATATTACTGTTTTGCTGCAGTTGCTGTTTCAAAGTAAAGCAAGAACTCTGACAGATATATGCATGAGATCATCCAGATGAGGAGACTGTATATTTGGAGAGGTGTGGTAATACTCGACAAAACAGATTATCTTTTTCAGACTGTCTTCCAAAATAAAGATTTTCTTGGATGATTATTTAACACAGGGGTTCCTAGAGGTTTGTCCAAGGAGGGCAACTTAATAGGTGGGATATTCAGGCTAGAAGCTGCATAACAGAAATCAGTCTGTACGACAGTGCAGAACAGCTACAACTTAAAAATACCTCTGAGGGTCATATTTAGAAGTTTTCTAAGTCAGTCTTTGGGAAGTCTCAACTCAGAGGCTGAATTCTTGTGAGAAATATAACTGATCCTTGCATTTTCTTTCTCCTCGAGGAGACATTTCTAAATTTTTGTTTTGTTCTGTTTTGTGATGACTGCTAGGATCTGCGTTACACAAGGAGAAGACTGACAAAGCAAGAGCAGACATGTTAGCCTTTCAATTTATAACATACTTGTAAATGCTTGTAAGCTCAAAACAAGCAATAGTCTTTATTGAAAAGGCCTCCAGCTCTACAAGCAGCTCACATTATATTCAGGCAGTAGTGGAAGGGAAGGGGTTTTTACTGTTTAAATCTTCAGTAGACGTTGTAAGTTTGTTTTTTTTTCAATAGTCTGAAGGTTTTAGAAGGTACTAAAACAACTTTTAGTATTCTCCAGAATACCACTCTCATTATGGTCTCATTGAGATACGTGCATGATGTGGTTTCTCTGTGCCACAAACACACACAGGAAAGATTTCTGCCTTGCATTATATTTGTGCTGAAGCCTAGAGAGTAAGGAGTAACAACTGTTGATATATACTCCCCCTTGAAGGCCATCAGCCTCTGTTCACATGTCTTCAAGTGAAGGTGGCAGTTGTAAACTGCATCCAGGATTTGAGCACACAATTATACCAGTCAGATGACAATTCAATCACAGATAGATAATTTAGGCACTGTTAGTAGTACAAACAGTCCCCCAAGCTTCAACTTTTTGTGTATGTTTTCAGTGGCCATCCATTCCCAGTTGCACACAGATTCACAAAATGAGAGGCTTTAGCATTTTGGTCTCTGTTTTGTAGGGTTGGCAAGAAGGCTTGCTCAGCTGTTATGCCCCTATTACCAAGACTGCAGCTTCCTTAACTTTAATCATATTAACAGAAAACACCTACTCTAATCCTTAAGTGCAAGTAGGTGTAAGAGAGCATTTGATTCCACCTACAGAAACTACCTGAGGAACAAACTGTTCATCTTTCTCAGCAAACCTCTTTTTGACACTTAGTTCAGATGTTCTGAGGGGAAAAGCAACCAGTGAAATGAAGAAGCAAACAGATGAAAATCTTTGGAACGTCCCCTCAGCACTCTGCTAGGCAGGGAAACCTGGCGCCAGCCCCACTGTCCCCTGAGACACAGGGGACTCCATCAGAGTGTGAGCTCCAGTCCTGAGCAAAAAAAATTCTTTTGTCTCTGCTAGTCTAGCAGGCCTGCCAATGGACATCTTAAGTTTTAGGCAGGAAAACATGTGTTGTGTCATGTATTCCTGTCATGCTGGATGATGGGACAGTGCTTGCATTTGGAAGACTGGGGGAAAACAAGCACAGTACTCTCCTGAGGTTGGATCACCCTTTGTAAAAGGGCTCCTTTTAGTAGAATGCATGACTGGCTGGCAGAGATCTGGCTTAAGTGGAGCATCCTTCTTTTCAATCCCTAATCCCACACAAGAGGTACATCTAGTCAAGAAATTACGTCTCATGCTGCCCCAAGGACCTCCATGCCTCCTTACTGAAGAGAAAAAACAAGCAGCTGCCTTCTGCTGCAAAATGACAGAGATCCAGGCTAAGCTGTAGGGAAAAATGAGACCAAAGCCTCATGCAATGGCCTCATGTTCACTGCACGTGGTCTGACATGTCTGGTCACACACTGGAGAGCTCTCAGAAAGGGGCCGGTCCCTGGGAGACAGAAAGGCCGAAGAAATACCGCCTGCTTTTAGCTGAAGATTAGAAAGTGAGTTGTACCACAGAGTCACACAAATGTGACGAACAATATACCATGCAGCAAGCTTTCTACACTGCAACCAGCCGAGGAGATTTGATGTGTGGTCTGTTTAAGACATACAGCCTCGCTGTTTTCCGTGTTTTATCTCATTCTGATCACGAGCTAAACAATCCAGTCAGTCCATTGTTCTTACCACATGGTAAGTAACTAGCTGCATGTAAACAAAACAATTAAGCTCCATAAGGAATTGCTTGCCATTCAAAGCTGAACTAAACATTGCATTTTGTTTCTGGAATCCAAATATGGTAAATTGGCTGACAGTTAGCTATGGCGATACGATTATTTGCTGCTCGGAAAGGGTAAGCGGAAGAGGCAGCACAAACTGGAAAATCACCTTTCTTTCTCTTCTGGGCACAACCAAGAGCTAAACTGCCACAGCTGGCTCTAAAACGCTCCTTCTTCGGTTGCAAAAGCACCGGGCTCCATCACATCTCCTCCCCTCAAGGAGAATACCTCTGAGCCATTAACCTCTTAACACATCTGGCATTCTGACAGCTCATTAGGGGATAGCACCGCACACAAGAAAATGATGACTTGGTTTGTAGTTATTAGCTGTATTCCTGTTTCATCAAAATCAGACCATCAACTTGCTGGACAGAATATGCATGAAGGAAGAATGAGTCCCCTCCGCAGTGGGCACAAGGCCAGAAGCCTAGATCCTGTAAAACCAAATCCCCCACTCCAAAACAAAATACTCAACTCCCCCACTGCTATCCATTTTATGTGTTTAGCTTTGCAGGCTGAATGTTCCTAATTGAAGTATTCTCACAATGTAGGAGTCTTGAATACGCAGGGCAGGAAAAGAAAATAACAGAAAAGAAGCATTACTAAATCCATTGGTGGGGGGAGCCAATACAGGCAAAAACAGAAATGCATTTTGTCATAGGACCCACAGGGAAGGCCACTTCTTTATCTTAAACGTGCATGCTTTGCGCCTCTGCAAAGGTTTAGCGGTTATCCACTGTTACGAGCCTGCATGATGCTGAGGGGCAGGAGGCAACTGCACTGACGCAGGCCTAAAGCTAGGGGAGGGAAAACAAAAAAAGGGCATAACAGGGTGGGTGCTGAGCCCTGGGGCTGAGAGGTCACAGGACATCAAGGGGAAGAAAAGAGTCTGGAAGCTCATGGTAGCTTCCAGGGTAAGTTCACAAGTTTCATACTGGAAATCTGTGAGTTAAAGCCACAGTCATGGTGAATCTTCCTATCCGCGTAAGTCCTGCTCTCCCAACCAACTTTATGACGTGCTATCTAAGCCCGTACGGCCTAAAACATCCCAGCCTTCTGATGAAGTTCCCAGATAAACTGTAAGTTTTGACACGTAGCTAGACAAAGGTTATAAAAAAGGTTATAAAAACAAACTACCGCCTGTTTACTGTGGCAGTGCGATACATACGTCTCCGCCTGTGACGAAGGGTGAAAGACGCCATTTTGTGCAACAGCCTGGCGCAGACATCTGGGGGAAAGGTGACATGCCCTGTTACGGGGCTCTTATCCAAAGGACACCTAGCACCGGCTGAGTGGGAGACAGGCTGTGCAGAGGCTCTCCCCACTATATTAACAGGAGATACATAACTTGTGTGAAAAACAGAAGCTAAAACACCTCATTTGTTTGGCTTTCTGAATTCTGGATGACAGACTGTGGGGGTGGGGGAGAAGGACCAGGAAAAAAAGGGTAAAATAGCCTTCCTAAAGGGTAAAATATTCCTTCCTGAGCTTCACCCTGCATTGCAAATATTGTTGGCCATCAGATTATTGCCAACTACTTTCTATATTTCTTGCAAATATTTGTGGGCACACCTTCAAAGCTGCCTTGTACACTGAAGGATCACAAAGCATCCTAAATATGAGGCAACAGAGCCAGGAACACACAGAAAAACGGTGAACCAGTTTTTAACTGGAAAAACTTCACGTGTAGTGCTGCTTCTCTGGCCCTCATGTTTTCACTTTTTGCCCTCTGAAGTGAAACCTTCATCCAGCAAAGACAAAAAGGCCTACAGAGAGATGCCCAAGTTCAAGTTTTCATCAAATGGGCACAACTAGTTCCAGTAGGTTCTGCTTGTCCTTCAGACAGATTTACCATCCACCTCTCCCGACACTTTCCTAGATGTGTGGCATTCAGAATGCATTCTCCAGAACACACAAATGTGGTACAAGCCTTATGCTTAATGTGTTTTACCCTTACTCTTCATTTTTCTGCCTCCTCTGAGCCCTGCACCTTTTTCAGTCTCTTAGTCTTAGCTTCATTAACCATACACTCTGACATTTTCTACTTTGCCTTCATGATCTCCGGTTTTCCTCCTCTTCATTAAAACAACCCTTCTTGGATGTTATTTTCCCCAAACAATTAAAATCATAGCACTAATCTGATTTTATAGATGTAGCACAGTTGATTTTACTTCACTATTCTCATTCTTTTGCTTGTATTGGCATTGTCCTCAAGCCCTAAGGGACAAGTGCTGATCAGACTTGAACTGTGCTTAGCAAAACAGCACCCAGAACTAGTCTGGCCCTTCAGCCTGTCCCCAACAAATGCACTTAAAAATAGATAACTTGTTTCTTATGCAGCCATCATCCTATTTCTATTTTAGGATTGAAAGTTCCAGATCCACACATTAATACTGCATCTCCTCCCAGTGTAGTACCTAATGCAATTTTCAACAAGGTCACTTTGCCAGACTCTTTAAAGGTGGTTGAGCAATTTCACCTCAGACCCCAGGCAAGAGGCAAAACTTCTGCTGGTATCAGGGAAAATTCTTCTGAGGTACAGAGCAAAAGGCTTCAGAATTTGATCCTTAAAAAGATAATGTTGCTTGCCTCCCCAGCTCTTGCCACTGCAGCTCCAAGGGCTTGGTAAGCACTTACATACCACAGTGTTGAGCATGGCAGTAAAACCTAGACAGATTGTTTGCACAGGCTAGGATGTGGGCATCCTGTTTCTCACGGCACCATCCTCATAACATGCAACCGCTGCCAAGCATTACAGTATAAATCTCCCACTGAACCCAAGATGCGGTTGACAAATATCCAAAAAAAGAGTAAAAATATTTATATCTTAAACATGTTGAATGGGTAAACAAGATTGTAACTGGGACTCTGTTGTGTCCTGCCTACCAATAGGCAGGCTGAAGCAGACAGGAATGTTTACAGCAGGCACTGCTGCGCCCTGTGGGCTCTTCTTCCTGCTGCCTTCTTCGGCAGGAGCAGTCCTGGGCAGGATGGTGGCCACCCACTTATGGTGAGAAGGTGGTCGACACCTGGCACACTCGGCAGATGCTGAGCTTCTTAGGAATAATTTGCTTCAGATCCTGAATCATTCCTAAATCACTAGACTTGGTGACCCCTGTGGGTCCCTTCCAACTCAGGTTATTCTATGATTCCCACACTACGTACAAGCATCATGCATGGCTACAGGTTTTTCTTCATGTCCTGAACACTACACAGATGTTGATTGTCACTATAGGTTTGCTTTTGACCATCTTTAATAACTGATTCTATGGAGCCTGTTTACTTTCTCAAGATAGTTATCTAATACTTCAATAAACCAATCACTACCAAAAATGGTCAGTTAGTGGTCAGATTTGTTGCTTACAAGTAACCAACCTCAATTCTCCTCCTCTCCTGCTCTCACTCCAAGCCTTTCAAAGCCTAAATCTTTTCATTCCGCAACCACCAATCATTTTCCCTTTACCGCGCTTGCATGCTAGAATTCACTGAGCTGTTAATGCGAAAAGCTAATAATCTCTTACATAAATACTCTGTGTCATATTCAGCCCAAACTAGCGTTCATATTTTAAGGCATATGGCTTTAATAACTCAACATTTTAGAAATATATTAGTTTTTTTAATTTAATTTTTAACTGGAGGTATTTGACTAAAGGTCTCTAAGCCTACACATGTACCACCTACCTGTATCTGAAACGATATTCTACAAAACTGTTCAAAATGACAAGTGAAAAACTTAAACCTGTAAAAAGCCTGCAATATTTCAGTGCCACAGAGCAAGTAATGGCTATGCATTAACTGCCAAGCAATCCCAGAGAGAAAAACCACCTTCTTAAAGATGCCATGTAACTGCTAAGGGATGTTTTCTGCAGTTAACACCTTAGAGAATACAATCTTATAACGTTAGGGGAACTCAAATGTCTAAGAATAGTTTTCTGACAGAAGTTGAGCACAAAAACCCTGTTTCAGGTAAGCACAAGAGCTCAGGACTTGCCTTAGACTAAAGCTCTGACACTTCAGGGCAGCAGGTCTGATTTCCAATGCTGTCTCTGTATTTCCAGCCTAACTATTTACTGATGTATCAACATACATTAAGGGAGAAAACCTGTTTCAAAGCTTCTAACATCTGATCTCCTTCTGAAATACACCATCCTGGTGAATGTATTTACGCTGCAAATTCCTTGCTATAAAACAGCACCATTAAAAGGAGACTTGCAATCTACTCAACTACTTATATCAAGACCCTATCATGAAAATCAGTTGAGCGCCACCAATTCCCTACCCATTTCTTATTGTTAATTCTTCTGTTTATATCATTACTGTGTTGTCCTTTTTCTTTCAATTCGTTTGCTCCCCTTTCCTTACTGCCTGGGACACACACATACAGGATTCACCCAACATGCAAATACAGCAGTGGAAGATGATATGCCTGAACAATGCCTAAAATAAAATCTAAAGAGAAAAAAAAATTTTTTTTTCACCAGAAATCGCAGCCATTGCTTTTAACAGTGGTATGCAAAAGCCATTAAGGCAGATGTATGAAGTTTAAGCTGATGATATGCTGTAACCTGCTGCATCTGAGGAAGTGTTGTTACAGTGAATGTTAGTGAGAGCATTTTGATGTGGGCCACAGGATTGGCTAACGCTAGTTTCATTGCTCAGTGTGGCATATTTTTCACATTATGTAATGCTTATTGTATGTATTATAATGACACATAGCTGAAAGCCATCAGTAAAGGCTTTCGCTAGGGATCGTGCAAAGAAATTTGATACAATGATAAAGAGACAGCACTTGATTGTTTTTCCTTATACTCTTTTGTACCTTTTGGTGGCTGTAAACTCAGTATGTTCTGATCAGATCTCCCAGGCTCACCTGCAACCCCTATGATACTATTTGTCAGACCAAATTTAGAAACCAGCTGCTGGCAGAAGAGCTGCAGTCTCCTCGCTGGTGGGAGGTCACTAAATCAGGAGGTGGAGGAGGGGGGCAGGTCTCTGCCAGTTTACTTTCCATCATCACACACCATACAAGTACCATCTTCTGTCAGACAATTTCTTTCAGTACACACAGATTCCAAAATGGTTAGAAAGCAGACTAACTAGCTGGGGTAATTACAGGGAAACCTCTCAAAATATGAAGCCATATTAGGTGGCCTGTTATTGACTATGCCTAATTTAAAGTTTATGTGTCATCAGGGCAGACTTGCAGAAATCCTCATGAATGCAGCGTAATCAAGCTTTTATTAAAACTAGTCAGACGTTTTCACCACTAAAGCCAAGATTTCATTAGGAGCCTTTCTCTGGTTTCTCTGTTTAACTTTCTACATTTACAGAACCCTGTCAAAATTACCTCTTAAAGACTTGAGCCTGAATTAACCGATACCTTCCAGGGGGCTATTTGTCACCAAGAGAAAGTGCACTAATTTGGATAGTTTAGGTTATTCAGATCTAATTTCTTTTCTTTTGAGAAACTTCAATGTACGTAAGTGCTATATTACTGTGCTGCTGATGAGAAACAGACGAAAAAGGACTGCTTCCAATCCCAACCTCACATACTGTAATTGTATTAAATGATCATTTAATTATTAAATAGAAGAGAGTGCAATGCAAATGAAAGTTCAGAAAGTAAACAGTTCAATGGCTCAAAATCTCTTGTGTCACTGAAAGACCACAGAGGTCTAAGAATCCACACCAACTGGAATTTTAATAGACTAAACAGGTTTGATTTATTATTAAAAATTAATGTGAAATTAAATGACTGAGCGCTACTTCAAAGGAGCTGGCTATACAGTTACTCCACCAGTTTGTTCATAAACTTATTTCCTGGCCAAGTACTTTAAATTCAATACAATGTCGTTATGAACTGCTGAATTGCATGTAGAAATCTGTCTATCACTTCTTTGAAATACCACAATGAAGAAATATTTATCCTAACCTCACCGGGAAAAACATAATCTTGGAACCCCTATAATTCCAAGATGAAATCACCACAATTGGTCTAAAAATATTGCATTTTTAAATTTAATACCTCATATTTTGGGGAATGAAATATTTGCATCTTGCAAAGGCTGAGAAAAGCAGCTCAAGTATGCCTGTCCTTAAAAACAAGGTTTCTCACATGATGGAAAAAAGAAATCCACTAGCTGCGTATACCAAAAGAATCGACAAGCCCCACTCCATTTTGGTACCTGGTCACTTTTGCCATCACAGAAGCATGCGTAGAGTGCAAGGTTTAGACTGAAGACACAGAAAACTGCATGTTGTCCCATAGAGTGGGGAAAAGGGATAAAATCTAGAAGCAAAATTATTTGGTCATAGCAGGCACATGTGCTCATTGGTTCCAGATGACTCCTCTCCTTAGTTTGCATCTTCAGTGCCTTCTGGGCCACTGGAAAGGCAAGTTCCTTCAAGCAGAGAACTCAGTAAGGTCATTCCAAACATCAAAGGCAGCAACAAAGATGACACAGAAACAAGTATGAGAAGGACATAAAAGAAGGAGAGTCCGGAGCAGCTGTCAGAATAAAGGAAGCATGATTGAGGCTGGGCAGACAATAAGAGATCAGAGGAAGAAATGCTGGCAGATTAGCATCAAGCTGAGCAGTGAAAGCAAAAAGGGAAAATTTGCTATTGCTCTCCACTGGAACAGAAAAGCAATCATGCTAACAGGAAGAACTTGCTGAAATAATGGAATTGTCTTTATAATATTAACCTTGCCAATGTCTAAAATCCCATAAAACAGGCAAGATCAGTGTATATGCCAAGGAATGCACAGGAAACACATCCTATTTATCTGGCAGTCAATATTTAGAGACTACGCAGGATAAAATGACAGAATTCTGTCCTCGTACGAATATAATCAGAGAAGTTGGAAAGAAGGAAAAAGCTAGAGATGTTGCAAGCGTAAGGGATGAGAATGCAGGGCTCCTGTTGCAGGTAGGCAACTAACATGGGTGTGCAAACATGTCTAAACTAGAGACACTGCAATAGCATCATTAACTCTGCAAAGGTCAACTATGGGAGCAGCCCAGCTGGGACACAGAGCAGGTTTATTACCTAATCAACTATCAACCTTGTTAGGTAATCCTAATCCGGCAACAGTAACTCTCTCACTGCAACAAAAAATAGTGTAAGAGTATGAGGACCTTCATGCTGGGGAGGTGAATGAGACCCCTCCATCCCTATGAGTAGAAACATAGAAAAACGTAGAAACAGCTCCAAATTGTGAAGCATCAGAAAACTGCATCTCTTCAATTCAGTCCACAACGTTTAACAACAAAAATCAAGGATAAGCATTAAACAGAGGTTTACATATCTGACTTGTACATTGACAAGGATATTGAAAGGGAGAGGAAGAGGGAGAGGGAGAAGCTGTCAAGGGTTTTGGAGTTGCCAAAAACAAGGGATGCAGCAACCTTAAACTACAAAATCGTTCCCCGATTTTCTCATCTCTCAGTCAGGAGCCAATCAGACCTCAGGTCATAGTTTCTGCAGTCTCTGTTTTTTCTAGGGTAAAAATGATATCCACCCAGGCATTAAAACAGGATTATGATTTAACATCGAATTAGTACCATCACAAATTCTGGATCAATGCATGTCAGTCCCAAGATCAGTCTCAGCCTTTCTCCATCTCTAGTATGAGATGCCCAAGACAGGGAATTTGGCGGCACAAAAAGCCACACAGTGGGTTTCTCATCTTAGAAAACACAGCTTCACCTTCAGTACGAGAACAAACCCTTACACAACAGTAACTACTTCAACAAATTCAGGAAGAATGCCAACTCCAACAAGGGCATGACATACCTGTCTTTGTATGAAGCCCCTCCTTAATGTGTTACCATGGCCAACTGCCGTAATAACCATAGGAATTGGGGATATGGAACTTGGCATCTGGGCAAATTATGCCTGTGCATAACATGCTGTTTGCATCCCATTATGCTACAAACTAAAACAGCACAGTCAGCCAGTACTGACTTTTGCTGTGCTTGTTATTTGGGTAAATCCAATCTCTATTTACCTACCTCATGACTGAAAAGAGATCAAATGCAATCAAAGACTTTAGGAGACAAAAATATTAGATTTAAACAGGAGAGCTGAAGAGCTAAGACCACCACATGATATGGATGTAATTTGTGCCATGGAAGCCCAGAAAGGATCAATTGGTCAGGCTTTCTGTGGCTTTGCACAGGCTTTTATGCGTGAAAGACATTTCAATAAACACTGTGCCCATGCCCTAAGCAATTACATAGACGTCCTCAGTGTTATTGGAAGACAAAATTGAGAACAATGAATCATGACCCCAAATGGGCAGAGCAACAAAACTGACAGCAAGCTGAACCCTGGCCTCAATTTCACCCCGCATGGCCAGTGTAACACAATTCCTATCCAACCTTTGCATCTTAACAAAAAAGCAAAAACCTGCACCAGAACGCAAGGAATAAATCCACAGATTCCGTGTTCAGACAAAGCACAGTCTGAGATGCACCATGTGTTCTGCAGGGGAGAAAGGGAGGGAATGCAATAACCAGCCTGAGGACACACTCAAGTATTTCTTCAGTGACTTCTGTAGACGAAGCCTTGCATCCTTCCATTGTCCCAACACTCTTGGCAGTTTCCATCAACTAAAAAATGAAGAAGAAAAAACAAACCAACACAAAAAACCTGCAGTCCACAAGGGGGATTATTTGGGCCTGTAGCTATTTCTGTTTTAACATATAATTAAAATGTTGAACAGAAGTGAATTAAAAAACAGCTAATTTATACTGTGGATGATGTGGTCCACGGTCAAATATGAAGCATATTGGTGAGTCTTATTTTCCGATGTAAAACCTTGGTCTGCATAGCGATTCAGACTCCAAGCCTAAATATTTTAAAGAGCTATTTAATTACATATGAGAGACATTCTATACTTTTCTGTTATTGAGGCTGAAAAAGTGCCAGTGAACTTCTGCAGTGCTCTACCTTTAGAGGACTACATATTGCAGTCATGTTACAGCAACTGAAATTAGGAGCAGTCCTTCAAGTTTACCTCTGTAATGAAACAGACCAAAAGAATATGTTTTAACTCCTACTCAGACATTCACAGTAGTTTTAAAAGGGGTCACGATGTCCTGGTAACTTGGTCCTGAGCTGCTACAATGCATCTCAAAGATCTAACATAAAGCCTGAAGTCATTTTTGACAATTTGGTCTTAAGCAATAGACTTTATGTAATTTTATTTGTTTCTTAATTACAGAACAGACGACAGTGCATTTGTAGTTTATACAGTTACATCATGCAAATAGCATTCATTTTAACAATTGTCTAAATGCACATTTAAACAATTAGCCAATATGTTGCCTCCAATATTATCATGCCCAATTAGAAAAAAATTATAAGCACTCAAATGTAATTATAATAGTAAAGCCTTGAAAACGTATTTAAGTGATGCAAACAGCCTAATTTGAACCAGGTGGATGGAGCACCAATTCTAGACTGTTTCGATTCTGTGGGTTTATATTAAAGGGTGACAAAGAGATTTAAAAAAAAAAAAAAAAGGCACAAAAACGTTTTTAGATGAAAGCAAAAGGGACAACAATTCATACAAATGCAGAAGAAGATGTGGATAGGATGGCTGACTGCTTTGTCTCAACATTTCCCTCCAAACCCAGCTCTTGGGAACCCTATCCACAAAAGACTGATTTTTCTGACTCAGAAAAAAAAATAAAAATAGGCAGAGGGAGTTGGGGTTGTTCAGCCTGAAGAAGAGGACTCCGGGGAGATCTTGTAGCAGCCTCCTAATACCTAAAGAGGGTCCTGCAGAAAAGCTGGGGAGGGATTCTGTGTCAGGGAGACTCTTTTGTTAAGGTCCCTTCCAACCCAAACCATTATATAATTTTCTGATTCTAAGTTTTCTGTGCTTTCATGCCCAGTACTATTGAGCCATGCAATGTAAGCTAAAAATTTTCTTTCTCTCACTCTCAAGGACTCCTTTATTTCTCTCCTGTGTTCAAATAATCATAGAAAAGCTCATGTTGGAAAGGACTTTAAAGCCTATCCAGTTCCAACCCCGCTGCCATGGGCAGGGACACCTCCCACCAGCCCAGGCTGCCCAAAGCCCCATCCAGCCTGGCCTTGAGCACCTCCAGGGATGGGGCATCCACAGCTTCTCTGGGCAGCCCGTGCCAGGCCTCACTACCCTCATAGGGAAGAACTTCCTCCTAACAACTGATCTAAATCTCTCTTCCTTTAGTTTAAAACCATTGCCCCTTGTCTTATCATTATCTATCAGAGTAAAAAGTGGCCCTCCATCTATTTCATAAGCCTCCTTTACCTTATTGAAAATCTGCAATAAGGTCTCCCCACAGCATTCTCTTCTTCAGGCTGAAAAGGTGTTCATGCATCTTTTCCTATTTTTCCTTATGGATAAATGCATCTTCCTATATTCAAAATGAAAAAAATGGCAGTAGACTTCCCTCTTCTTATTCTCTACCCACATATTAAAGAGGCAGCTTTACCTATTCTGTGCCAACTCTAATGACAAAGAATTAAAGGACTACGTGTTCTGCTCCTGGCATAAATGAAAGCTGACCTAATGTAACCTTCACTTATTCTCTAGAAGGAAGTTATGGAGGCTGCAATTCATATTTAAAATCCTTTTTTCTGACAGGGAAAGAAACCTATAGTTCACAAGCAGTGTTAGGGACGCCAGCTCACTAACTTAAAGGCTGAGAAGAAGCACTGGACAAACAAGAGCTACCAATAACAACCCACCACCAAGCCATTAAAATACAAGTACAAGAGAAGACTGGCAAAGTTGGGAACTTGGAGGGCTGAGAAAAACAAAACAGAAAAACAAAGTTGACAGAGCAGAGATGCATGGCAAGCCTGAGCTATATAGCCCATGGGAGATGGAGATCACCAACTCCAGGATTAATCCCACAAAAGCTTCCAGAACACATTCAGTTCTGTTCTCAAATTTTGACAGGTATATGGGAATTAGGAATATGAAGAGAGAGGTTATTGAAGCAGCTGCTTATTTAAGCACAAGATCAGTACAGGTAGGAGTCAAATGCCTGCAAAAAAACCCAGGATATTGTCAGTTTTCTCCGTCAAGAAGAGTGTTGCAATCTTAACAAAACAAAACAAAATCAAACCTACTAGGGCTGAAATATCTGATTTCATTCTAAAGAACTGAAAGTGTCAAAAAAAAAAAAAAAAAAAGACAGGAGGACGGGGATGTTGTGACTGATGGAGTTGGAAAGCAAAGCAATGCAGAGTTATGATGGTTTTATGATTGTTTTATTCTAGTTTTAGATGTGCAGAACCCAGAATTGGCTGAAAATAGTTAGGCAGTGATGCCTGTTGCACTCTGGAGATTAGGATCAGGCAGAGGCTTTATGCTGGCTGCCAGTGCTTGAATCGTTTTGAGACATTTCAGAAGATTATGTGATTCCAGCAGACCTTTTTTTTTTTTTTTTTTTCTTCCCCTTGGTAAAACTAGTGGGTGCTTTTAATAGATTAACAGTACAGTTGGGCTTTGTTTGATAAAGTACTGCTTATTCAGAAATAAGCAGGATCCAGACAAAATGCTTCACCAGTTCACTGCCTCCTAACAAGATCTTTATTTAGGAACAGTGGGCTCCAATCTACCCACTGTTTGGAGTGAACCCAACTTGAAAGAGAAGTCAGAAGCATCTAGCTGGGAGTAAAAGTTATTAGCTAAATAGCTAATACACAGGTGATGCTAAGCAGAGAGTCACTCCAGGGCAAAGCACTCCTTCAAAAGCTTGTACCTGGATTCAGAGCTGTGCCCTCAGTGTGGCTACAGCCTCCAAAAAAAGCGATGAGGGAGCTACTGTTTGCTCTCACTCACCCGAGCAGGATCCTCACCATGTACAAGAGGACAGTTGCAAGCAGTAAGGGAGGTGAGCTCATGCTTTTGGCCAAGAGATCCAATACCTCTCATGATGACAGTCTGGCTGGTTAAGTACAAAATCCCTGCATTCACTCCATGAAAGGTGACGACTGAATGCCTTCAGGATTCCAACCCAAAATGGACAAAAGCACCTGGAAAACTGAAATGGGACCACAACACTTACTTCACCCAAGACACACAGCACTCGCCAGCTATAGAAATGACTGACTGCTTCTTTTTCCTTCCTGGTCTTTTTTTTTTTTTCTTTTTTTTTTTTGTGGTCAAAAAAAATTGAACTAGTGACTCATGCGCTCTGTATCCTACAAATCTTCCCCCCTGCAAGGAAGTTTAATCATTCTCAGCCGCTCCTATCACATCTCAGTCAGTTGACAAAGCTTCATTTTTTAAAGGAAACTTGTGATTTTCAAAACATTTTCCTCTCATCCTGAAGTAAGCCACTTAAGTCTCTCTACTTTATTACATGCTCCAGTACACCAAGCGGTCCATGAACATAGGGAAATGGATTAGATAAATAGAAATATTTTTGTTATGACCTAATTTAAGGATCTTAAAAATAATATGACTACTTCAAAAACTGCAAGGCATCAAAAGGCTTAAAAATATTGCAGAGACATGAGAGTGCAAGAGATCTGGCAAGTATTGATAGGGTAACATTTAACTTGAATGAGAAACAGGAGGCATTCAGAGACACATGGTTACCATTCACATCAATTTATGACCAGGGCATTTCTGTTACTGTAATACTCTTTGTACCAGGAGCCATACGCAATGGCTCTTTCTTTTATGTGCAATGTCCGTTTGTCATGTTGGCAAAAATTAAATAAAGGTTTGCATTTGGAATTCACTGCCCACCAGTACAATGTAAAAGGTGAAGGTAGAGCAGCTTCTGCTCTTTGTAAAAGAAATCAACAGTGCTGTGAGAGGAGTCATGTAGCTTTTCCAAACTTTGCAGCAAGTGATGGAAGAGACGGCCAAGAAACAAAAGTAATCCTTACTTAATACTTAGTAATCCTTAAGCCATCCTATATCCAATGAACTTTAGTCCAGTACAGTTCAAACTGCACGAGACACCTTTAAGAAAGTTGCCTAACATCTCTATCAAATTAATGAAGGCACTACTTCCTTGATTACCTTAAAAGTTCATTTGTGCACTTTCATTAGCATTGAAATTTCATCAGCGTTTTCATCAGGACGCCTTTAGTAAATGACTTTCTACCACAGAGTCGATGTTTTTTTGGTTACCTGAACAGAAATTTAAAATGAACAGCACAAAACACAGCCTGCAAAGCACACACACACAACTCTGTCTATTGCAATTCCCTCATTAGATTTGGAGTTTACATTATCTTCTATATTACATTCCTTCTTACAGAAGCACTTAGACATCACAGCAGTCTGAGTAATAAAACCCAAATTATAAATAGTAACAACTTTTCCTTATCAGGCAATAAGCGTCCAGGATCCCAAATATGGTGAAGCAATTCGTAAACTGGAGAACTAATGAGTCGTAGGAAAAAATATTCCAGCTCTTATCACCAAGCTGTTTTTCCAGAGGGTTTCTGCCTCTACCTGTACACCAAATTCACGTCGTTAAGGTGTGTGGGAAGAACTTCTCAGCCATACCATGGTCAGCTCAGAGCTTTGATTCTTGGGTGTGATGCTTGACCTCCTCAAATCACTCTTTACTTCCTGTTTTGCCAGGTGTATGGCTCCTCCTAGGAGCATTTACTTTGAGGGAAGAAAAATCCTAAGCCTAAATCCATAGGAAATACCACTGCCCCCACCCTAACCAAAGCTTATTTTACCTCTAGCTGCTCCTATAAATTCCCCATCTGTCTGCATCCTTCTGTACTCTGTGCTTCTGTACTTCAGTACTTCTGTACTTCATCCCCTGTACTCTCTTGCCGTCTCACTGAGGGTATCTGCAAGCCCAATATAGTGCTAAATCCCTGAGATTTTGTAGCATATCTACACATACGGAGCACACAAGCACAACATACCCAAGGACAGCGCTAGCATACTTGTATTTCCAGTGTTGCAGGAAGCTCGTTCAAAACTAGGTAAGGTATTTCTGCACAGCTTTATACTGCAGTATGAGTCAGGCTCTCTCAAGAAGAAATCATCTTTCTCCTGCTTGAATAAAGTTCCCTGTTTAGCATCACGGCTCACGAGTGAGGTCCCTCTGGCACTGCACAAATAGAAATAATAAACAGTAGCAACAGACCCTCTTGTATATTCCTAAAAGCCACAAGTACACTTAGTTGGCTGCTGAGAGACATGTTTTCCCTTTCCCTATGGTAAAACAAGATGACGGTGTGGCTCTCTGCAATAAAACATATACAAGGGAGTCCCAGCAGAACACCATGCACGAGGAACAGAGCCCAGTCCCACACGCATGAGAACTCCAACATTAAATACAGACAAGAAAATCACATTTTTTTAATAGCTCATTGCCATTTCTTTATCACAATGCTGCCAGACCCAAAAGCACCATGGCCAGAGCTGCAGGTAAACCTAGACAAAAATTTTCTCAAAGGTAAAGGATATTCAAGAAGAGATGGTTTGTTAAGTCAGAAACATTTTATCCTATTAGTTGGTAAAACCTCACAAGCAGAAGGGAATCATTGCTCCAGTGACAGCAAAACATTTTATATAATGTACTTCTTCCTCTAGCTTCCCTGACCATTGCTTCATCAAAGATGTCCCTTTTCCTAGTGTTTCTCTACTAAAAAGGCTTCTTTGGAGAATAATAGCATATTTTCCACAAGGAACATCTTGCTTTGCTCCTTTGTTTATTTGTTTAAAAAAACCCAACCAGCAGCAACCCCAAAATGACAAAAAATAAAATAATTTCCACTTGGAAGAAGAATTCTTGGCAGGAAAAAAAAAAAAAAAAGTACCTCACGCACACAGCAGAAAGACTGGTGGTTGCTTCACTCTGCTGGAATTCTTTATAAAATCACTTACATGCCCGTATGGAATAAAATGTCACGGCAGTTCTCAACACTTCACCTATATTTTACAAATACCTCAGTTAGGAGGTCATGTAAATTTTGCACTTAGTTCTTCAGTGTGCTTTGATCATTTGTTATTAGTTTGAAGGCAATTTTTAGATTACAGAATAAAATGGATTCCATTGAAAGGATATGGATTATCATATATACTGGAGGGTAAAGAGGAAAGGGGGGAAATGAGGTTATGTGTCATGTGTAACGCTTTCAGAATTTCCTACATGAGTTAAACATCTAAATCCCATGGAATTTCAATGGGACTGAAGAGGCTAATATCACCTAGATGCTCTCCCTGTGCCGATTAGGTAGGTGCCTGGACAAACCCTCACACATTAGCTGCAGATTTCTAACCAGGGCTTTACCTTATTCAAAGAAAGTACTAGGCAAAGACAATCTCTCTTGGTGTTGTACAATGCGTGCGAAGTGTATTAGGACACAGCATTACCTAAGGCATCATGTGCTACAGACATACCAAATGCATGGCATGGTTTGTCTTACGTCCTCCGTCTCACCCATTCAGCTGGGGAGTTTCACTGCCACAGTTCAATTCCTGGTCGAGACCACAAAACAGGGAAAGAAATTTTTCTAAAGTCAAAGCATTTGGAGGCTTTTAAGAGCCTAGCAGTTTAATAACTACCAGTTTCATCTGAAATTAATAAGTCAAATATTAAAAAGAAATCTTCTGTCCAGCTTTCAACATTTGTGGAGATGTCTGCTTTTTTTCCACTGGCATCTGAGCAGCTGATCAATCAGAACTTCAGGAAGCTTTGTAATGCTGCCATGTAAGACATTATCACCCCAAACCTTTAGCAGTAGCTTAAGCATACTGCAAACTGACTGATGATGAGCCTAGTGCACTAAAATCAGACGACGGAGTCAGTATGCATCGTTTGTGTAGGAGAACATAAAAATTTGGCAGCATTTGTTAACCAAAGTTGATGCTTGTGTTATGCAATTAATGCCATTCACACTTTTAAAAAAGAAAAAAAAAGAAAAAAACAACAAACAAACAAAAAACAGACATAACTGTCAAAGCTGCACAGTTTTTCCTAAATGTAACTACCCCTTTGCTCTGTTTTTAGAAAGACGTTCGTTCCCATTTGTATGGATGACTGGTGGAGGCTTTGCAAATTAATAAGTCCCAAAAGCTGCTTTAAAGCTATATTTCACAGATTTTTAAATTCAAGTTCCACATTAGAAGAAGGGATTAGTGTCACTGTTATAGAGATTACTGCACATTAGTATAAAGACTTGCAGAGTTTTGAGTCAGTGCCACTGAAACAGAGCACAGTGCTGTATGGGAAACTCTGTTACTGCGCTTATAATAGCTCTTAGTACGCTCAGAAATGCAACAGTCCCCCAAAAAATCTCAGACCTAATTCATTATGTTCATGTATTTAAAATAATGCATGCAGTGCTTTACAATTATTTGCTCTTCCATAAACTTCAGTGGTATTTTAACATTTAAGCAAAAAGTCTGCTCTGATTTATTTGCAGATTAAGTTGTATTTTTATGCTAAATGCTCAGCTACTCTTTACCCCAAAGACCAAATCATGACATTTGCTCATATATGGTTATTCTTGGATGCATGGAAAGAAAAAAAAAAGAAGAAAAAAAAAAAAACACCCAAGAAGTTTCTCAGTTAAAAGCTCTCTCCATCTGCCTGGAGTTTTATTAATAACTCATCACCATGGTATCACAGCATCTTAAGGAAAATAAAACAGACAGATAGTTGCTAGGCTCCCCAACCTTCAAGGATAAAAGAAAATACTTCTTGAGGAAGAGAGGGAGAAACTGTTTTGGTCTTGTTTCATTATCATCCTTGAGGGCAAGGTGAAGTTGAGAGATGGGTCTTGTATTATGCTCTGAACGCTGGAAGTATTGTGGACATCACTCAAATGTGTCATCCATGACCCAATTCTCTGCACTTACATTAAAATAAATAAATAAATAAATAAATAAAAATCCAAGCTATGAAGGAACAAAACCTAAGCAGAAGGGAAGCAGATGAGGGGATGCATTGCTTTCTTCAGCACTTCAATTTAACCCTCAGAAGGTCTCTCCAGCCCCATCACTGCTGCCCCCACTCACCTTAAGTTAACGTGAGCTGCTTTCCAATGTGCTGAGCTCTCCCCTGGTGAGGGGCCAGGCTCCCGAACCAGCCATGGCACAGAGCTCCCTTCACTGCATGGCCTCGTGCTGGCAATGCAGCTGAAGGGACAGTAGGAACCAGGGAACATTCAGATGATAGGGCCTCTATCCAGAGGTGTCTCAGCAGTTTCTAATAAGTATTTTCAAAATTACTGAGTTTGAGAAGTCCAAGCCCTTACCTGCAGCATGCAGGCCCTCTTCCCTGAGGGAAGAGGCTGACAAAGAAGATGTCCCCATGCCCCCATCAGGTTTAGACTCTAGAAGAGATGAGCAGTGGTGTATGTGCTTGTAAACATTATCTGCTTCGGTACATGAAGTGAGATAAAATATGCTATAACATCATCAGACATATGACATATTGAAGCAGCAAGCTGAAATGCAGTAAAACATGGCAGGCAGGGGCAAGCAGGGTTTGCTTGCAGTCCACATCCCATTTCAAAAGGCTGGTACTACAAGGTTACTTGTGTACAAGCATAAACAACATCTAGTTTGGAGACTACAAGAACGTGCTTCCTACTTACAAAGAATTACAATCGCAGATGCATTCATTCAAAGGCCAAAGTGATGCAATCAGAAGTCACACCTTTAATTGGTAGCTGTTCTTCTGAAGCACCTCATGAGGAGGAAAGCCTGACAGAACCACAATGGCTAGTGGCAGGGAGAGGCCCACAGACTTACAAGCCACCCAGTCTACTATCTGTGAGAGGTACAGTGAGTGGTTACACCATTTCTTCCCCTCTCTTCCCTTCCCTTCCACCTGTTAAGACAAATAAGCAAACAGGGCTACCAAAAAAACAAACCGCTATGGCATGTGGCAGAGCCTCCTCCAGCACCATGCCCTTGAGGTCCCAGCACTCATTACTCCTCCTCCTCATGTAAAGTTAACCCAGCAGAGAAACTGTGCAGCTCGAGGCAGAAGACAAGAAGCCCCAGACACATGCCTTCACCACCAGTGGCTGGACATTACATGAACTGTCACCAAGAGCAGGCCAGCTCCAGGCTCCCCAGAGACTCTGCCACAGCTCAGTAGGTTTCCTTCACAGGACTTTCACTCCTGCATGCTGTTTACTCAGTATTTTAGGAGGAAGGAAACTAGCCTTTATCACCTCTTTCTCATCCTTAAAGTACTGCCTTCTAAAGCAGAAGCTTATTACCTCCACCAAGCATAAAATGCTGCATTTTTGCTCTCTCGGGTGGCCTCACTTCACATTTCTTACAGTTGTAAGAGATGTTAAACACCGGAGGAGATTTTTCCCCTTGTCTTTCTGCTACCTGGCTGACAAGAGCGAGCCTCAATAAGCCGAAAACCCTTTTTCTTTTTGCTAGATAGCTGTAGCTCTGAGGCGGCATGATTCCTGCAACATTAGGTTGTGTGCTACTTGGACTCCTCCTTCTAGGGTGAAAAAGAAGCACAGGCCAAGGTAAAAATCTCTGGAAACAAAGAAACAAATAAAAATCACTCTAATATACCCCCTGCCTGTCAGGCCGGGTGCATTTTGTCTCTCTCTGTATCCAGAACATATACAACTAATTCTATTTTCTAGAACTGCAATTGTTGATTGATGAGTCATCTTTCCTGTAAATTTATTTTTTTAAGTGATTTTGGCATTGTTCCTTGAAATTCCTTGCTGGCTATGTAATGGAAATTTTGACCTCAAACTCTGGTTTCTTTAACATCACAGATACTGAGATTATGAGTTTAGGAAGACCAAGGAGTTGAAGGAAAGATACAACGAAGAAATCTGTAGCTTAAAAAGAAAGCAAGCTGTTCTAAATAAACTATCAAGTAAATATTTAGCTGTATGGCCATTAGGCTATGTTCATAATAATACAGCAACTCATCTATCATAATTAAGAATTCATCAGGGGGAGGAATGCCTCCCTCTTTCCCCTCCCAAGGTTGGTCATGTGGCCAAAGTTGTTGGCAAGTGAAAGCTGACATCTATCAAAGTTCAGTCTTTCTTTTAATTACTGTCTCCCCATATTAGTTTCAAAAACATATCGCAATTAGTAGTCAGAAAACAAAAAGCAGGAAAACGTAAACCAGAAGAGAGAAGAAAGAAAGCAAAAGCACTAAATCATTCATCCATGAGAGGTAGCGTAACACTTTGCAAACTGTAATCAGCAAGATGAAGGACTTTTTAGTCCCTTACTCTTGCTCCATTTGGGGGCAATGGGGAAAGAACAAGTCAAAATTTCTCAGGTATGTTAAGTGGAAAACACATGCCATAGAGCTTGAAATTTTGTACTTAATGCCACAGGAAAAGTTAGGTGAGTCTGCACAGAAAGAATGAAAGCTGAGCACATTTCTGAAGTACCCTGACTTATCTAAAATGTCATTTAATAAAAAGAACAGAAACTCCTCAACCCAAGCAGACTGTCTTCACTAGCAAGAAACCCCCGTGCTGTTCAGAAACAGATGGGTGTCCCTAGCACCTGCTAAACTAAGAAGTGGCACATTCATGACTCACAAAAGCTAAGCCTACTCTAAAGGAATTGGCATTCATGCCAATCTTCCAAACGTTAGGTGGGATTGCCAAGAGACATGGCAACGAGAACTTGAAATTATGCATTCTTGGAAAAACTCTAAACGAGCTTTCTCAAATGAGAACACCATTATGGTCTCCGGTAATTCGTCCTGGTTGTGCCAGAGGGCATCCCACCCTATCCCACCCCTGTTTAGCTTGTCCCACCAACAGTTTTCATTAGGCCAACCGAAGTCGATGGAACATTTGGCAAGGAGCTCCGCTGCTGCTCTAACCACAAGGCAGCCCACAGTGGTCTCTTCACAGACTTCACTTAGACAGCGACCAACTCAAACGGCCAGTTTAAGCCATGAAGAATGCAGCAAAAGCCTGAGACTTTGAAAAGAGTCACTGCCCTTCCCTGTCAACGTAGCACTCGATGGAAACTGAATACCCAAGGGTGAAGTAGCTTTGACCACGTAGGCTGGGATCTGTGGCTGTGCTGTCGGCACCCCGAAGAGCCCAGCAGCTGCTCTGAAACTCCTAAGTGTGTTTGTCCGCAGTCTGTTGCCATGATGAAGTGAGTTAATATGACTCATACAGGTGTGATGAAAGATAAGGTTTCAAAAATATTTGTGATAAGATGCTACTGGAAGTCAATGTGCAATCACATTCCCAGCTCCTGTCGCGAACTTAACAAAGTTGCATTCCCTGCAAAAGACAGTGTTTTGGTTACAAGAGGGGAGGACAGGACAGTCAGTTCACTTGTTCTTTCTATCCTTCTGATCTCAGCAACCAACTAATATTCTTTCATGCAAAATAATCTTCAAATTTCCATGTAGAAAAGGGTCCATGAAAAAAACAACCCTTCATCTACGAGGTTCTACGTATATTGATTGATGGCTCAGAGGTGGCTGTAGATGAGTAGCCTGCAACCTCAGCTAAAATACAGAGGATTTTACCTTGACCAGTCATACAGACTCCCTTACCTACAACCATTACGGGAGATAGAAGAGAAACGACTACGAGATTCCTTCTTATATTGACTGATGCATTTTAAAGTAATGCATTTCCAAATTCTTCCCAATCATTCTTTCCCGCCTGCTAGGCAAACTTTCTCTGATTCAAATGCAAGCCATATACTGGGGGGTGTCCATGCTAGTGATGAACATGAAAACATGTTGGGCAGAATATGGGAAAAAAATACTTAGCATCTGTGTAGTTACTTGAGCTGCTGGGGAAACTTGCACCAGATGTTCCTTGATGTTACCTCAGCTGCCTCCCAAACCACTATCACGTCTGTTCTCTTCCTTACTGAACACCAGTGTTATTAACTGGAACCATGAGTAGTTTACTCCTGGGAGAAACCTTAATATATCATTTACAAGCCTGCCAAGTGCCACATCTCTATTAGAAACTGAAAAGCACAATCAATGTAACATGCTAAATTCAGTAACAGGTTATGCAAATGGGGTTAACATGTTATGCAAATGGTACAGGAAATAAATATTCTCCTCAAGCTCTTATCAGTCACCAGAAAATTCAGCAAATATCAGAACAGCCGCATTTTTACGCTCAGTAGTATTTCCCAGGTGACTGTGTGTGAGGAAACATTTTAAATACTTCCACCCACCTAATAAATTATGTTTCATGTCTAGGGGAATATCCTGCTATCAACACAACCACTAGAATACCTGAGCTCTGTACATGCACAGAGAGGCAGAAAAGCAGCTGGGCCAGAGGAGGGCCTGACACTGAAAATGAAAAGGTTTGGGGCATCACAGGGAAGAGGACAGGTAGAAAAAAAAAAAAAAAAACGAATACCAGCACACAAATCAAAACTTCTTACCCTTACATTTTTGATTCTGGAATCTGAGAAATCATCTTAAGTTTAGATATAAGCAATATATAGTATAGTATCTATGTATGGCCTCAAAGGTATAAAAGGAAATCTCTTCACAAGATTGCAAGCAAGTGAAGCAAGTGTAATCTAGCTCATCTATTAACCTCATTGACCATAATGCAAAAAATATATAAGGAATTAGTAATTAGTTACTCCAAACTCTCTCAAGTTACTCTCTGGGCATTTTACTTTCAGCTGAATGATTTTTTCTAGTTATTTCCTAGGTACGTTGCATCATGCCATTCTGTGTAACACAGAGAAAAATGTGTTAATCAAAGCATCCCAAAAGCAAAAAATGTACAGTTCCAAGTTACTACTATGCTCCAGATGATCCACTGGGTGATCTTGAACAAATCCCTTAGCCACATTCCCACCAAAAATGGAGAAGGCTCCAGACTCTGAGAAATGACTGTCAGACCAAAAAATGTTTATAGAGTGGCTTGCAATTATCAAACAGCTCTACAAATGGAAAGTATTACAGCATACGCTATATTCTAGCCATGATTTAAAAACAATAACAAAATAAAGCAAAAAACAACAACAAAAACAGAGAACCTTTGCAATTGTGAGTAGGTACATATGCTCCTAACAGAAATGAAACCCCTCTTTCTTGGGTAAAGTTCTTTGGTTTTCATGGCATACATGATAAAGGCTAGGCCTAGAAACAAGAACAATAAATCAGAAGTTCATAAATAAAGGATCGCATAAAAGTTGTTGAAGTATTTCACAAGCGACAGGCATGACTAAGTTTGTGGAAAGAGGCAGCATCTTTAACCGTATTTAATTCCTATAACTAAAAGTCAAATTTCCAGGTACCAAAGCCCTTCTTCATGTTTCAGTCACCTTTGCAGAGTTAAGTATAAAAGGAAAATAGCATTCTTCATAAAAGGGAGAGATGCAGAAGGGAAAGCACAACCTGTATCAGGTCAGGATGCAACCAAGAGCACAGAAACTCTTGATTTGATAGATGGAAAGAGAAGCCCTTGGTGTTTGATTTGGGTACAACAAATCCAGACATGTTGATGTTTAACTGCAGGAGGAAGAGGTCTCTCCTTCTGGAAGGAACCCAGAAGTTAAGTTTTTCTGGTCCTCCTTGGGCTGCTTAGAAAGATTTGGATGAACACACAAAGAAATCAAATGCCACTATTTCCTAGCAAAATGCTTCTTCCATTCATATTATTGCTCTCTACGGAGAAGGCAGCAGCAGAGTTTGCATTAACTTTTTCTGCAACGTCTCAATACCAAGTGTCAAGACTCAGCAGCAGGGGCAACAAGAGCTTTAATACAGATAAAGGCTGAAGCTGTAAGCATATGACAATTTATTGATAAAAGCAAATCCTCTTTTATAGCATACACTGGCCAGTGTTACTGCCAGCAGTTTATTACGGCAATGAGCTATGCTAGCTACAACAAGCATATGGTGGAAAAAAAGTGGCAATATGATTAGCCACTGTGTAGGAAATAAGAGGGAAACATGGAGCATACTAGCCACAATTTTGTCCTTAATGTAAGGTAGGTGTACTCAAGTTTTCAAGAGTCTACTAAAGGAATCACCTGAGACTATTCATATTTTCACAGGGCCACTTTTCATTGAGAGTCTTATCCTTTAGACCACGGAACCATGCCAATAAAAGCTAAGAAAATGGGATTACGAAAAGTAAAAGAAGGGTACAGACACTTCTTTATTCTTTTTTATTCTCTTTTTCTCACCTGGCTCTGCATGAAAGAAAAACACAAAACAAAGAAATATGGTCATTGATTACAAAAGCACCGCATGAAACCAGCTCAACACATATTGTTCCCAAAAGCATAGCACAAGCAGAGAAAAAGACTACTATATTTCCCATCATTATCTTTCAGCACTTTTTTTTTTTTTAAATCAGCTGTACCCTTCATTCAACATGTAAATCTAAACAGACAGAGAACGGAAATAAGCATTTCCCTTCCACGTGTAAAATTCATGATTAGTCTAAACAATTAAAAGCATCAGAGTGCCTAACACCCATTGGTTTCTCCAAATATTCATCCATACTGCATGTCTGGCAGGAGTTTCAAAGAAAATCTGGATTAAATAACATGATTCAGATGTGAAAAGACTGACAATAAACAGCATTTTAGTACCGCTCGGTCATAAAAACAGCAAGCTTTAGTACTGCATGTCCACATTAGGCAAAATAAAACTGTTTCTTCCGAGAACAACATGCTGGGTGTTTAACCTGTGTGCCCCACAACAAAAAGTAGGGGAAATCTGTTTTTCTGATTTCCCTTGTTCCATCAACATTTAAAACTACTTAAAACAGCCATGCATAATAAAGCGTAACTAATATCCTACAAAATGACTTTTTAAATTTAATTATCCACTTTCTTTTTTTCGATTTTAATAAAGCCACTATTTGCTGTTCTTTTTTTTTTTTCCTTTTTTTTTTCTTTTTTAAACGCTCACTTCTGTGAAGCAGAAACAAAAAAAAAGGTTTTCTCAAAGATCAGTGAAGTGCATCAGATGTCCTCCGATCCATGCAAAAGCCACTCACTGCCAGCATGTCCTGATGCTAGCAGGAATGACAGGCCTCACTTTGGCACAGTGGCAGCTCCAGAGCTGTGGGGAGAAAACACAAGGCACAGGAACCTCTTCCACATTTTATATGGGCCTTCCTCATTTCTCTTCAAATCGCTGCAGGAAAGGGTCTTTTAGTTGTTCCCATAACCACTAATTTTTCTATAAAATGGATAAAAGAACAAAGTAATTGGCTTCACCACATTTCTGGAGCTTTCTGGGCTATGGTGGAGAGCTGAACTCATCCTGCTGTGAAAGAAACTCCTCATATGCAAGTACATATCACAACAAGCTGCGAGCAGATGGCAAATATAACGTGTATGTATGAGGGAGGCTTGGGAGTGCTTAGTCATATCGCTCGCTAGAAAAGGCAGTTTACTATGGATTACTAAGATGCACATTTTTCATCAAAAACAAAATTCAAAGCTGGAGATAGATTTCAGAATAGAATTTGAGGAGAATGTCGCCCTGTTCCTATGATCTTTCCGTGGCTAATGGCTACAGCTGCAGACAAGATACAAAGCTAGATGGACATCGGTCTGATACAACCCAGCTGTTCCTCAGTGCTCAGGAGAAGTCAGATACAATGGCACGATAGCCCTTCTAAGACAGTTTAATCGTGTTACTGATGGTGTGATTTTCTCATTACTTAATTATTTAATAGCAGTTCTTTTATTGTTAATGGATGTGGTTTATGCAAATCTTATCCACTACAGATACAGATTTATAAATTACTCTAAATTACAGTGCTGTAATTGGACAGTGTTGACATGAAACTTGAGTAGTTTAGGAATTTCCAGAGGCTTGATGCCTGCAGCCAAAGTTTAATTTCAGCTCTGAAGCAGATTCCCCCTGCACCTTTAGGCTACTCAGCTCTCTTTCCTCCTCTCTAAACTTGCCTCCCAGGATGGTGTTAGAGGTTTAATTAATGGATGTGAATCATCTCAGCATTGCCTCCTGAATTCAAGATATAACCAATAATAAGCCAAAGTTCTGCTTAAGCAAAACTGTGGTTACAGCCAGCCTGTGTGCACCAGCCTTCTCATCCTCCAGACGCAGAGCAGGCATCACCATACATCCTATGAGAGCCACCTTCTCCACAGCACTGATGTCTCCCCTTTCCCACCCACCACAGGGAAGGTGAACGCTCTTTAAGCTAGCTGAACTGCTGGTGTGATCAGATTCATCTTCCATCCAAGTACAACAGGGGAGCACAGACGAACTCCTTCAGCTTTTTTGGTTCTGATCAAACCAGGCAAGAGAAATAACTGCAGCTGAGAAAGTGGGAATGAGGGGGTGGAGGAATGTCTGAAGAAAAGAATTAAACTCCTGTCAGTCATACAGTTCTGAAGGTCTCCTTCTGCTTCAGTACCAAGGATATTGCCAGATCCAGTAAGGAAAATGAGGACAAAGCCAGCCCATGTGAATGCCCGTGTATGAGACTGAGTGTATGAGAGCCAGTCAGTCCACGGAAATCTCATGGCAAGATCCACTTCAACTATCTAATTGCCACACAGCAAAAGAGGTTATATTCAGATTTTGTGCTTGATAGGAAAAAGACATGTACGTGTTGTTCATGCAAGACAAAACATGAGCAGCTCATCTTAAATTATCTTAGATCTACCGCTTAGCTTCCTTTCATCAGAACTAAACAAGACAGGTGGTCTGCGCATCCCCAAAAGCTGCCTGTTCTCACACAGTTCAGCCACTGTGAAAAGTTTCTCACAGGGCTACAATCACCAAGACATGGAAGCTCACTGAATGTTAAACTACATGAAGTTAGGTTACAATTAAGACATTACAGACCCCCTGGTACTGACTGCAAACTGGAGAGCTGAATACTCAGAGGATTAAGGCTTTCATCTTATTCTAAATGGTTAAGTGTTTTCAGCTGGCAACTTTGCCAGATCAAAACAGGCAAATGAATATATATATATTTTTAAACTGAGCTTAGGCTGCAAATCTTCCCACTACACATACCATTTGTTAGCAAACTAGCACATACTTTCCACTCCTTTACTTTCACAGGCACCAAGCATGGAGAGAGCATGAACTCCTTTCCCCTCCAAGCAGCCTTCTCTCCAACCTTCATCAGCTAAACTCTAGCTATAGGAGGCCTAAAAGCATTTACACATTTAAAAACAGCATGCTAGTCAATAACTGATGATATTCAAAAATGTGATACTCATTTGGGAGTACCCCTTCAAAAACAACCAAGAAATCCCATGGCTGTTTATGAGTCTTTTAAGCTGCAATCCAGTTTATATACACAATTTATAGCATAGAAACTGAGTCAGCTGTTATGTAATCTAGGCTCCTCCTGAGAAGTTTAGCTTCATGATGACTCCAAGCGCGCTGTTCTCCACCTACACGGGCCTGAAACACTGCAATCATTACCATGGGCAGCTCACCAAGTCTCCCTGTCTAAAATTCACAGGAAGACATTTTCACCTTCCCCTCCCACTCTGAAATGCTCCTTATGGCTCTGGTAAGAAATGGAGCCGGCTTTGACACAGCTACTGCCTCTCAGATACAGCTCCCACCCCGTTACCCTAGGGCTAATCAAGTGGTGCCTTTACTCTTGCTGCCTTCCCAGTTTGCTAACAGGCCCTCTATCCTAGCCAGAAGTTCCCATGACACCTCTACAGACTCTAAAGACTTCCCTTGCCCTGGTCTCTTTTCGCTATGCTGGAAGAGGTTGGAAGGACAGACTAGTCCCTGACCTCACTTTCAGTCCTCTGTTCCTCCACACCTTGCTGTGAATTGCCTGCAGCACCAGATGAGGGATGCTGGCAGGAGGGGATGCTGCTCACTTCTGCAGAGTGAGACCTCCCCTGCATGGAAATGCAGAAATCCTCCTGTGAAAAGCCTTCCCTTTGTATTCGGAACAGATGTGGGCTTAACTAAAGGCAAATTTCCCTATTCAAATGGGAAACGAGCAGAAAATGTACCACATATAAGTAAACTTCACGTGTGTGAGAGTTCCTGTTCCTGGTAAATAATTACTACCTGCAGCAACAGGTAGTGCAGATCCTCCTTTGTTTTTCCCCCTCTTTTCTTCAATTATGGCATCAAAAGAAAACTAAGACCTTTTAAAGACATAAATGAAACATTTCTGCTCTGGAATGGCATCAACATCTGGACAGCTGGCAAAACACAGCTCAATCCTGACTGTACCTATTTCTCAGCCCCCCTGACAGCAAGCATGAATATTCTTGCCTCTCTTCTTATTTACCAACAACATTTAAAGAGAAGAGTGTTCAGAAGTCCATTTCAATGGTTTTCATTCTGGTTACAATGCAGCAAAATGCTTTGATCTGGGGGAGGGAGGAGGAGGGGAGCAGAGAACATCTTAAGTTCACAATGCCAAAAGCCAAGATGCACAAAACTGAAACATTCCAAAGTTAAAAATAATCATCTTGAAACTGCAAGAGCAGAGCTGTAATTTCGAGCAGTACAGCATGACATCATGGTTTATATGGGGCCAGCTCAATAAATCAAACCGTGCCTAATTAGAGATCCTACTGCAAATCTACATTATTTGGACAAATAATTAAAACAGGACAGTCTGTAACACAAGCCAGATATGTTTACTAAAACATGTTCTTTTCAAACTTTTAGCTTCACTACTGCTTACAAAGCTTTCACATTTAGTAAATTATAGACCCCTAAGCTTTTATTTTAGTCTGACTTCACTTTCAAGGAATTCTTCAATTAACTTTACGTTGCTTTAAGCTCTTCATCCAATGAGAAAACAATCTGTGGTTTCTTACTTCTTCCAGTGCCAATGGCTGCCCTCCATGTTTGACTTGCAGACTTACTGTCTTTTCAGAGCCAGGTTCTGTTTGTCTAAAACCAGCTAGTTGTCATAGCATTTTGACAAGTCTTCTGTAAAAGGAGAACAAAACTTTGTGGTGGGTAAACTGCTAAGAATAATGAAGGTTGTTCTCGCAAGCTCAGCAGGCGAGTGCCAAATTTAAGGAACACACAGCAAAAAGCCCAAAGCTGAAAGCCCCGACTACCTAAGTTGCCCTTCTTTCCCACCCCAAGCTTTTAATTCTCCAATTTCTGCTTTTCTCCTCTCAGTTGTTTTCTAAAACTTGTGCTTCTTCTCAAGCTTAAAAGCTATGACATGCTCAAACATTTAAGGCTTAAAAGCCCCCAGTGCTATCAGATATGCTAATCTGAAGATGGTCAGGATCCCCTGGAACTGCTAGAAATACCACGGAGACTTTAACTATCATTTACTGTGAAGATAATGTTAAACTGAGAGCCAAAGAGTTTAACAAAAAGCATGAGCTGAACAAAGGGATGGGATCCTTCGCTAAAGTGTACATTTTTCCTCCTAGAGCTTAAGAGGTTTGTACATATTTTTTTGTCTTGGATTAAAGGGGGAGAGTAGAGAGCTCTCCTTTCCTTTCCCTTTTGACACTTGAGGTGCTAAACGGACCAACATATGAAGGATTAAAAGAATTATTAACACAATGCCAGAAGAGCAAAATGTTTGACAATCAACAAAATAGGGCTTTACATAACCAGAGGTGTGTCTGTTGGTTGAGTATCATTCCATCCAAATAATTTTCTTCTGTATAACGTTAACCAGGCACAGACATGGAGAGGGCATCATTCGCTTCTTACACAGATTTTAGATAAAATAATCCATGAGATTTTAAACTAATTAAAGCATATTAAATATCACGTGCACTGCAAAGCATTGTTTTTCAAAGCACTGCAAATGCACTTCCCTCGACCACAGCCACTGTGATCAGCATATAATTAAGCAGGAATGCATCTTTCAGACATCCATTTGAATTCTTTGTGACAATAAAAATACTTGTAAATTAAGAATGATGATTTTTAAAAAACTTAAGACTGTCTTAGTGCATGGAAATATTGTGACTGATCTCTTAAGTGTGAGCATTTGGAGCCACAGCCATTTGAATTCCCCTACATTCTCAGTGTGCAGCAACAGATTTCTTGAGAAAAAAATCCCTGTAACAACTATTTGGACATACTTCTGAAAGCAGCAGTGAGAATTAAAAAAACAGCCTTCCCAAAGAAGTATCTATTTTTGCAATGTGTGCTTTTAAAGCACAATGCTTACGGAATTAAATACTTCAGTTCTCTTGTGTAAACTTGTACAGATTGTTTGCTATTGATCTTTTGAGTCATATTTTGGCAGTAAGCTTGTATCTTTCTAGAAAATATAAGTGCTACAGACCAAGTGATGTAATCTACATCTATATTTAACTCTTTTTTACTTTTTTTGTTTTATTTTTAAAGAATAAAACTCTGAAAAGGATAGGAAAATTGAAGACATTGAAAACAAAAAAGCAGAATACTCGCACTTATATTTTTATTATTTCAAAATAAATAATATGGACTTCATACTTCAATTTTATTCCCAGATTATGAGCCTTGTGATAATGAAAATCTTCAGAAGAAATAGATTGTTGGTAGGAACACAGATCTTTTAAGTCACAGGACAGAACTCAGATGAAAGAAAGCAACGTTGCTACCTGTCCACAAGATGCAGGACTATAGACTTTTTTCCTTTTCAACTGAATGACATAGCAGCTCTATAAAACCAGGGCAAAAATTCCTCTCAGGGTAGTGAGACCTACAGTTTCTTCAGACCTGATTCTACTCTCCTCTCTGCCTCCAAGCTACTGTCAAAAATAAATAAAAAAAGAGGTAGAGGAAGGGAAGAGAACTGCACCGCAGCAAGACCATCCATGTGGCCTAGACTTGCGCTCTGCATGCCACATACATACTGATGCAAAATTCCCCCTCTACATTTTTATGGCTCAAAGCAGGTGCCACAATGTCAGTGTTTCTGCTCCTTTGCAGATTACATTAACACCACGTGGCATTTTTGACAGGAGCAGGAAGAGCCTATGGATGGGTGTAGCTGACAGGGAAATGTGGAATGTTCTTAATCGGTACTTAAAGCTTTGCTCTGACTCAAAACCTCAAATGTGATAAACCTTTAACCAGCAGAAGAGATTGACAGGAAAGGAAAAGACTGAGTGAATCAGAGAATAAGAGCAAATGAACAAGAGCACAAGAGCTCTTGTGGAGGAGATGGAATACATGCATTTCCTTCCTTCCACTGAAGCTGACAACCACTATCTAAGGGCTCAAATCTCTTCAAAGTCTGGGTACTCTTAGAAAAAGAACGTGGTCAGGCCAATGGGTAGAGAACACCTGGCAGGATCATACCCTTTAACTCTCAAGTCAATTTTTAACTTACTTTGCTGAAGCAGGGACTCACTGATGTGGACGGCGATGAGACAGCATATTTAAGCTTTGAGAAAATCTAAATTCACACAACTTGCATTGACTTTATTAGTGGCTGAAACCCATGTAAAATCTGTGTGAATAATAAGTGAGAGATATCGGCCTCACTTTATAGGAAGGATCAGACTAGATGAATGTAGAGAGCTCTTCTCTCTTTTAATTGTGACAATACAGGCGCCAGCAAACTTGAAAGATTAGGAGACCTTATTTCCCAGTATGAATTACACAAATTCTTGTTTTAGTTTTGGTCTTCTAAAAACACACTAAACCCAAAGGAATTTATGCATACAGCAGCCCAGAGCCTGCCTTTAGATGCTGTCCAAATGACACACGGTTTTGACCAAGGAGATAGCAATACCTCTGTTTCCATTAATTCTCTATTAAGAATCACAGGATTCAAAACATTCATTTCCAGCATTACCTCATGCCTGGGCCTCTCACTGATTAATTAAAACTGTATACGTAGAGGAAAAAGAACAAAAAAACAGAACTGCAATACTGTGAACCAACAGTGTCCCTGATAAAAGAAATGGACTGCTGTTCTCAGCTCGCTTTCATAGGTTGATTGTGAATTGTGACCAGACAAGATCTCCTTTTTCAAGTTTCCAGCAACTGGCAAACATGTCTAATGCACAGGAAGTCATATTTATAGTTGCATAACTCTCTACAATATACCAATTCTCTTGTAATGAGAAGTTGTCTCTAGGCCTGTTAAATGAAAGACCTTTTTCCTCGGGATTGCAGCTTTTTAACAGGAAGCTTCTAAATCTACAGTTAGTAGTGGCTGCGGAGAGAAAAACCCAATACAGTACAGCCCCTGTTAGTGGCACTAGACAGTAAAGACATATCATATTTGTGTTTTAAAAAAACAATTCTCGAATCCTGTTATTGCAACTTCAGTTAATTACTCTGTTGAATCATGATTTAAGTTACAGTATGCATTTAACTTATCTAATTGATACATTTCCTTTGTTATCTAGCTTCACATTCTTTTGGGGTTTAGATAAAGAAACTGCTACCACATAAGCTTAGGAAGAAACTTGTGCAGGGTCTTTGAGAATGCAGACATTCAATACAAATCTAATGCTCTGTTTCACTAAAGGAAAACATATTTCCAACTTCTTAAAAATACTGCAGGTGACAGTAACTTGTTTGTGTGTTTGTACTGTCACATGGTATGTAGGAAACTGTTAAGCAAAAACATAAACATGTATTTGAAATTTTTAAATTCCCTTCCAGCAACCATATCAGAGCATTTAAAAGGGCAGGGAAAGCATGTGGCCAAGTATTTTTTTTTGTTCTTCCCCCACTTTAAAACAGAAAAAAAATAATACCATTATTAAAGGATGACAGAAAAAGAGATTAATACTTTACCAAAAGAGAGTTTCTTTGAAAGCAAAAATCACTGCAAAAGTTGTTCTTACCTAGAATTCAAAAAAAGAGAGAAAAAAAAAAGAGATTAAGAATCATCACTTAGAATTACTGCACCTTTACAACATGAAGAATTCCAGAACAATATTTTACAGACATCATGACAGCCATGGAACAAATCTAAAGAAAACAAGCTACACTAGAACAGGAAATTGCAATTTCTTTGAAACAATAATTAACCTTAAGAAGGAAACCACTACTAATATAAACAAACAAGTAATAAAGGAAACCGTTTTACCACAGAGAAACCTGTCTTAAAGCAGTGGAACAAGGGAACAGAAAAGGATTTTGCCTAAAGAGATGCATTTCTTAAAAAAAAAAATCTGAGCAATCCTGCAGTAAGAATCATGCACACAACACATTAAATAAGTCATTTTCCAAGTTTCAAAAAGGTGGCTGGACCACCAGAAATTCAGTAGCTTTTAAACAGAGGACTTAAATTTAAAGTGATCCTTATCTTATAGAAATCTAAAGTGAACCTAATCTCATACTGCTGCCACTTCTTGGGAGGAGTCCGAACAATCTCTGGTCCTCATTAACAGGTTGAATTGCTTTAATAATCTTAGCTTTGGATGCCCAATATTTGTCATTTTAAATAAATAAACATCTTCATGATAATTTCATCATCTTAAAAAATGGGAATCAGAGAGGGGAGAATATGAAAAATCAGAAACTTGTGGTGTTTTTTTTTCCCTATCAGAACAAGACAATTTCAATTTATTTATTTATTTTTTTCTTCATGAGAAACAGAAGCAAAATTGAAAGCAGCTCTCATTTTAGGGTTTTTAATCATTACTTACTACATAGAAACTCATTCTAAACCTGAAGTATTCATTTTTGCTTTATTTTTTTGCCTGTGGTTCTTAAATAGTTGCAAGTGAGCAGTAGCCTTCCTGTATTTACTGATAATCCAGTGGGCGAAAAGTTCATAGGGGTATAAGAAAGCTGTGACTAAAATAAATACTAAAAACAGAAACAATTCTTATTTCAGATGTTATTAAGTCAACTATCTGCAAGTAACAGCATTTCAGACACTGTCCTTATTTGTTCTTGTTTATTACACTAGTCCCTTTGTGGTTTCTAGTATTTGGCAAGAATAACGTACACAGAAAAGCTAGCAACACAACACAATTTTAGCAAAGGCAACCATAATTTGATTAAAGAAAACACAAAACAAAACAAAAAAACAAGGCACAATACAGTGAGCAGCTCTGTGAGCAGTGGAACTAACGTGGTTTGGCTTCCTGCGAACTTGTGTCCTACGGGGACTCAAAAAAGCTCAGTAGGCTCACAAGTTCATGCTGCCGATTTCTGTGCTGTGGAGCACTAAGATGTCTCTCTTCCACCTAGAAAGCCATTGTCATTAATTTCATTGACACTTATTATCGTCAAAATCTCTATTTCTCAACTGGTCCAGAAGTCACTAGGGATGACTGGCATACAGACAGATAGATAAAAGCATTTCTTCCCTCAAAGAACAAGTTAATAAGAGAAGTACCAGTCCCATTACTGAATCTTTTTATCAGTTTTTACAGGGTGTTATTTAACTAAGAAAAAGCGCTTCCCTGTTCTCTGAAGCACGTCAACTGTCAGTAGTGTTAAGATTTGTGACTTCATGTCATCTTTCACACACAATTATGAGGATAATTGCAAGAGGAAAAATCTATATAAGATGCTAAAATAGACACACAGTCAGCAAATCCCAATATTTACCTACAAGGAGATTTTGGTTAAGTAGGAAATGGAAAATATTTGTTATGGAGTTCTGAACCACAAATACACCCCCCTCTGCCACATCACCCTCACAAAGTGAGTTTTTCCTCTCTCTCCTAAAGGGATTTGGGAAATGGAAATTTCCAACGCAAGACAAATGGCAAAAAATAACATGTACAAATTAAGAATGTCAGAATTACACTCAGGAAGCCTACGAGATTATCTCTGGAAACACCTTCTAAATGGAAAAATGGCAGCAGCAGCTATCTGAGAGACGAGGGAAAGTCGGGCCTACCTAAAAACAAGAAGCTTCCATCATTTCCCAGGAAGAAACTTAGAGAAAGAGTGAAAGATCTTCAGTCAGGAAATCACAGGTGTTTAAACAATGTGCTTTTCTTATGTTGTTAAACCAAAGAGCAACAGTACACTTCGAAATCCTGTCTATCTCCTGTCTGAGTTCACCAAAGGCTCTGAGGGAACTGAGCAATAACCAAGAAAGCTCAAACACCCAGCAGCAACCCGCAAAGGGGTGTTTTAATGTACGGAAGGCCCACCAGCAAACCTGCAGCAAAGGCTGAGGTTCTGAGAAAGACCTGGACCTGAAATTCAGCAGAATTTCAAAGCTTTTGAGAAATCCCAAGGCAGAGGCCAAAACCAAGATGGAAAGCCTAAGGGTACGGACTTCTGCACTGCTCTTCCACTGAGTTACCAGCACGAACCATCTCTGTGTGGCACATGAGGCCTACACGGCACACCCGCTGAGCATCATTCCTCCCCCCTGAGATCATCATTTTCGTCAGTTCTCTTGTTCTATTCCTTGTTCAATTTTAGCCCTGAGACAACACATATGCTCCTGGTATGTTGTGATGAGAGATTTCTCAAATGACGAATGCATACCAAGAATGTGCAAAATCTGTACACAGATTCAAAGAAGCGTTTTTAGGCATTACCCCTCAAAGACAAGGTGCCAACAACCAGTTTAAGAAGCTTTCTGTAGGTGTTCCGTGGTCCCATTTATGACTCACAGAGCTGTCAAGATTGGAAAAGACCTACAAGGTCATCAAAAACAACCAGCAATCTGACCTACAGTGTCCCATCACTAAATCGTGACCCTCAGAGCCACGTCCACACATTTCTTAAATACCTCCAGGGATAGGGACTAAAACACTTATCCGGGGAGCCTGTTACAGTGTTTGAACCAAGGTAACTTACACATCAGAAAAGGTCACAGGCAGAAACCCACACAGAAGAAAAATAAAATACTAAATCTTCATTGCTTTGGAAATTTCACAGCACTTTTTCTGAATACATAGGACTCTAATCTTGGCCGATTTATACGTATTGATCTCTGGCAAAATGTAAGATGAAAATTACTGAGGTACCAAAAAGACAACACAGAACATTTGAAGAAAACTACCTAGTTGCACATAGAAATAAACCTCAGGCAATTTGGAAAAATACACTATGATGGTGATGAGCACTGTTATCAGGCAAGCTGCCTGCATTTGGACAGGACACTAAAAATGCTGAACAAAGAAAAGCATGTGCGAAATCACATAAATCCTTACGTAAATCTTGATTTAGGTAATCCAATAAATAAGACAATGAACTGTAGGTCCTGGCCTTTCAACTGACTTAGTTATTTTGGCTTGGGACGCTTGTTACTAGGCTACCTGAGCCAGGGCCCTGGTGCTCACATCTGCTTCCTGCTTTTTGGGCCCTTCCGCAAACAGAACTTGCACTGACCTGGGGCTGGACACAGCCCAGCAGCAGGACAGACATCTCTCCCTGCAGCTGGGCTGCTACTTCAAGCAGTGAAAAGCTCTGTCTTAACTGCAGGGCAGGCAATGTTCTGCCTTGTAAACTTGCGGGAGAAGTGAGGGTAAGGGTTTTACAGAAGTTGTTTAAGGACAGTTGTTTCGTGTCCCCGCTGCCCCCAATGCTTCTGCTTCATTCAGCATATTCCGATTTTGAAAACAAACTTATAAACATCGTCTGGTTCCTTTTCTAGTTTAAAGAGCAAAAAGAAGAGGGGTTTAGATGAAAAGATACCACGCAGTTCTACAGCCAAGGCATTGGCTATCTAGCAAGAAGAAAACAAAACCCAGACATACCATTTCACTGCTCAGGCTGAAATACAGATTCAAGATACACAGCTTACGTAAAGGCACGTGTCAAACAATATGCTTGATTTTTCCTTCAACACTGACTCATTGAATAAAATCTGTACTACTTTTACATGTAAACAGTTCTTCTAAAATCAGCAAAACAAAGTGCAGACAACTTTAAGCTTGGCATGAATGTTTGTCATCTCCATTCAGGCATCTACGGAATCAATTCCATTAGCATATACTACAATGTACACAAAGTGTGCTGCACGTTACGTTAGAGAACTGAGTTTTTTGGTTTTTGTTTTTTGTTGGTTTTTTTTTGCTTTTATTTGTAAAATGTTTATGTTAAGAATTTACTCATCTGGTGCACCTTCTGCGACCAGATTATTAGATGGGTTTCTTTTCCTTTAAGATATGTTTGTGAAACGTATCAGTAAGCACATATAAAATTTTATCTCAGGCATCAATACAGCCTTTCTTAGAAATAGTTGAGAGCTATGCCTTACAGAAATAACTTTTTTTTTTTTTTAACTAATTGTTCACTTTCACCATTCTTCATCCCTCAAGTGAATGTTATTTCCAAGAAATGTCACTTATCTAAGTACCAAGGTTGTTTACATTCTACACAAATGTTATGCTCTCAGGCTTTAATTTTTGAAAATATCAAAAGTAAGGGGGATGATGCTCTGCTTGTAAAAACATTCTTTATTAACAGACTGAGTCTCATGACATTTTAGGTTTCCCACAAGACATTTTTCTGTCTATCATTTTAAAACTTTTTCCCACACATCATGTTCCTGATATAGGCTTTGGCAGGTTGAGAGATATGTGCTGGCTGGAAAAGGATAGCCTGTTTTCAGCATACCCTTCTACTGTTAAGCACTTCTTGCACAGGATAATTCAGACTGAGCAGTGCATACACAGAAAAGCAGACAGTTTTAGTTGAGGAAACCTCAAGTCCTGAAGTATGCCAAAGACTTCATCACAGTTTTACAGAGCAAAAAAAAAAAAAAAAAAAAAAAAAAAAAAAAAAAAATTTTGAAAAATGATCAGCATTTCTTGCAAAACGTACATTGTCTTCATTCTGATCCTAAGAGATATTTAGGAGCATGTGACAGCACACTCTCCATCAAATTAGTGGAAGACTAATGCAGACACTCCGTAAGGAACACTGTTGAAGAAATCATGCACATTAGTAAAAATACTGAACTTCACATACAAAAGAAGTGTGATTCTCTCAGTTGCCTATCCTACAATAAGGGAATTTCAAAGACTTGGAAGTATATCAGAAAACATGCTCATGCTTTCTTGATCAGTAAGATCAGTTTCCCTACTACTCTGTTAAGGAATGGAGGGCCGGAATGAATGTGACCAGAATAGTTGTACCTGAAGTTAGATGAAATTCCCAAAGCTGGAGGCAGCAGCACAAACTTGCCATTTCTATTTTTAAGTTTACATATGTGCATATTCACGAGAAGACACAGGATGCTTTATTGACAGCATCTAACTCATGGTCCTGCTGCAGAGCTTACTAATGCCATAACACTATGACTGCTAAATCCATGAATATGAAAAAAGACTTAGCACTGATAAAATCAGAATTCATCTAGGGACAGAGAAAGTTTCTAAAACTGCTTGGACTACAGATATCTAATGGTCCTTTTCATTTAACATTATGGTCAGCTATCTGTAAAAAGTGCATTTAATGTTTCATAAACCTCGAGTTTAAAACAAAAATGCTTCTAATCAGATCTGGCAGAAAAGGGAGAAATGCATACATAGAATGAGGTAAGTGTGATCTTGCCCAGCTGAAGAACAGGGAATGGCAGGGCTTCAGGCCATGACTCACACAGACACTAAACAGTAGAGAGCTAGAGATAATTCTCAGGTAAACTTTGCCTGAGCCACTACGTCATCCCCCTCTACCCTTCCTGCATTAATCATGTCATTAGCAACCTGATGCAAGCCGAGAAGAATGTCTGATTTATGGGGAGCAGAGCAATGCTAACAGAACAAACACGTTGGCGGGTCAAAAAAGGAAAGACCAACCCAAATTTCATTTAGCTCTAACCACACCCTAGAAGAGCAAGAAAATTAGGAAAAAGAAAATCCCAAAACAAAAAAGTTATCTTCCCACAGCAAGATTGCGTACTTGGTTAAAAGTTCCTGATGAACCAGTTATTGAGAGTACAAATAGGAACGACATGCAAGAGCACACAGATAGAGAACCAGCCTGAACACGCTCCCAAACAAGGCAAAGAAAAAGAAAAAAAACACAAGCTTTCTTTTGAAGTTTTCATCACAGTTACATAATTTCCACATTAGTCTAAATGTTTTTGAACATCCTTTATGCATACAGTTATGAATCAATTTACAGTGAGTACAAAGCATACTGCTAGGAAAGATTCATGTCCCAGTCAGGTATTATTGTTACTCCGCTAAAACAAGAAAGACAGGGAAACACTGGGGCAAGAAAAAAAGGAAAAGTTCCAGATGTTCTTTTTTAAATTATTACTCACTCTGGATTGATAGCAGCTACTTTAATAAACGTGACTATTGTTTTATATACTGTACGTGGCTATTTCAACTTAGACATCTGAAAAAGGTAATGGTCATTTGAAGGAAGGAACTGCAGATTATTTCCATTCGCTGTGAAGCAACTGAAAAACTCTACAGGTTACTTTAAAAGTAGAATGAAATAATCCATAGGCTTCTCGAGAGCATCCACAACAAACATGTTTGTTGAAGCCCATCTAAACAACTGGAGAGCCCATTACTTATGACGTATTGTTCAGGTTCTCATGACTTCATCTGTTTCTACGTCTTCCTAAGTAGGCTGCCTATTTTCTTACCGTTTTCTTCCCAAAGAATGTTCCCTCCTCTCTCACTTTCCTCTCATTTTTAACTCAGCATCACACCTGTGAGTTGCTAATTGGATTTTAGCTTCATTACTTCAAACCACAGGGTTGCAGGTCTACTTTTCACCACAAAACAAAGGTCTGGAAACAGAAATGCAATCAGTAAATTAACTATTTTATCTCCTCCTTTTCTCCTTAGTCTTTGACCCACTACAGTGGCTGCATGGTAGCTACTGATACCTACACATGTCACCTCAGTTCTGAAAAGTAATTTTGCTCTTGCTGATTATTCATGGCATCCCTTTCTCAATATTAAAAGTAATATATAAAATACTACCAACTTTATAGCTCAAATATTAAGACAATATATCAAAATGCTAGTGGAATATGAGATAACAGCAAGGAAAATACAACATCCTAACACTGTTTTGGAAAGCTTCTCTGTTGCGCCATGACTGCAGGACTCAATCTCTCATTAAAACTGAAATCAAGATGTTTTGAAGGTTTTCTCAACATACATAAATGGGCATGCCCCTTTCCCAGCTGCTTGATTTAAAGTCAACATTAAGTTGAGAAAACCAAGCCGCTGTTTTGTCCCTGATAGCTGTTCAATGTCATATGCAGAAAGTCACTAGTAATCTCAAATCTGAAATAGGCAGTCGCCTCATTTATAACTATTCCCTTTCTCATCAGTTTTTGAAGGTCAGCTAAAGACTCTGTGGGCAACAAGCTGAAAAATCTCTCAGAAGAGTCCCTATGTAGATAAACAGGGTGTGCCAGAAACTGTAGTTTGGTAAGCGTCATGTTTGTGCCTCATTCAGCAAAGGCATTAAAGACAGTTTCACAAGACTGGGGAGTGAGGGGTGTCTGTTTCATTCTTTTTTAATTTAATCTGAAAGGAAAGAAAAGATTTAGAGATACAATTCCAACAGCTTAATGAGTATTCTATTGTGTAGCAGTACTTCTATAGTGTATCTAAGTGCTCTGGGGAAAAACTGCCCTCTGATAAACCACAGATTTGATTTTCAGGTGCCCTGCAGAATATAAAACAGGATCACAATTTGTTAAGCCTAATCTAACGGCGTCTTTCAAAACAAACCTGTTTCAGCCACATCTAGCAAATAGTCCTCTTCCCACCCTACATCCAAAGCCTTATCTTCAACAACAACAACAAAGTTCTTCCCTAACAAAGGCTTCAACGCTATCTTCCAAACCTGCCAATAATTTGCATTACATAGTACAGCTAAGAATTTTAAACTGACCTTTGTCCCCTTCAAGGAAGTCATGAGTCTGTTCCCAATGACCCATACACTGTGCAGAAAGCCAGAGCTCCCACAAATTCCCTCAAATGTATAATTTATCTGTCCCAGAGAGTGGGCCTGCATGTGCCTCTAAGCACATACAAAAGGGTGAAATGAGCTTTCCACACTCTTGTGTGCCCCACACCTGGTCCTTATAGGCCTTTCCCTGTTCCTTTCTCCATGGCACTGCTTCCCTCTACATTCACATCTCAACAAAACGCAGTCTTAAATTTTTTCTTGCAACTTCGAAGTAATATTTGCTTGCTTACATGATGTACACTTATGGGCATACACGTGCATTTTGCCAGCTCAGGCTCTAGAAAAGGCAAAGAGGAGGAACAAGTGCAACCCACTCACGCTGGACATGCACTACCTATCAGACTGGACAAAGGAAAATTACAAATGCCACATCCAGGAGGCTGCACTTTCCCGAAAGGAGCATACAGTGGGGCTTACTTAGTGATTGCGTGCCCCGTGCAAATGCACAGTGGGTTCTGGTGGTGGGAATTAATTTTGATACCTTCTGCCAACTCCAAAATCTATCCCTAGTGAGGAAAAACAAAAACAAAGAAACAAAACAGACAATGGCTACAGAGACTCCAGGGGAATGTAATGACTATAACAAAAGGCAATCGCAGTGCTGTGACAAGGGTTTTTTAATGGGTCAACAAACAGGCCTGAAATGACTCAAACGCAGAATCAAATCCCAGCAGGACTGCCTTAAATTTCCTTCAGAAATTAGAGGCTTTCAAGCAGTTTGCATTCAAGATCCCTTGAAGAGACCAACAAATAGAAGGATCCATCTGCTCTTCTAGATCAGAAAGGCGCACTATCAAAGCAGGGCAGTGTTGCTATCCACTTTTAGCAGAAGAGGCTCAGAAGCATCAGGCTGCACCCTCTGAATGAAGGCAGTGGGTTGGTGCAGAGCACTAACATCAGCTCCTACCAAAGTGCTACTGGCGCAGTTCAAATGGTCTTAGCAATTATAAAATTTAAGTAAGAACACGCTGGTCAACAGAAGCTTGTATGACAGCTACCATTACTTACTAAAAGAGCACACACGCAGTCTACAAACACGGAGAGAAGTGACAAAGCTGGAACAACCTAGGTATTTTATTCCATTCATTCAAGGGTTGGCACTTCTAAGCATCTTAAATACAGCCTTGCTACTTCAAAACACCACCCTACCTTTGCTACTAGTAGGAAGCAGGACTTTCATATACTCTACATACTTCAGTATTTCAGCTTTTTACTAATGCATATATAGGTGACATTGCAAGTGTTCAGGAGACAGGACAGTGTTGATATTTTGACCATTTTGAGCATTTCCACATTCACATGCAACTTTATTTATTAAATTGATGCCTCCAACCCATCTATGCCAGGCCTTCTCTCAATTACCTGCTTTAACTATCTCAGCAATACAAAAGCTGAAACATTAACTGAATAAAAACCTAGTTCCAATGATTAAAAAAAAAAAATCAATTAAAAAGTCCTACTCTTTTCAATAGTGAGTTCACAGATTTTCAAGCAGAGCTTTCTAAGAAGTAAGACATTGCCTTTTTATATGTTCCTTGAGCATCAAGGAGTCTTGACGGAGACAGCCCCAAGTTAGTTTTTCGTTTCTTTCAGATGACAAAATCAGGTGTCAATCATTCTATATATTTGATACGGAGATGAATGCCTACAGAAGTGTTTCAGCTAAATGCCTAAAGATGAAGGAAAAAGACCAAAATACACTGAGATCAAAAAGGGACAGTCAGGGACCTGGTGAGAATTATGAACTGAGCAGAAAAATTCACCACATCTTGGACAGGGTTGGGACATGGAACAGACCTCTCTGCAAGATGTCAGAAAAGCACCAGGAAGCCAAAAATTAAACTTGTTGCAAACCAGTACTCAACGAGTGACTCAAAATAGTAAAGAGCTATTTGGTTCTTAAATAAAACTTCATGACAATGTGTCAAGAGGTATTATATTATCATTGTATAACCTAAGCATCTGTGAAAGCTATGTAAAAAGTTTCCTTTCTTCCTGCTTGGAGGGCAGAACTCTAGCAAGAAATCCCTGAGATGCTGCAATCGTTTCCTTGGGGATTAAGCATATTGGACAAGTCATTGCTCTTAACAAGTGCCTTAGTTCACATCTAGTACTGTCTTAAACCACTTGCTATGGCTAAAGACAAAAATGTACCATAAAATACCTAATGGTGCTATAACAACAAGCAGAAAAAAAAAAAAAAAAATATATATATATATATATATATATATAAATCTCTCTATATATATATTTACTTTTCTTTAAAGCAGAAGCATAGAATTTCCTTTTATATATATATATATATATGTCTTGTTAGTCAAAACTAACCCAATAGATTTCAAAGAAAAACAAACTAATCAACAAAGCCCCTTAAATAACACAATTAACTTTGTTGTTAAATGTAAACAAGTTAATTAAATGCTTTGCGATTAATCATTTTGAAAACTCAAGGAGACAGGCTTTCTGTCTGACATCCTTTCCCACATCCTACATTGCTGGATGGCTTTGTAAGGTGCATATTCATACAGCACTTCACAGAAGCTTTCCTAATAGAGTTATTTTAACCAACAGTTAGTAAAACAGGGTTCTGCATTGTTTTTGTTTTTAAATCTGTCAGTTGTGACTTCATTGGTGACTGTTCAGTAATTACAAGCAGTTAGCCATTTCGGAATTTAAAGCCTAAATTTCATGCTTCAAGTTACAAGCTTAAATCATAAATGCCACTACAAATGCAAAATCTAGCCTTTGTAATGTTACAAACCAAAAATATATATAAAAAAAAAAAAGTAAGAAAACAGGACATTTATAATTATAAAAATTCTGAAATGCTTCTGTTGTTAAGATCTATTATAACTGTTGTGGCATTTGTTATCTTATTGCAATAACTAATAGATAAGTGATCAAATGGCAGATTATCCAAAAAAGCATGAGGAAGAATGTCATGGTAGTACTGGAGATGATCTGACATCAACATGGGAGAGGAGACAGTTCATCACATCAGAAGGCAGAGAGAAATCAACATAGCCCTGTAGAATTTGAGAAATCTCAGAGTTCAAGAAAGAGTTATCCAGAATACATGAGCTAATGCAGACTAACTGGTGCCTTCTCCTTCTGCTCTGTTATTATCTATCAGTAATAGATGGTTTAATAGTAGAAATATATCATGTGGTTTTTACTCTTGGCAATAACTTCCAGAAACAGTGGGCAAATATAAAACAATCCATTTTGAAACTGTTTTGTCCTTATATTGAGTTGCTACCAGTAAATAACAAAAAATGCCTTCCTGTATCCAAGTAATCCCATTTTCCTTTCTTTTCTCTTCTGTTATATCCTTGGATCACCATATAAAAATGAAGTTTATATTCATTCTATTCCTCAGCATATGAGATAGCCAAATTCAATTTCACTCAGGTCTTCCTCCCAGGGGCCTGCCTTCATCTCCTCTTGTACCTTGCCTGAGTTACACGGTCACATCTCCATGACAAGGACAAACAGTTACTAGCATATAATTCAACATTAATACCATGGCATTCTTTCCAAACCCATATCTGTCTGGCTGTGGGATATACTTTTCAAAGGGCGCCTTCAAGAGCAGTGACCTAGCTCCATGAACCACTGAACCCCCAAATGTGAAATATGGGCTGCTAGAACTTTACGTAGAAAATTTGTTATTTCCCTGCAGCAGTAAAGGAATAGTTTTGAAACTGTAGGAGAATACAGAATAAAGTGCAGAAGGAAGAAATCTTTAAATGAAGCAAAATCAGAGTTTAAAGGCTGGACTAGATGATCTCAGGTCTTTTCCAACCTAAATGATTCTATGATAAAAATAGCAGTGCTTTATTTTAGTATTATTACAGATATGTGCTAGTCTTCGAAACAGTAAATTAGAAGAGCATATTGTCAGTCCATAACTTTGTCCGTATGCTTACCGGATCTAGTCTATTTACTCATGCTTGTTAAAAAATTTATAATGGACTTTTATATTTCATTGCAGATTCATACTACAAGACAGACAATACTGGACACAACTAAGGAATTTTAGGGAAATATCCCTAACAGCATAAGAGCTCTGAACTGGTAGGATTTTTTCCATTTTTTTTCCCCCCTTTGGCATGTTTTTAAGTGGGTGCTACTGATGGTTAAAAATTGTTTCATTTCTCATATGTGAATTTTCAAATGAGATGAAAATAATGGGAACCTGTACACATAGGACACTTTTACAGGTAATTGGGTAGACTATTTGTCGGAAATGTTCAATCTGCTCAAAAACAGACTATTTCTAGCTTCTCAACTCCTACACACGGTAAGTGCCGTTCTATTTATCCAATTCTTTTAAATGCTAAACATTTAGAAGATAAGCATTTTCCTTGTAATCCAATGGAAAAAAAAATCTGATAATTTTGTTCTGCTTACTAGGTAAGTCCTTTTAAGTGAATTAAAAGTTTGTTAGATACCAATTCAGCCACTGAATCTAAAGTAAATGTGAAAACATATTATAAATTGATTTATATTTCTCCTGGTCCCTTTCTCAAGCCAAAGCCACCCTCAAAACTGTAAGCAAAAACATTACAAGTAACTGAATCCTCTTAATGTTTAAAAAAGTGGGTTCATCCAGGCAGTAATGTCATTACACTAAATATCTACAGTGGTTAACTCATCTGCTTTTGCCATTTGTACACTAGAACAACAAGCAATGTTTTTTTGGACAGAAATAATGTTTCTGTAAACACATTCTGGAATTTCACCATGCTATTTGAATTAATATGGATCTTACGGTAAGTGGCCCTTTGAGAGAGCACATTTCTGATGGCTTTGCATGAAACATACCTTCCTGAAACACTTCCTGTCTTGCACCCGTTTTTGGATATTATCACTGATGTCTGACAAGAATGAAGTCAGCTAGGATTGTAGGGATACTTTACAGCAGCTGTTGGGCATTTCTTTGAAACTCCATAGCCTTTAACTCCTTCACTGCCTCACCAAAACAGACATTGCAGTCTTACAGGAACACTGCAGGAACGATGACTTTTCAGGGCACATACAGTGACTTCCACTGAGCAAACTCCAAGTGCTTAACTGAGGGAAATAAAGAACTGAGCTTTTCAGGTGAGAAAAATGGCAAAGAATATCAACAACCTGTATGATGCAAAATGGAGAAGTGATAGCACCTTTGCAGTGGCCATGCCCAAACCCATCTGAAGAGGCATGATGGTATCATTTACGCAGCAGACAGACAGACATGGCATGGAAAATAGCACAGAGAGACAGCCAGGCTTAAAATAGTAAGGTTTATCAGCATTCTCCCACAGAGACCCACTTGGCTGGCTCTCAGCAAATAAAACTGTACAGTTGCTCTGCAGGACCAATAAAGCTGAACTAAACTTGTCGAAGTGGGAAAGTGTAATCTGAATTTGCGCAGAGCTTAGCTACAACGTGCCTCAACACACTTCCACAGGCAAAACCCTCACAAAGCTTCCTGATATTTTAAAATGGGTCGTCTCAGGTCAGGAGGACCATCAGGAAGCATTTTAATTCACTCACGAAGCTGTGGTCCCACAATCACTAACATGAGCCCTGTGCATGAATGAGTCTTTCAGTAGCAAGAGTTTGATCTGCATCAAACATGCCTGTATTTCCACTGAAAGAGCCAGAGTTATACTGGCTGTGGGAGGACAGACAAAGCTCCTGTGATGCAAACGGATGCAATCTGGAATACAAGCTATACTTGTGTAAAAGTTAGCATGTTAAAAACTCTTGAATTGAGCAAAAAGTTTCACTCTCAGGGTAAGTTCCCTCCACCCATGATCACCATTTCCCATTTGAGAAGCTTCAGGACCACACAAGGCATGCTGAAACATCAAACCAGGGCCTGGGAAAGTTTCTTCATTGCTTTTTGATGCACGGTGGTGCTGGAAGTGCTGAGAGAGTGCTAGATGTGGAGGGGAGCAGGAGAAGGGCTCTGCACCACACCTGAATCTCTCCACCTCAGGCACCAGAAGAGGCTGCAAGAGAACAGCACCTGAGAGTATGGACAATGCCTTAAAAAGCCTCAGTTATGAAACCGATGAGAAACAAAGAGCACGATCATGCTGCACAGATGTTCAGATACCATGATTTCCACACCTTCTTACTTCCCTTCATCAGGATGCACTCATCCGTGCTGCATGCATCCTCCCTGTTTTTTTTACAGTGTGCCTAGTATACAACTTGTTTCAAGGATACTGTAAAGCTTTTTCAATTTAAGCCATGATTTGGTTATAAGATTAGGGTTGGCAGAGTTTTAACAGAGCAGTGTTTCTCCTCAGGCTATGCACCAGTCATACTCTGGAGGGTTTTGGCAGCAAGCACCTCGGCTCATGGTTACCATACTGTATCACTTCAGAGTGCACACCAGAGCTAACAAAGCATTTACAAATTCACCTTGGGGGAAAAATAAAAATAATAATAATAAAAAAAAAGAAGAAAGGGAAAAAAATCACAAAACTGATCCTGTCTTGCAAAAACACATAGTACGCCTTTGGCTGCTTCTGTCCCCACCTGAGCTAGGGCGTATACACACGCAATGCATAATACATGTGCGTGCAGGTCTGTGGGGCAGCCCTCTGTGCTCCTTTCCAAATGGCAGCTTGTCAAAAAGCAGCTGCCACTCTGTGCCTTATTGCATACAATAACGCAGGGCAAAGGCTGACATAAGAAGTGAGCCAACACAGAAGAAATTAACTTGATTTTGCCTACAGTAAAACCAAGCAAAACACAAAGGTGAAAGAAAGCAATTTCCAACCACCTCACCTGGCTCAAGAATCAAATGACAGCCTCTTAACACTGTGCTATGATGTGCTGCAATAATGTTATGCCACTCTAAACTAAAGAAATTGTTGATGCCAAATTGGTGTCAACACTGCCAGTAGAACTCCTGGTCCCCTTCCTCCTTTTCTTACCAAAAAGTAGGTCTTTCATAAAATCCTATGATTCTGTGGTTACTCTACAGTTATGGACATGCAATGGGAAAGGCCTGAAAGTCCAGCTTGGTGTCACAGAGCTCAGATTAAAGAATTTTGTGTTTCTTTCTCCAAAGCCATGAACAAACCCACCAGATGCGTGCAATGTATCAGGATACTATACTTAATGGCCTATGGGGCAATGGACAATTAGCAAGATGGCAAAGGCATATTTCATTTAAGCTCAAAATTATTACATAGCAACATATTTATAGAGGTGGTGTGTATTTTTGTTGTTGTTTTTGGCTTTTTTTTTTTTAGATTCTAAAATACATTATTTTGTACAAGAAGGAGGCAGACAGACTTGGATAAGGCAAAGCTGTTAATCCCAACAAAGGATTTGCAAATTACTTATTACATACATTTTAAGTCAATATTGTTATGTACAGAAAAAAAAAAAAAAAATCTGTCAAAAAAGAGATAAGCTTTATGGAAAGAAAAAGAAAAAAAAAAAAAAAGAAAGAACCCTGTATTCAGGCATTGCTGGCATCTGACCTCATTCAGTACCTCTGCCACAAGAAGGAGTCGAGAACGCTCAGCTAAGAACCAGGCAAAAAATACTATCTCTAGGTAAATGGACAAAATTGTCCACTTTCAGACTTTCACACTCTGTTTTCCTCTAAGCTGAGGGTGATTTATTTTTGCATATGAGACGATGAAGGAGGAAGACCCGCAGGTAAACTCGAAGAGCCCACAAGTATCAGGACTCAGACAGCACAAGATTCCAACAGCTCCTGTCCAGAAATTGCAAGTTGTCAGATGTCACCTTCTCGCCCAGACCTCTGAACAGATATTAAAAATTAATTTAGGAAGCAACTATTTCAGATACCTCATGCAAAGGTCAAAACTTTCCTGCCTTTCTCACTCCAGAAACCTAAAAACTTCTGAGAATTATACATTTACTGGTAATTTTATCTGTGTTGTTTCAGCGTAGGAATCCCCCCACAAAGCGAATGCCTTGTGGTTTTTATTAGCGTACATCCCACTTTAGAGGACAAACAAGACTTACTAAATCTTAGAAACGAAGAAAATATGTAAATTCCAAAAGCCCAAAATGAAAACACATATACTGTTTTTTATGTTTTTCTGTTACTCCCTTTCTCTTTTTTTCCTCATAGCTATACTGATTAGAGAAAATACATATATACATCTACATATATATGTATGAAGTGTGTGTATATATGTGTATATATATATATATATACGTATATGAAATATAGAACACTAATTCAATAATAACAGACCAGAAACATTTTGGGTTTTGAAACAATTGCAAAAACTACCGTACTCCTGCAGGCTCCAACAGCAGCTCAAATCAATTTTGTCTTTTGTTCTGTACACGCATTGGCACCTACCTGTTAAGATACACAAAACACGTTCTTCAGGGACAAATTAACTTTGATGAAGTGGGGAAAAATTGTCCAATCTTACAAGCAGTTTAAATGATTAATTTTAGCTTTTACACAGCAATGAATCAGAGACTTCATCTTAATCTAACTTTAAGTGTCTGAAAAAAAATCCGTGGGTTATAATGGGCCTTTTCATGGGGCTATTGTAAGGTTTATGTAGAAGTACCTCAGCATTAAAGGAAAGGGGAGAGTGGCCAGGGAGAGAGAAATAAAGGAAATGGCCTTGGAAGATGTAAGAGACACAAAGCAAAGATGTTTTGTGCAGGAAACCCAAGAAAGAAAGTACAGTAAAAGATATACTAGCAGCTACTGCTACTTCACTTAATCATGCAGGTTGATTTAAAATGTTCACAGCAGCATTCTGCAGAGAGAATCTCAATACCTGCCTTAAAAGATTTGTAATTTGAGGCACGTAAATTTTCACTGTTTCACTCAGTTAAACAAAACCAGAGAGAGCAGCAAGTACGAAGCATGAATCATTTTGCCAAAGCTAACAGGAAGGCAACCCCTGACAGTTTGGTGCAGGGTCTGTTATGAAAATCTAAGGACCAGGAAATATAAATGAGGCATTGAAGGAAATGCTTCACAGAGACTTACTAGGGCTGCAAAATAATTTCCAAAGTAATGCGGAGGAAGTCTCATCCCTTGTGATACCTAAAACTGGATGGAACAAAAGAGTGGAAAGTAACCCAAGGAAAAAGCCAGCACTGGCAAGTTGACAGGCTATATGGAATACATTTTTTTCTTGCATCTCTGATTTCTATTAACATTTTTGTGGCTCTTGAGGCAGTAAGGTAGGAGCTTCAGCTCATGCTCCATAAACATAAGCCTAAAGCCTCCCACAGTTCCACTTGGTAATGTCAGCTTAACGTGCTCAAATACACACAGGCTTCTGAGAATGAGTCAAGTTCCGACTCAAACATAAATTATGCCAAAAAACGCCCAAGATTATTTCAACTAATAAACACTTGGTTAAAAAACATGTCAAATCAACCTGGTCTTTACATCAATTTAATTGCCTCTTACCACAAGCATTGCCTAAGCCATGGTGTGCTGGAAGAAACACTAGAAGATAAAGTCGATTGAAAACATGCTCACAGCGCTCCTCTGACTGTCATCACTTGTGCGGTTTCACAAAGCTCATGACTCTCCACGCTGTAAAAAGACTCTTCACCAACTGGGCTTATGCTGCGAAAAAAATTTAAGGATGCTGACTCCTTAACCTTGAAAGACTACAATTTGGGAGAAATGCTGCACCTCTTATTTGGGGAGAAATACTTCTTAAGGGGAAGGTCCAAGTACTGCATCCTATCATGGTAGGGTTTCAAAGCCCTCTTAGACCACTGTCCTTTGATTCAGCATTCACACTGCCATTCTCATAGAAGACAGCTCTTCACAAGAAATACAATACTTCAAAGTATGCACAGTGTTACCCCAAGTTTATACAGATGCTGTTCATTAAACATATTTATTCTCTTCATAAAACTGTGACATTTGGGCTTCAGATATTTCCAAATTCCATTCCAACTCCCCTGCTGAGTTTGTATAATGAATATTAAAATGACAACCAAGGCAAAAAATAAAAACAAAAAATTCAACACATGGACACAACCAAAGGGTGAAGTAACTTGTGATATATTGGATCTATTATGGACTAGATCCTGAAATCTTCTTCTCCAAATGACTTTTTCCACAATTTATGGGCCTACAGTAAAGCACAAGGCAGAGCTGGGGTAGGTAGCTCTTGCCCAAGAGGCCTTTCCAGCATAAGCAGCATCTTTGAGAGACTACTCTTACAAGTTATTAGGAGAAAGCAAGGCAAATTTCTACCTGACAGATAAAAATAATACAGCAGAAATACGTTCGTCAGTTAAAACATCGACAGAAATAGCATCGCCAGCAGCAGTTTACCACGGACAAATAACTGGAGTTCTGTCACATTAAAAGCTGATTTCCCTGACTAGGACTGAGCCGCATTTGAAAGGCTAAGCTGAAATACACATTTCTTATCAAAACTAGCCTTTTTCTTCCACAGCTGCCATGCTGATGCTAGCAGTGAACAAATGCTAAATTGACTCAAAACACTTCAGAGACAAATAGAAGTTCCTCAAGACAACCCTGTTCAACTGAAACCATATGTATACAAACATCATGCCCTGTCTCCATATGTAATTCAAGTATTTCTTCTTCCAGAATGGTGACATGAGCTAAAATTTCATTCCCACTGTGAGATCTCTTGAGGACTCATGGAAAGATGAATCACAATTTTTCATGGAAATAATGACTTGCGACAGCTGTAACTTCTGATATATAAAGTATCGCATGGGCAAAGTTAGCCTCACTCCCTGCTGTAAATAATTAGCAGATTGCAATAAAATGTGTTTTACTACCTAGTTTTAAAAAGGTACTGGAGATAGAGTAGCCTGGAATCTCACCTGTACTAAAGAATAAATGCATAAGAAAGGGAAGAGGTTGAACTAGGTTCAAAACCTTTCAGACAGGGACCAAGAGCAAATGCTTGGGCAAGGCGAACAACAGGAGCATCATCACTAATCCTTCTCCTAGCCTGTGATTTAAGCTGCCTCCTGAGCATCCTGCTAAGCAATCACAACTGAACTGGTCCTCCGTGAGTCCTCTTACTGAATACATTAACGCCTCCAGCCTTTGTGATATCCCGTGGCACTGACTTCTGTAGTTCATCTGTGTGCTGTGCAAGGAAGTACATGACTTTGCTTTAATCTTGTGACTGACATTTGTGTCAAATCAAATCACTGAGTGTCCCCTGATTATCATGCTACGACAGAGTAATTACTTCCATTTACTTTGTGTGTGTCATTCAGGACTTCTGAGCTGTAAATCAGGTGCTGTGTCTACATTTTATTTCCCATTTCAACAGTCGCGGTCTGGCAGTCCTAGCACGTAGAGCATAGGTAATCTGGTGCTACCTTGCGTTTTATGAAAATGGGGAATCATAACACCAAAATATGCTTGTACAAAGGCATAACAATGCTTTCTGGTTTGGTTTAATTTCTTTGTTAAAGCTCTCTGGGTTTTGACCAGTGCTAGTTTGAATCAGATCTATGATTTTGGATAAAGAACCTTTCTTACAAGGTGTCACGGTCTCGGGCCTCACAACTGTCCCTCACAGGGGAGTAAGCATTCATATAACTATATTTATTTATATGTGTACAGAGGAGCCTTATCTGAGGGTTCAGCATAATTTACAGACGCTCTGTCCAGTTCATCCTAAAATACCTTCATGCACAGCTTCTGTAAAACAAAGATGAAATGCCAATATCAGTGGCTGCTTTCACAAAACTGTCACACGTGTTTTGCCAAGGGCTTCTCCTGACAGATTCTCCCACCTCTTCACCCTTCTGCTTCCCCACCGGGCAGCCCTGCTCCCCCAGGGCAGCAGGTACAGTGATGCTCTGAGGTCCAGCACACAGCAGCAAACTCGGAGCCAACCAGGGGCTGCCCGTCCTGCAGAGGACACCCCTGGAGCAGGGCTGGCCAGCATCATCGCTCCAGCCATGAGGTGACAGCTGAAACACTGCCTCTGTTGTACCTGCCAAGCCGGGGAGCAGATGACCATGATCCACGCTTCGCAAGGCAGCTGCAAATTCGACAAAGCCATTTCTGACAAGTATTGTACAAGCCCCTTGGGAAGACGGCCTTAAATCTCCACAGGGTTACGTCTTGCACAGGTGGCCTGTATAACTTCACAGGATCCTGTTCTTAATATTTTTTTTCAAAGCTTGCACACTACATTTATTACTGCAGTTCTGACTAAGCCTCCAAACTATTTTTACGGGCCCTGAACAATAGTAATCATTTAGGATCAAGTTCAACTTGCTAAATTGAATTATATCTAGTCCAGATCCTTAAAACCCCACGTCTCTGACAAATCCTGTTGATCACACAACATAAAGGACATCAAATGGGATACTGTAGATTTAATGGATATATGAGGAACACCACAAGAATGTCAGATGCAATGCACTGCAATAGCCTCTTACCAACAATTTCATTTTGAAATCCAAAATGCGGATGTGGTAAGGTAGAGATGACCAGGTTTTTGAATGAAGTAATCACTCTTGTCATTTTTTTTCAGAGGAATTTAAGAACCGTGTCTAGGCTCTAAGAAGACATTAACAAGATGCACATATCATTCTTCAAATATTGATAAGACAGCACTAAAACTAGAACACGCATTTCCCAAAAGCTATTTTCATTTTATCCCCCCAAAACCCTGAAGATTTTACTTAACTCTCTCAATGGACAGCAAAAGTCGTTTCTTTCATCTTATTAGTAGAAAAGCAACTTTAAACTATTCCACTTTAATTAAATTTCCTGAAACAAATCCTGATGCTTAAGCACTGCATGCTTACCACTGAAGCATTTGCTCGGAGCCATACAGATTCTAAGAGTAAGTAAATAAACAATCTTACATAGCTGGGCAAGACTCACGTCTGCAGCCCTGATTTGCAAGAAACTGAAATTATGACAAAAACAATCTCATCATGAAAAGGCTCTGAGGATAAACCTACATACTTTATCCTAAGCTCATGTAAGGTGAGAAAATAAAGATAAATGTGTATGATAAAATGGTATTAGTGACATTATTAACACCAGTGTTATACCAGTGTTATGAGCCACAATCTACTTTTTTTTTTAAACCATATATATGCATTTCTTCACACACCCTCTTCCTTCTCCCCCCCATAATCCAATCTTAAACACGCAGCCCCATGGCCTTTAACAGGCCAACCTGCACAAGGGCAGCTTGCAGAATTTCACCATGATCACCATTTTCACTCTGATGCTGGCTGAGTATTGGGTATGAAATGATGTAAGACAGATTCTCTAGCCTTTCATTTAAAAGCCTTTTCTTCATTTCAACTCCATGGGTTTATTTGAGCAGAAAAATGCAACCTTTTGGTGTCAGAGCAGCCTTAGGATCTGTGATCATTTTTCAGCCAGAATTACTTGCACGTACAGGCACAACTTGCTGTTCAGTGTAATATTTTAATCAGAGTAAATCCACTCTATTGTTAACACTTCTTAAATTCTTGTTCGTTCACTCCAAACAGAACTGTTTGGAATAGAGGGCTAAGAAAAATTATCCTCTTAGAGAAAGAATATAAATACTATCAATGTGTGGGCATGGATAATCACAATGCACACACCTGCTGTGTGCCTAAATGACTCCTTTACAACTCATTCAGAAATCAACTAGGGCTGCTTAGATTTTACCTTTTTTTAGTGCTAAGCAAATGTTCACAAGCAAACTTAGAAGTTTAACTAGGAAGTGTCTTTTTCATATATGTCTAGGAGACAGATGTATTCCTGTATAACACAGATTAAGGAGGCTATGTTCAGATGTGGTACATAGGTACTTACAGAAGTGGCATTCATTTGCTGACATAACATATAACAAATATTCTGTTTATGTGCAGAAGAGGCATGGCACTCTCAGGAGCTAAATATTAGCTTCAGATAAAATAATTTCAGTGAAGTCTTGTCTTACTAAGCAGCAGCTCTTAGGAGGCCCTCTGTGCCTGCAGGATATGACTCACTGCTTCGCTAGGAAAGACTGGCATGTAAATGCAAATATTTACAGTCACCTGCTCATGCCTTCCTTAACACACCTAAAAAACTGCAGACCTGTCCTCAGCTGCCAGGAAGATATCACTAAGAACTTAACATGACTGCTGCCAAGACCAAAACAAGCGACTCCAGAGGGACTTATGCTAGTAGCTCAACCCATTAATGATACACACTGTGCAGGGAGAGCTTCCTTCCAATCTCTCTGCAACACTGAACACCGTCAGCAGAAAGTCCTCTTTGCAGCCCTTGCTTCCTTACCTTGTGTCTGTCCATTTCCACGCCAGTTTGTCAGGGGTCACCCCAGAGACAGGTAGGCGAGCTTTCTGCAGCCCTCTCTGGTACCGACACGGAGGGAACAGAACGCCAGCCCAGCAGATGACAACTGGTGCTGGGTTGCATCAAGGCGTGGATATTGTGACTTTGTTTTTATGCTGATTTTGATTACCATACTTCCAAAAAGATACCCAGGTATTTTCAGTGGTGCTTTTCAGAATGGCCTTTACAGGGACACGCAGGAGAAGGCACCCAGACCTCAGAATCCCCTCATCCCCCAAATATACCACGACCTTGTAAAATGCCCACGTGCACACATCCCTTCATGTCTGAGAAATCCCTTTCCTCATCCCTCACTGGTCACCGGGCCAGAAACTGGCCACAGCCATATTTTATTTGAATGAATGGAAAAACAGAGGAAGGAACAAAGGCCAGTATGTACTCTACAGCATCTCTCAAGCATGCCCTGTCCTTTCCCCCCTCCCCAGAGGGCTCAGCTCCAGTGTAATCAAAACCAGGGGGAAGGCCCAGCTGTGGCCACAAATCAAGAACATTCTCCTTTGGAGTACAAAGCTCGTGTAGCAAAATTGTGGGGTCCTTATGTAGCCATGAAAGGAATATATAAGTTTTCTCCATCTGCCCCATGCCGAAGCACAGATGATGGCCTCGAGACAAAATTTCCAACGAGGGGGGAAGGGGGAAAAGAAAGAAGTAGTTAGGGACACACAGGAGGTAGGTACATCTACCTCACTTACTGAACTCTATTCCGCTTCCTTTTTTTTCTATGAGGAGGCAATTTAACTTTACTACTTTTAAGAAACTTCCTATTAGAAAGCTGCGGTTTCCAGTGCATTTTTATTGCATTTTCCAAGGTTGCGTCATCAGAGTGGGGCATATTCCTATGGGAGCTGAATGTCCAAAACCGTGAGCCATTACAATAAATAATAATGAATGTCATGGCTAGTAAAACCTGTAATCTGAACACATACAAAAATTAATTTCACTGTGTACAGTTACTTTTCAAACTCTGTGCTTTTCACTTTTTCCTGGCAAATGCACGTAGTCACCAATATTAAGAATATAAAAACATATATGAGCGATCACTCAAAGTCATTATTTTACTTTGGCTTACTTAAGGCAGTATCAAACTCAATGAAACATATTCTTCAAAAATTAAAACCCAACTACAAAGCTGACTTGAGAGTCTATCCGGAAGGTCAAATTTCTTTGTGTTCCATTATATAGAGGGGAAGATGCAACAGATAATTAAAAAAAAAAAAATGCTGCCATAAAATCAGCAGGTAGGACCACAATAAATAAGAACAAAAGAACAGTAAAAGCCAAAGAAAGCAAAAGCATCCAAAAGAACAAGAAGCACAAATCAAAATTCCTGTTATAAAAAGATACTTTGATTCAAAAGACAAACTTACTAAATTACTTCTACTTCCACTAAATGCAAGCATTTTCACAACTTTTAGGGACCTACGGTACCCTGCAACCCTAGGCTGCTCTCCTAAAAATCATGCAACAGTTGTCCAGATCCTCCAACACAATGACAGTCATGATAATACTCAGGTAGTCATGATCAGAAAGTCCACTTTCTCCATGGGATAAAAAGGATGCATTTTAAGTTCAGCTGACTTGCTAGTCAACCAAGACACATCGACTCAGATACATTTTTGAAAATTCATTAATAAACCATTCCATAAGCTGGAAGTAACAAAACATGATGCTATCTGGTGGCTGCATTGTTTTAGCGTTGTTTTTAAATCAACTGAAATAGCATTTAGCAGTGAAAAAAAAACAACAACAACAACAACAAAAAACACCACAAAAACAACAACAACAAAAAACAACCAAGAGGTAAAAGACAGCAGAATTTAGCATTACAATGGTGAAGAGCTGGATAGTGTTGTCCTGCATTGACACACTGATGCCTCTAGTAGCGTGTCTAACAAATCTCAGTGACAGCACGATGGCAGCAGTGGTGGGACAGGATGATGGAGATACCGGGCACTTTCTGCCTGTGCTCCAAGCCCCGAGGTAAGGAGTAAACTCGTGCCATTCACCAGTACTCCTTCTGCCACCAGAACTCAAAACCTGTCTTCCAGAGGAAACGACTTCTGATTTTCAGAGAAAGGTTACAGGGAGAGGACTGCAGATGTGAGAGAGATGTCATTTCCACTAAACTCCTGGGAAAGGATAAATTAGGATATTTACCTAATTTATCCAAATTTATCATTTGGATATTAAATATGAAGAACATGGGTGTGGGGGATGGTGTAAACAATCTTCCACTGCCGTTAGTGTGTTGCAGTTTTGTAGCTGCAGTTGGAAGGGCAAAATGGCAGAGCAGATTTCTTGCAGAGCTAAAAATTATCTCATTCATAAAGAAATGTTAGCCTGCTGTCACATGCTGATGTATTGTCATTAATAAGAAAAAAAAAATGGAATCACACTGCTTTTGTATTGCAGAATTCAAAGAAAAACTCAGTATTTCTCCAAGTATAAGAATGCAAAGCACCAAATCACAGAACATAATAAAGACCTGAACTTCAGCATATGTACAGAAAATTCAGCCTGCAGCTAAAAGAATAACTTATAATCCAGGCAAAGGAAACTTGAGTGACTTAATTTCTCAGATAAACCAATTAAAGGTTACTGCCTGATTTCTAGATAGCAGCAGAATATAGTCACTGACAGGGAACTTATCAAGAAGCTGAGTTAAACAAACAAACAAAAATAAACACACACAAACCCACACAACCCAAACCAACAACTTGGAAATCCTAGGTTTAGATACAAGCCTGAAATTCTACCTAGTATTGTTCATAGATGCTTGGTGCCAGCATGACAAAACCAGTAAAATCTCTGTTTGGAATAATGAAATGCTATTCTGAACAGCTTCTCTGAGTTAAGTGCTTTCCACTACCAGACAGCACACAAACCATTGTCTGAAGCAGAAAAGATGCAGCTCATGAAGGCAAGCAGGCACCGAGAAAAAAAAAAAAAAAAAAAAAAAAAAAAAAAAAAAAAAGAGAGAGAGAGAAAAACTCTGGCTTGGGAAGAACAAAAATTTATCAGTTTTCCTGAAAGCTGTCTAGAGGCCGGGAATTCCAGATCAGGGAAAAGTTCACAAAGTTTCAGAGTTTGGCTAATACATGTTCTGTGTTGCTTAGATGCAAAAATAGATGACGAGAATCTTGGACAAACCAAACTGAACGCAAAACAAAAGCAAAAATAATCAAAGACACAGTTTCAGTGAAGCCTTGAAAGCCATATCTGGACATTTCACTTAATTTCAGCAGCCACAAAAGCAGATAAAACTGTATTAAAAATGTCCATCATTTAATTCTTATACAGAACTCTTGAACTCATTGTGCCAAAGACAACTGTTTGAACTGGGTCATCCCACACAATACAATGGGAAAAACAACAGTTTGCTTTTTGAAAAGTTATTTTATTCATGTCTTGGTAAGTTTAGGGGGCACATGTGTAGATCTCCCCGCCTCATCCCTCTCCAAACAAGCCCTCTGCTCTCAGAGAAGGTTGTGAATGATCAAGACAAGGGAAGAATGATTCTGATCGTCTCACCCAGCTCTCCATAGACATGAGTTCACAAGAGAGGCAGCCACGCAGCTTCCTCAGACATTAGTAAAGACTTTTGATCTTGCTTTGAAGGAACTTTTCTCAGGATATTTAAAAGTCTGTGGTTTATTTCCATGTGTAGAGAAAAGCAACGCTGAGGAGCACACTCCCACACAAAGAACTGTCTCAACAAAGCTATGCTTGTCAGAAACACCCTTGAAGAAAATTAATATACACCCACTTTGAAGGTAAATATTTTTATTGGGGTAGTCCTCACTGTGGTCTTTGCTGTCTATTTAGCGACTCAGGGATGTATGGCACTCTGTGCAATACCAAGCAGATCAAAAAAGAGTAAGATGGAAATGGAGATGGCTGTGAGGCCAAGTTAGGCTCTTGGATACCTGAACCAGTTACTAAGGGGTAACAAGTTAACTTACACTAGATGATACACACTGGATAATTGCTGCTTATGCCAACTTCTACTTCTATCCTTGATAACATGCGCAAAGTGCTTTAGCTCTGTTTACTGCTTTTTGCTTATAATGACAGCTTATTCTGTGTTTGCCACAAGCACCAAGCATAGAGAGAATTACAGACACGCACCAAGTACACCAATTCTTTAAAATGTTAAATGTGTATATAAACAAATGCACACAGACATACACTGAAATACAAGAAATAGCATTAGTTTATTCCTCCTCTGTTGCCCACAGCTATTATAGCTAATAATACCATTACACTATACCATTACACTGTATTTCTTCAATTAGGCTCTGTTTGGAGAGTTGTGATTATAGGCTGCTTTTAAAATGTCTTTACACCACACTACCAGCACATTTAGGGCACACAAGAACATGGTTTGTCACAAGCACTTCTTTCCAGAGAAAGGAAGGACCATCTTACAGAAGCTGTACTGGCCACTGAAGTTATATTGTATACACCGTGATTATGTGCAGGGGAAGTTAATTGCAAAAATCAGAGATGCAAGAATTTAATTTAGTAAATGCCTAGCAGGAACAGGGAAACAAAAACCAGAGCCATAGATGTTGTTTCTCTGTGGCAATGAGGCCACGCACTTGGTCTATCCAGGAGTCCCTTCTCAACCACCACCAATTCCAATCAATCCAGAGAGCAGCAGCAAGAGGTCTGAAAGACAATGAATGACACTTCTGCAAAGTCAGGAAAACTGGGGCCTGCAGAAAGAGACAAGAGACTGCCCCTGAGGAAAACATGAGATGTGGGGTTCAGCATCAGCCACAGCTACTGCTGCCTTCGCCTCGGTGCTCTCCTGGGAACGTGGAGAGCTGCAAATTTGCAAATGGCAGAGTTGAGAGGGCTGAGGATGCAGCAGGAACGTGGGGTTGTTCTGGTGGCTCGCCCCAGAGAAGGTGGGGAACTGGGAGAAAAGCAAAGGGAAAGAAGAGGGAAGCAGGTCTGTTAACACTAAGGGTATGTAGATAACCTAAGATACAGATCTATAGAAAACAGCTCCATTAATACCTCTTAACTTTCTTCATTCTTTGTTTGCTTTCTCCCCCCCCGTCTTTTTTTTTTTAATATACTTTGTTATGTATACTGCAGTACTTAAGCTAAATTGGAGCTGAAATTTCTTGCTGTATAAATAACTACAGTCCAGCTAATTTCAGGATATGTAGGAAAAAGGATGAGATAGATAACAAATAACTAAGATAGGAACGTTTTCTTTTCATGTAGCACTATTTCCAATTTTCACTTTGGCTAATGCTGTAATTACAGAATAATTATACACTGGAGCCAAAATTACAGCAGCTGAATATTAAGTATTAAGCCACAATCACTGTATTAAATAATGTTAACTGGTTTTTATGTTCATAAAAAGCAAGGAAATTCTATGCTTGGAAAGCAAATTCATTTAGTTAAAATTGGAACAGCTGAATTTTATTTCAGTGTACTATATTAATAAAACTGTCAAAACAGACATTCGCTAGATTCACATTTTTAATTGACAAACATAATACGGCGTGGTGCAATTTGCCATGTCAAACACTTTGAACCTGATGTTACAGTAACGTTTTGTCACATGCACCAAAAATCTCTCTTGCACTGATCTTCATACAGATTCTATTTTCAGGGTGTAACTAAATTAAAGAGTTAAACATTTTACTTTACAAAGAAAAATTAAAAATAAAACCGAAGCAAACAGAGAAAAAGCCCCCCACAGTAATCTTTCAGAAACACTTCAGTGTGATTGCATAAAAATCCCCTCAACCCTCAATTCCCAGAAGCAGAAAGTTAAAGAAACTCCAGCTATTTTACTTTTAATTTTGATTCCTCCTCAAACTTTTGAGCCCATGAAAGCAAGGGATTATCCTAGCGCTGTCTCACTGCGGCAGCATGTTCGAGATAGGGTGCACATACAACTCCAGAGTCATCCTCCCCCTAAAACCAAAATTCACATTCTGCTCTTGGGGCATGTGTAGCACCTCACTGAGAAGATAAATCACTTCTAACAAATCCACTAACCTACTTACTATATGAACTGGGCATGTGTACGTGATACATATACTGTAGTTTTCTAAGACTACCATCAACGGGGTGTCAACCAGCAAGAAGCTCAAGTTACCCTGGGAATTTTCACCATTGTAAACATGACCTTGAAGACCTGAATCACAAAATCACACACCAATACTAAAATGACAGACAACTGACATAGATAGGCTCATCCTAAGGACCCAGTAAAAACTTCCCAAACTCCAGTCCTTCTGAAGAAGACTAATACTGTACAGATCTCCTACACAAAACGGACTTTGGAAAATATTCGCTAACCACAGTCATTACATACGTGCAAAATGCTACAGCAGTGGAATGGGGAGGAGGAGACAACAGATGGTGGAAGTTTCACAACACCTTCACCATCAGCAGCGTAACACGACAACTCTCTGATATGCTCCAAAAGGCATCACGTTGCCTAAGAACAGGCTGCCTGTCTCCAGGGGACAAGAAACCTGACTCATGGGCAGAAGAGCACAAACCATGACCACCACAAAAATGACACCCAACTCTCACCCATGCAGTTTTCCTGTCTAGGAGTGTTTACATCCTCTGTTGAATCCGGATTTTCCTCCCATCCAAGTAATTCCTCTTCTGAACAATGATAGCATCGTTCCTGCAGGACTCCTGAGGTCTTCAAAGACCAGGATTTGAAAAGAACCCAGGACAGGGAAACAGACTTCTGTTCTGTATTGCTCTCACTTGACTCCCTGCGACTGCATGCCAATGGATGGATCAGGCTAAGCAGGTAAGCACTCCTGCACCAGTTTTCCCAGATAAACAGTTTAATCTTGCAGTTTCCATGCCAAGATGGGAACACTTACTCCAGAGTCTCTGGGTGACGTACTCATTCAAGGAAAGAAGTCTCTTCTCATCCATTGCCCAGCCTATGTACCAAAACAGCACAAGAGTCTACTGTGAATAAGAGCACAGCCCGATGAGATAATCAGCCGTGGTACAACAGAACGTGCTTCTGGACAGAGGCCACTGTAAATGGTTTTCAAGGAAAATGCTGAAGCAGCCTGCCCAAAAGGAAGGGCTGTATTTGTGGAAGTGGTGCCAAAGTACCACAAAGCACAGCATTCTCCACTTGGGAAGGTTGAAAGTCCTAACAACTGAGAAACACATTCTGTCAGAAGGCATCAGTTCAAGAAAAGGCTGAATGATCCCGTGAGATGGCCAAATCCTGGGATTCTAATTAATAAGACAAGGTTTTCATCTCTTCCTGTTGCTGAGTATGGCTCAGCTGCTGGCCCACAGGCCAAAACAGGACTACAGAAAGAGGACAAGACAAACCTGCTGCTTTCTCTGGCAGAGGACAGGATGTGGACGCTTGCCAAAATCCCCATCCTGTGCCTGCACACTGCCTGCCTGGCACACAACCACGGAAGAAAGCAAAATAAGAGGGACAGTGGATTCATTTCTCCGTAGGCAGGTATGTGAGGCACCAAGTTGAACATGATGCTTCACAGCAGCTGTTCTACATGGGAATGGAAGCAATGCCCTGCAACCCTGTAGTAGCTAAAATGAGAACACCCTTTTCTTGCCCAAAAGCACATTCACAGTGATGGACAGAGGGCTCCATGCCTCTTTCCAGAAGAGACTACATGCTTTTGTGCTCTCCCATTACATTGGCATACTGAGCAATAGCATCTTAACTCCATCTGAAGGACAGCCTGCTGGTAGGGGGCTATGTATTTCAGCAAATCAAAAGCACTGTCATATCCCTTTAAGAGATGTTTTAAAACAGAAAGACATAATTCCTCACTTAGTCACGGATTTTTGGAAGAAACATCAAGTTCTCAACCATTCAGGATCCTTACCCTGGGATTAAGAGAAGATTTGGTCCTGTGAGGGATTTTCTTAGCTCATAAGTCAATCACTAACTAAAGAGAAAATACTAAAGGGAAAAATAGATGGAAAAATAATGGATGCCTCTTAAAACCCTATGGTGTCTGTGGTGAAGTCATCTTTGAAGGATATTTCAGTCTTTCCCACAAAAGTGCAGGGATTTCTGAACCACCTGCTTGTTCGCTGCTGCCAAAGAGACAAATGCAGTTTCATCTCCTTCAGAATATGATTGAGAGGGTGGAGACCAAGTTAACATCATAGAAACATTTGGTCATTTATTCATCTGGCTCTTCAGGAAAGTATATTTTGATCCCTCAGATTACTTGCTCATCGCTAAGGAAAAGAAAATGTCTCCTTTATATGCACAAAGCTCTTTAGAAAACAGAACAAGAAACAAACTATAAAGAGAACAAAAACATGAACACTAAGAATAGATACAAACTTTGCTGAGTATGCTACTTGCAGTAATTTGATGTACCAGCATGTTTTAACGTAAGCCACCCTTGCTCCATTTTAAAACTGGGACCAGTCTACCAAGCTGCACAGAATCTGGCAAGCCTCAAAGTCATTACCATACAACTTCAATCAAGATACTGCTGCAAAATCTTCAGTAAAACAGACACCTCGTAGCATGACTCAAAACACAGTACTGCAGAACACAGACCTTATGCTTCCATGAGCACACTTACAGGCAGTAAAGGTCAAAAAACACAGCTAAAAGCTTGGTTTGTCAGCCAGTGTCCTATGGTGCACAAAGTACAAGCACAGTTCTGTGGTCCAGTCCAGGGACTCACCTGAATTAAATATCCACTGCATGCTTGTTTGTGATGTCAGATGTGACTCTGAGATTGGGGTGGTCCCTTTCAATCTTCTTTTATTTTGATACAACCAGATCATACCCCCATCATATACATATACAGATCATACACATCATACACAAATGCTGATAAGCATCCTTGTTTCTTCTGGTCACACAGCAACAAGCCCTGCTGTGTATCAATCGATCCAGATCATAGGTGCAAGGCATGCAGGCTCCACCATATTTTCTCATCTGCTTTCTTCGTTCTTAGCAGTTATTGACTTTTTTCTAAAGGTATCTTACATTGCCATCCTTCTCGGTGGTACAAAGAAACAGGTCTTAAATTAGCTCCTCTACAGAAGTTTGCCACAAAATGCCACAGTCCATAATCCAGGAGAAACCACAGAAATTCTGTTCATGAACTACATAACCGCTATTACAAACAGGTAAACAATTCCTTATCCCCTTTTTGCAAGCTACCTTTCTTGTATACCCCTTCCATCTAAGCTGGTTGTCTGTGCTATGCCACTTAGAGCAGTACCAACACAGCTTTGGTATCCCAGGCCTAGAATTAGTGTGGTACTGATGGCCCAATGTACCTAATCACTGTAGCCCCTTTTTATCGTAAGCTTGGTTAACAGCATAGCATGTCCACCAGTATTTAAAAGAAAAAATAAAAGAAAAACAGACTCAAAATCACTATGAAAAATACTCCCACTCACTCAAACTAAAATAAGCTTTAGACAAAGACACAGAAAAGATTGACCGGTAAATTTATTTATTAAAGCTGTTTAGCAAATGCATCTTCTTATCAGCTTACTGAAAAGTACTTAACTTCCCTTCTTTTATAGGAAAATGAAAGTAGCATAGCAGAAAAAGAACTGCTTAAATTGATAAAGCACAAGGACCAAGAGCCTATTGTTCTGAATTGATTTTCTTTGCTCATGACCAAGATGCAAATTAATGCACAATGATAAGATGACTACTCTTGTGTCTTTCCTCAAAGAAAGCCCTAATTCTCACCTCACGTGGCCCTTCTTGTGTGTTTATGCAGTGTATATGATGCTACAGATTTCATGTGCAGAAAATTGCATTAGCATCAGATAACATGCAGACAGCTTCAAGTACAACAGCTTCTAATTCAGAACTCAGAAAGAATGGGTATTTGGCTTCTTGTCTCTTTTACATCAGGCACTAATCCAAACTGATATTAAAAATCAATTGAGCAAATAAGAAATATTCCACCTTCCTCCAAATCTGTCATTTTTACATCCTGTGACCACCTCATTAGTACTAACATCATTATGCAAACAGACAATGCTGCAGACAATAAGAATGCCAGTCAATGTACAGGCATTAAGAAAACTTAAATAAATCAACAGAGAACTAGCATGCTAATAAGGCAGCCCACTAATACCAGGGTGTTTGTGCCTCTTTTGTCAGGTACATTCAAACAATAATTAAAAAGTGCTTAAAGCACACGCTTAGTATGCTTTAAGCCATACGTTTAGTAGGCCACGCCAATCTTAAATCATTCATGTTAACTGTTAAATCTGATAAATATTTGCATCAGCAGGTTTAATAGTATACACTGGCATTCAGAAAGGCTAGAACAGAACACAAGCAGAGCACAGGTAATGACTGCTCTAGAAGAAAAGAAAAATCCACTTGGAGATTTTGCAAAGGCACCGTCTCCACAGGAGGGTGACCTCCTCGGCAGGCCAGCTGGCCTTCTCAGGCACCGAGTGCCTTTTGTCAGGGCAATAAAGACTGATCTACCTGATCAAGGAGCCAGCACCACAGGTTCAAAGACAATCACTGCTAGCACTCCTCAGCTATGAAAACTGTGCATGGCACGCGGCTTTGAAGCCCTGAGCACATGTGTAATGTAAGAGAAAAACAGGGGGCGGGCATCCGTCTTGTCAGGACTGCTGAGACTAGTGGCCTTTCAAGTTCAGGATCCTGCTTCCAGGTGCAGCCAACTGGAAAAAGGCTTGAAAAGGTACAAACCTCTTTGTTATGCACCTGTTCCACTTCCCTTCAGCAAGAAATGTCACGTTGACACTTGTCACAAGCCTGACAGCAGCTTGAAGTCCAATTGAGCCTGCTGTGCACCTGGCACATGAGGGGAAAAACAGAAGAACTTGGACTACTTGTGCATTTCACTGGATCCTACACTTGTGGCATCAAAGGGCACAAGATCCTGGACAAGCTCAAGTGACTTCAGAGTATTTAATTTTCACAGCTCCTGCATCTGATCTTACAATTGCTAGCCATAAACCCACAAGTGAAAGCCAAGCAGCCATTCACATTTTATGCTGAAAGGAAACCAATAGTTTTGTTCCAAAGTAGAAATATTCTGCAAGCAAAATGCAAAAAAGTGAATAAGCCAAATAAGCAGACCACAATGAAACAAGTGACAGTAAACTAAATGATAAAATTGTAGAATCGTTCAGGTTGGAAAAGACCTTCAAGATGATCAAGTCCAACTATCAACCTGACCTACTTACTAAGTGCCATCACTAAACGATGACCCTTAGTGCCACTTTGGGTCATAGAATGATTTATGTTGGAAAAGACCTTCAAAAAAGAAAAGACCTTCACTTCTTCCTTCATGTCAGATGCGTAGGTTCTGTCATTTTTGAGATAATTCCAAAGTTATCCTCTGTTTTCTGTCAGCCATGAATACCAAGGGGTTTTGGCTGAACTGCAGTTTGAGAGACACATGCTGTGACCATTTCTACAATGGCAACAAACTACTAAATGTTAGAACTAGTCATATAGATGTATGCAGATTGCAAGCATTAAGACTTGAACAGGTGTATCCTTCAGGAAATATATCAACTTTTCTGGCAAGTCTTTGTAGTTTCCTGGAGCCAAGGATCATAACAGGACAGGATGAGCACCATTTTAAGCTAAGTACTATCAGGCCCCATCTCTGCCTGACTGCTATGAAACTGCTCCCAGTTTCCTACATGCACCCTAACAAGTCCCATCCTAACACAAGGTTGTTGAAGCAAACAAAACAGGTATCCCAGAGCACTCTGCCCCACAAGCCTGCCATGCCTTGGTTTTGGGAAACTGGGAGAAACAAGTTCTCTTACAAAAGACAAGCTATTAGGAGTGCTTCAGATTAGACTAGAAGAGATTTCCTTCAGCATTATAGGAAATTTCACTTGCTTTTCCTGTAGTATTTTTGATATTTTTCCCCACTCTCAATCACCGTAGCATTCAGTGGAAAATGACCATGGATAAAGAGTGCAGTCACAGGTTTAAGATTTACATTCAGAACCTGGCTGCAGGGGGAGCTCTGGATGAACTTTCTTGGCCATGGATATGGGAGGCCAAAAAGCAGCACAATCATTTCCTGCCTACCATAGGTCACAACAATTTTCTGGAGAAAATCACTGATTCAAGTCAAACAGCTGCTGTTGAGCTCAAGCCTTTCTTTCCTTGTTCTTTTCCAAAGAAATGCCCAATATGCTTTCCACAATAGGACTTCCAGCAATTAGCCTCACACTTTAATATGAAAAAAAAAAAAGCCTTGTTTGTATCTGGAATGTGTGTGATTTCACCTTTCAACCACATGATTGGGCTTTTGCCTGCCAGACTGTATCCATGACCACACCACAATCTTCCTGCAGAGGTGGACTATAATCCATTCATACCTTAATCTTAGCGGCGACAAACAAAACAGAGTTCCTGAGGTTAATCAATATTTGTACAGCGTTAGTCATTTATCTGTAAAGGCATTACAGTGTATTTATTTAACAGTGGCACTTCAAAGGGGCCAAGCTAGGCTGGGTCTCCCTTGGCTAGGTACAAACACCTGTATGACAACCTCATAGCTTAGCACCAAAGTAGAATTTCCCCCCTCCCAAATGGGATATTTGGTCTGCAGTGGTGTGCACAGTACTGCTGCTGAAGCTGCTGCCTTTGCAAGAGTTATTGCAAGCACTATTCCTTTGCAAGTGTTATTGCAAACAAGGGGTTCTTCTAGGTGCACAGGACCAGTTAAGACTTGCTCCACTACAGCTCCGCACTCAGTAAGGATCGCAGTCCAGTCTTGTTGGTTCAGGCGAGATTGTCAGCTCCTCTCAAAAGACAAAGAGCCAAGTGTGGGAGGGAACGCTACCAGTCTGGGGGGAGTAATACCCACCATAAATTAGGTTAATAGTTTCATACTCTCTTATAGGTAAAATACTTATCTTTTTTTTTTTTTTTTTCTCACAATCTTCCTTCAGCTTCAGAGAGAGAGAAACCATGCGTTCCAGAAGTAACAGTGCAGAAAGTCCAACCAGACCAAAGCTGTTACAGCAAAGGCCAAAAGGCCACCACAAAGAAGAGACAGGTTGCAGTGGGAAAGGAAACGTGCAAAGAAAGCTGAAGGAGAAAGACGATACACCCCAAGCCAGCACCATCCTAAGAAGCCCTAAGGCTGAGAAAAAAGAAAGTTCTTTCAAGAAAAGAGAGGATCTCTCTCGTGATGACTTGCTATTTCTTCTTAGTGTCCTCGAGGGTGAATTACAGGTGACATTGTCTTACTTTGTTTTCCAAGTTAAAATGTTCTAATGACATCTTTTCTTTTTTATTTCCTCCACTTTACTGCAAACGTATGCTGCTCTCCTGTTAGGGAAACACCCTACCTAATTCAACCTTATTTGCTGCATGAGGACAAATACAAACTGCCAAGCATGTAGGAACATTCGAAACAGCTGTAAGCACACAAAGATATCTTTACACCTCTCCTCCATGCAAATTTATTCATGGGTCTTTATCACACTGAAACATACATGATCATTCACAATGGATCATGTAATTCTCAAAGCAGAGAACTCACAGACCTTTCCTCTTATGCTGCCTTGTTCTAAGTATTTTGATTACAAAATATTTGCATTGCAAAAATTATACGGAGAACACTGTAGAGACTTTATATGTCTGTTACTCAGTTATTTCTTATCTTCCTTCTCCAATGAAGTCATAAGCATCAGTCAGTATGTGCCAGGTCACCAGAAGTAGCTCACTCAACAGTGTTCTAACAGCTTTTGTTAGCGTGTCAAAATATCCATTTTATTTCCCATAATATACAGAATAAGTATTGGGCGCCACTCAGCCCACAAGATACTGGATTTTGAAGAAAGAGATTTTTTTCTATCTGGAAAAAGAGCCAGCTGCCAAGTGGCAAATGATGCCCATCCTGGCCAAACATAATTTCAGGAAGCGGGAGCCGGATTTCCAGCGAGGAGGGAGGAGATATTTCTGTGGCAGACTGATTGCACAGAGGTAGCGGCAGCTACTTGAAACTGCTCACAAGCAGAGAGACAAGCAAACTGGCCAAAGCAGCATCAGTGCTTGCCTAACATGTTTGCAGAGTTTACTGCCTAGACAGTGCCAGGTAATTCCATTCTGAACATATGCATATGGATTTACATAACACATGATTATAGAAGTGCTTAACAGAGCACGCATGCGTTATGAGTGTTTTTGATAGATTTTGTACCAATCTCTGAGGGTGCGGTTTTCTACAGAGCATTTCACTATAGGAATGGAGCAATTTATGTGTTTGTGTAATATTTTTGTCTCCTGCTCACTTGCTGTTTCTAAATTTCCATTTAAATTCAGATGTCATACACTTACCCAAAACAGTCCTCTTTTCCACTCAAAAAAAAAAAAAGACACGTACATGTTTATATATATGTGTGTGTGTATATATATATTTATACATATATAAAACCCACATCGACAGACACACTTCAGTTCTTAAGATTTAAAACTGGAACAGAATGAAATCAGAAACTTGAAAGCAATGAGCCTGACATATAAATTTTAAATTGTGATATTCAAAAGAAAGCATCCTAAATTAAAGAAGTGGGAAGTTATTTTTTAATTCCTCATTTTCTTCCTCCAGGAATGTCAAGCCAAATCTCTACAGATCATCTGACAATCCCGCTCTAATTAAGTTCCAAAGTTAGATTCCATTACCCTCTCATTTCAGACTTAAGGTGCACAAAGACCACTCTTCAAGTTTTTCTCTGCCATGATATGGATTAGAAATTGACTTTTTTTTTTTTTTTTTTAACACAGCCACAAATAAGGATGTAGAAGTGCTCCTGCTTACAGCAGTCAGACCAAAATTATTAACATCTCCTGATAAACCTCTCTTTCCAATGTCCTTCCAGGATTCACATGTCCTTGGTTTTGTTTTTAGCGGAGATTGTTGCAAGCGATGGCTGTTTGAGAGAGCTGATGTGCTTCTCAGCGTAATGGAGGCAGGGGGCAACCTCCATCACCAGGGGATGCAGGAGAAGCAGCTGGGCACAGCCCTAAGGGAGTTGGTGACCTGAGCCAGTTTGTCCCCCAGTGGAAACACTGAGATGAGCAGATATTCTCAAAAAATAACATGATTTTTGGAAGTGTGACGTCAAGACAAATAGCACAGTATTTACAGCACATATTCAGTCTACTCTAACTTAATGTCTGTGAGTTCCTAACTTTATAGTAAAGAAGTGTTTTTGTTGTTGTTTGTTTTATAAAGAGCGGAGAGAATCTATAGCCCATTTCTAGTCCTGCAAACACATACAGTATGTTTCTCCAGCATGGATTTACAGAGCAATGCCATAAAATAAGAAGAAGTTATGTGCACCTGCTAGACTGTGCAACCAGTTCTAAAATACACACAAGGAAGAACATATGGAGAGTATACCTGATAACATATTGTATCTACTCTTTGGTAACAGGGTGCCATCAGATGTAAGATTACGAAAGCAAATGCAGTGACATTAAAAAAGTAAAAGTATAGTGCACATTTTTAGGTTATGCTTTTTAAAACAACATGTTTTTTGGGTATTAGATGGCACCACTTTCTGCTAATGCTCACCTTTTAAAATGCTTGTACTTTAGCATGCATTCACAACTTGAGAATGCCATTATAGCAGTTAGGTCCAAGAAACTTGATGCTTTCAAGGTTGCTTGTTACCTGAGAGCATGTACATGAGGGTATGCATATCTACAAATCTACAAGTACAGAAGGCAGAATCTAATACATGCATGTACACATACATATACATGCACACAGACCCCTAATGTCAGCTTTGCAGGCAATTAATCTTGTTTTAAAGAACTGCCATTATTGCATGGTTTTGGAATGTGTTTTGTGAAAGGTCACATCCCCTGCACCATATACATCCCTGCCCTCAGCACGCAAACATGCTCAGTGCAACAACAGATGTAGGCTACTCCAGGCTGGTTTAATCTACAAAAGCCACCCTTGCATCCAAACCATACATTATATGCAACACTTTTAGGCCTCCAGAACCACACTAATATCTTGTACTAAAAATTAAAAATCATCTTCTAAGGCCACAAGTCACTTTTTTTCCCCTGAAGTTTTGTACTGTGAATGCAACACGTTAGTCCTGACATGGCATTTCAGTCTCACTGCTAACAAGGTACTGAAGCATCAGTGAGGGTTCTGAAAATCCAGTGCAGGACTCATAAAAGAAAAAGACCAATGTTTCCCTCATGATTTACCTGTCTTCATGTTACTATTTTGGGGCACTTTACATATGTAGCATTCTTCAGTTTTTTAGTTTTCTTAAAATCAAAAGTAGAAAGCATCCAACTAACCAGTAAATACACAAATGCAGTGTAACAAAATAAAACCTTATATTGTCTTTCTGCAGGCTCAGGATGAAGTTATTGGAGTACTTAAGGCTGAAAAAATTGACTTGGCTTTGCTTGAAGCGCAATACGGTTTTGTTACTCCCAAGAAGGTATTAGAGGCCCTCCAGCGAGATGCTATTCAAACAAAGGCTGCACAATGGCAAGAAGATATCTATGAAAAGCCTATGGGAGAGGTATGAACTGTACTACTGACATTTAACCATAATTAAATTCATAGAATAATAGAATCATTTGGGTCGGAAAAGATCTCCAAGATCATCAAGTCCAACTGTTAACCTAGCACTGCCAAGTCTACCCCTAAGCCATGTCCCTTAGCACCACATCTACATGTCTTTTGAATACCTCCAGGGATGGTGACTCAACCACTCCCCTGGGGAGCCAGTTCCAATGCCTCACAACCATTTTGAACAAATTCAACAGGAAAGATCTCACTGGCTTTAGGGGAAGAAAGCTCTAGGCCTAAAATCTATCATGCGTGTAAATGGGTCCACTAATAAAAACAGGTAGCTAATGATGCCCACTTATACTGCACCCGAAGGGCTACAAACACAGATATGTTTATGTCTACCTCAAACTCCGGCAATCAGCCTGGTAATGAGCCTTCTGGTTTTGACACTCTCCCCACACACTCACACCCCTTTATCCAAATCCAGCACTCCCACAGACAGGTAGCTCTTCATTAGCCTCACGGAGGTCATGCCACCAGTGGCTGATAAGGACACGTGCTGCAGTAATGTCACACCGTCTGCCTTTACACATCCCAGCTCCCACTAACTCTACAGGAATTGCAGGTATGCATGGTTGGGCTGAGTAATGAATTGTCATTAGAAATTTCACCCAAGCAGAAATCTAATATGCTCACAATATACCTAGGTAGTACTTGAATTTCTCTGTAACAGAAGCCATACTTTCTGGACGTTACATGGATTTCATTTCTGTCCTGCAATGCAAGTCACTGGATAATATAGGCCCTACTTATCAATGCTGTTTTTTTTGTTTGTTTGTTTGTTTGTTTTTTTTCCCCAAATAAGAATTCCCAGCATCTCCAGTTGAATTTAGGCTTTTTTTTTTTTTTTTTTTTAATATGTTGCTCACTACAGATAATCATCCTAAAAAGAAAATAGAAATTCTGAATAAAACTCTTCTACCAAGTGTTTTCCAAGGTTCCTGAAGAGAATCATACATAAGGATACAGGGTTCACTTCAGAGAAAATTGTCAGGCAAAGGTCAGCACTCATTTCAGAGGCTGAGAGGTTAAACTCTTCTGGCTATAATCTGAAACAGATAAAGTTCAACTGTGGAGGTTAATTTATTTTAGAACGTTGTGGCATTATGTCACAGAAACTTTGAGCGCAAATGGAAATGATTTGAAGAGAAGTCCAAAAGAGTTTGAAAACATAAGTTCAGTCTGTTACATTACATAAGTTTCTACACGCTTTTTCCCCTCTTGCACTTAATGGCAGAGAAAGGATTTCTAACACCACTGGATTTGGCAATTCCAGAAGGCAAAGGTAAACATCCTATGAGCAACTGAAAGTACAGAAAGACAACTAGCAGATACAAAATCTTGGTAAAACAAAGGATGCCGTAATTGGCAGGTATTTCACATTTTCAGTTTTAAATCCCCCAAATTAAGTCCACGATACATTTCATTTTTGCTTGGATTTTTTTTTTTCGGATGTTTATAAAAAACAAGGGAGGAGTAGAAGCAGTCACAAAGTATGGGAAAGGACCATTTCATCTTCCCCATGCCACCACGACCACGTACCTTTGTCTTTGTCCCCAAATTGCTACTGATTCAGTGCCTCTACAGCATGTTTCCCTTTCTTTTAGCAGTTTAGCGTTGTAGCCTGCAACATAAAGGATCTTCCCAAAACTCAACTGAAGACACAGTGAATTTCAGAATGCATCTAAGATTACTGGCCCTTTAGCATCCTGTCACAACACACTCATTTGTCCTAAACTTTATGAAGTTTCTTGGCAAATTTGTTAAGGACTAAATAGTGGTAAAATTGGTGACTAGACAGCTTTACTCAATAGCAACAGGATTGACAGGTGAAGTCTAACAAAATAGGAAACTGCAAAATTCCTTTGCAAAAGTTACGTGGATTGTGATAGTTCAAAACCATGTCTTCCCCATCTATGAGAAAGGTGGTTTTCTGAAAGCAGAGGGTTTCTCAGTCAAATGTGCTCTACAGCTATTTCTTTTTACAACCTAACAAGTGCCAGATAAGCTTACGTATTCCACACAGTTCAGGATACAATAAACTGCTTAATGTTTAAAGGGGCATAAGAGAAAGGCAAAAAGACTTTCTTTGTTTTTGCTTCTGTCTGACATATAAAGGCCTGAAAAGGTTTTCCATCTTTGCGTGCTTTATAAATTTAGATGATTGAGTCAGTTATTCATGAAAAACTCTGGCCTCAGATCAACTGCTGCTTCTCTGGAATAGAAAGCAAACGGTATTCAACATTATAGTAAATCCTGCAAAAGAACCATTTTCCCAGATTCAGACAACAACAAGAAAGAAACAAAAATGTCAAAAAACACCTCAGAGAACGGTGATGTAGGAAGAGAAGGCGGCAAAGAGGCAGATACTGCAGAATTAACAGTGTCTCCTCTCAAGTTTCAAACCCTCATGGAATTAGAAAGACAATTCTGGTTTATGACCGTCCCCAGTCTGCAATTACATAGTCAAAGATTAAAAACTGTGGTACCTTACTGCTTGAAATTGGGTGAATAAGATCTCCTACCACTTTGAGATCTTCTCTAAAAGCAGCAAAATTAGAGGAAAGCCTATATTCTGCATCAGTCAAGGAAAATTCAAAAGGGAATCCATTTTTAACACCAACGAGCTTGAGGAACGAAGTATTCTCATCATCCTTTTCACAAAGGATATCTGACTGCATCCTCACAATGTCTTACAAGTGTTGGTCACAACTTTCAAGCGAAGATAGCTGTAGGTCACCAGTAAGGTACAGTCATCGGAAGAGATGCTGACAACATCAATGGCATTCAGGAAAAGGAGACCGATACATCTGCATGGAAATTTGGCTCACTTAGGGCTGAAAAAGACAAGGGAAGAACTGCTCCCATAATCACCCACAATCATAAACCCAGGATTATACATTTATACACACACAAAGACCATGAGGATATTATTAACAGGAGTAATATTTCACTAAACTTTGGATAAAGAAATGTAACTAGCTTGGATTTTATTCTGGCCAAACGCCAAACACAAAACAGTCCAAAGAGAAAGACAAAAAGTTCAGTTCCAACGTAATGAATACGAGACGCACCATCTTATTTTGACTTCAGACACAAGTCAGTGGCAAAATGTTTTTAAACTATTAAATTCCTGTGAATTTTTAGCATGCTGAACTATTCACAGTTACGTAAGACCATGCCTCCAATTTTCCATTGCATTGTACAGTATGTTCAAGTATTAATTCTAGCAAAAAGCCCATATGGTGAGCGAGAACAAAACAACAAATCACTTAATTAAGATTTTATCACTTTAGTTTTCCACAGAAGACATTCATACTGCTGCTTATTAGTCCTCTTGGTGTGTTTTAGCCAAGAACTGTATATGCTGAGTAAATGTGTGTGCATATGTATAAATGGACATTTTAGCATGTGCACATTTAGCATTTGGACAGAGTAATCTGAGGAACAAGTGGTTGCTGGAGAACGCTCCCGTGAGAGGATCTTGTGCTAGCAGGGGTTCACACGACTTCTCCCTCTTCTCTGCTGGATATGTGGGAGTCAGCCACACGATCTCATGGGGGAAATGCCAGTCAAATTTGCTCCCTAGGGACATGCCCTTAGCGCACAAGGACACCACAGAGCTTCTCAGCACATCACACAGAAGCACAGCAACTCAGCACCAAACCTTTGCTCGTTGATCCCGCAGAGAGGGAGAGGCACGTTGCACAACATGGCACACCAAGATCACAGGGACAAATGCCCGTACCCATTATGTGGCCTACAGACAGTTCTCAAGGGTCTGTGTTAATCACGGTGAGCTGTTTCTCCAACTCTCTTTTCTGATATCGGCCTCTACTAGGAGAGAGAGACCCAGCTTCTCCTCCTTTCTCTCTAGAGTGTAATCCCAAACTCTCATCTTCACTTTGTCCCCAGCCACAACACCCCCCCCACCAACTGTGCCTGTACACAGCAGAACCAATTTGACAGTGTTCTTTAAAAAAATCCAAAATGCATTTTCTAATTTGAGCAACAGAAGCAAACTGCAACATGAAAGGTGGTTTTGATGCAGCAGCTTAGTTATTTGCCTTTCTCACCCTTTCATGTATGCAACCCTGCTCAGGACTCTGCCGTTCTTTTACCCATTTCCAAACTCATGTCAGCACCCTGCCTTGAACACACACCTCACCCATCCCAACCACCAGTCCGCAACCCAAACTGCTAATCTCATCGCTGCCAAAAGCACAACTGCAAAGTGAAAGGCACTGGCACTGCTCACTGCAAAACAAAAACCTGGAGTTACTACCATTCTTCTTGAAATTAGTTACTACTGCTTGAAGTAAGCTCTTGCAGCCACTCAACAAATGCTCTAGAGCAAATGAAATATCCTGAACCCATAAAAAAACACTGGCAGGTCCCACATCCTTCACACCCAACTCTGCAGAAGCAGAAATATTTTCTGTTTGGTTAATGTTGTTTGCATTGATTAGTTTGACTATTCCTCATCTCCATCAAGCATTTTTTATGATGGGAAACAGGAGTTATCTGATTTATGACCAACTTTTAGCCAGAAATGTCACTTTATTTTCTTGTGATAGCAATTTACACATCCCCTCAGATTCTCACATGTGCTTTTGAAGCAGTGGTCCCATCTACATAAATGTGTGACTACATTTTCTTAACCCCATCCATGCAGGCTGCCTACCAAAATAAATTATAACTTCACACCTTTACCTTATTCCCTCACCTGACCTCACACTGAGGGCTAAGACTGGCAAATATCGTCATGCAAGGCTGATGCCCAGTTCGTATCAATTTAAGCATGACAAAGCCACAGCTGCAAACAGCACCACCACAGAACATCCTCAAAAAGCAGACGGCAGGTTGCTTTCAAAGGACAGCAAACATTCACCTGAAAGTGTGGCCACTAAAACCACGAGGAGCAGAAACTCAGGCGAAGGTGCTTCATGCATCTGTGCAACAGCTGATCCAAAACCTCCCCCTGAAATCTGGGAGGGGGAGGAAGGTCAGTAAAACACAGTGAACATTTTCTCTCCCTGTCTGGTAAACCAGTAGCTGAATAAAAGATTTCAAAATTTGAAATTCTCCCTTCTGGTGGAAAAAGAATGTGCAGAAGTCAAAACCAGCCAGTTTTCTTCAGCTTGGCCTTTTAAGGCAATTCAGTTTTCAACCCCTCTTGAGACACAGAAACACATGTGACATGGAAAACTCAGCCAAGATACTGGAAGAGGTGGCACTTCTTTGCTGAGAAAGCTTGCATATTCAAGGGTTTTGATAAGAAACGTTTTCCCAAAAGATGTCCTACTTCAGATTCATGATTCTGGAAAGCATTGACCTCGCGGGAGTAGAAGTGCATTAACTCCCAGTGAACAGGATAGGGCATGGGAAGTCTTAACAAGCTGCTGTAATACCACCAGAAACAGCTGAAAAGGGCAGTCACGGCTTTCTTTATGTATTTAGATCATGGGTGAAATCAACTCAGGTGTGTTGCAACAGAAATGACTGATGTCATACGCAGAAAGAAAAGGCCATTTTCAAAATGAGCGGTCGTTTCTCATGGAATATTCTGGACTCAAACCACCTTCAGGGTCTTGTCAACAGTTCTCATTTCCTTATTTGTGTCAGCATCACCAAAAAATAAAACAGGAAAAACAAGAGAATATATAACGCTTAAAAAGAAGCTGAGGTGAGCAGGGAGAGACTCAGGAGCCCCTGCAGAAGTTGAGGATGTTCTCAGGCCTTCCAGAAACACAAGTTTAGGTATTCTGGTCCTCCCTGTCATTGCTTTTATCAGCCAAACTGTGGATAACCATGAAGATACAATAATTAATCATACTATTTGGAATTACATTGCCTAAAATAAGCAGTGGCCCTAAGAATCTGAAGCCCCAGCGCGTCTTGCGGCACTTGAAATTCCTTGTGGGGGAAATGTCGGAGAACCCGAACCAGTCTTGCTTCCCACACTGCCCATTTGTGAATTCTTGCCTATTAATAGAGTGAAATACTGCAAAGCAGCTCAACCTACCAGAATAGACTGTGGTTAAAAGAAGCCAGTGCTGGGCTTTAAACTGAAAATTTCTCTTTTCCAAAAAGGCTACAAGGATTCCCTTATTGACCTAATCAGGAAGGCAGTCTCCTCAGAGGAAAAGGAATGAGCAGTGAACAACAATTTTCACAAATAAAGGTTCTTCCCAGGTCTTTAGATGGCTTCCAGTAATCCCTCCTCAAAGTTCAGCTAGCTCAGTAATGCCTAAGGAGGAAAACCCCTCCTGGTTTCATACACGAATGCTTGCATAACTTTGTCACATACTGAATTCAAAATTATGATGGAATCCTCAAAATGATAGTTTTCTCTCACTCTGTGTAAATCATTTTGTTTAACAGCATAACAGTTATGCCGATACCTCTATGGTTTAGAAAAACTAAAAATGATTACCAAAGCTAAAAGAGATTATTTAAAATTAAAATGCCACTCCATAATAGTATTTAGATGCTCAGCAGAAATCCTTGGGGAAGGAGTCTGAATTTCGAAGCGTGCTACAAAGGTCCCATCTGCAAGGCAAACCCATTCACAGCTTGAAATTTGAGGAACAAAATAGGAAATGCCCCCTATTTACTTACTTACTCCCTTCTTTAAGCGATTATTTCTAAGAAGTATGTGCATTTCTTTGAAACAATCCCACTGTTAAATTTATGAACACAGGAGACAGGCCTGTTTTCCATTCTTGGTTCTGTCACACATTTGCTGTGAAAACAGAGGAAAACTGCTTTCTGATCTACTTCTCTACCCTACAGAGACCACTCAATACTCTCATTTCCTACAGAGCTCCAGATAAGATTGCTCCTTCTATTCAACCAAAAGTAGAGCTACTTCTGTGTGAAACAGAGGCTTCTGCTGAGGCATCTGTTTCTCTACCAGAATGATCAATGAGAAAAAGCACAGCTTGGGAACAGCAACTGCTAATTAGGAGTTGTTTAGGATCATTCGTGGCAGGAGAAGGTACAGAAGGTGACTGAGGGTCCTGCAGAACAGTACCTTAACTAATTTCACTAATTTGTCAGAATTACACTGACAGAATTAAATCACCTTTTCCAAACAAATACCAAAGGACGCAATCATCAGGTTATTAAACACACGTTATATTATTAAGCCTCCCTTAAAATCTTTTATTGATGAAAGCTTGAGCAAGTAAGAGTTTCAAAAGACTTCAGGACCTTTTGCTTTTTTTGTAGCTTGATAAAGTTGTAGAGAAACAGAAAGAAACCCACAGACGAATGCTGGAGCAACTTCTAATGGTAGAAAAATCACACAGACAGACTCTGTACGAACTAGAGGAAGAGAAGAGAAAGCACAGTGAGTTCATGGAAAAAAGTGATGAGTTTACAAGCCTACTGGAACAGGAACGTGAAAGGTAAGGTTACCTCTTGCCATAATACTAAGAAATACCTGCAATTTATCATAATGTCTATGGACCTGTCCACCTTCTGCATCCACTAAAAATCAGGAATATTTGCCGAGTCGTACTTTGAGAGTTCAGCTATAAAACCATGACTAATTTCTCGTAGCAGTGGTGTAGGTCAGCAGGTTGGCAGATTCTTCAGCTCTCTTTGAGAGCAACAGGTATGTTATGCTACAGCACAAGGAGATACACAAATGTGTTAAAAATTACAACCACATAAAGCTGGTGAGCCTTTCAGCATGATTAAGATGTTCAGTGTGCACTACAGCATGTGAGTAGCAAAATATGAAATCAGGTACGCAGCCTACAATGGCAGAAGAAAGTCATGAGGAAAGGTAGGTGTTTGGACAGATCGCAGAAATACGGAGAGAAGATATAAAGGCAAGGGTTATTTTCAAAGTTTTCCATAAATTAGGTTGCTGTACCAGGACTGGCATAAAAACCGTAAATAGAACTTTTTTTATATTTTCAAACAGCAATTCTCAGAAGGATTTATAAAAATCGAATGTCATTTACTGTCTTTAAAATGTTGAACTGTGACTTCTTTGAATTTGCATTAAAACTAAGGGGGGGGTGGGAATCAAAGAGTTTCCTATTCCCTGGCTAGCTACTCCAGAAGATAGGAGAATATTGTTTCTGTTTCCTTTCGCTTAGGAACAGCTTCCAGATGGAAATGTTTGGGTGTGAGAACGTCAAGCCTATTCTAAACTCACATTATGCATAGATAATTCTTCCTCTGCTTCGCCTGCGTAACATCATGTTCCATGTATTTTGGCAGCACTCGCTACTTACACCCTTCCCACTACACCTCTCTCCTTCAGGTCTATCAAAGATAGCGCATGTGCTTCCCACCGAGTACACAGCCGTATTTATGGATTGCAATCAAAGAGGCTGGGGAAAAAAAATCCTTTGCTTCTCTGACACATGTCTATTGACGTAGGCAGGCACAAGCACACATAGGAAGGCACACGCAGCCACCCCACAAAGTGCAAAAGCCACGTTTTTCTTTAAGAACTGTTTTTGTGAGACGTCGTTATATCAGCACCCAAAGCCTGAGATGAACCCAGGTTTTCATCTATGCTGTCTTTTCCTCAAAAACTAGCAGACACTCACGTCTTAGAGACAGAGCTAAACAACCACGGTTGCTAAATGTGGCAAGAGGTTACATCAGACACATGTGCTCACACAGCCTGAAAAGCTGCACAGAAGGAAAGGCTAAGTGTCATGATCTTTGTTTTTTCTTTTTTTCTTGTGAAAACAAGGTAGACGCAGGACGAAAACTCTATTCCTGGCCCCTCCTCCATATTCCCCTAGAAGAAGACCATAAAACATTTACCACTATTATCTGCAACATTTAGTCTATCAGCCTGGAAAAATGAAAACAAAAAAAAATAATACTGAGGTGCCTAATGAGACCTTAGAGGATGTAATAATAGATTTCAGATTAAGTCTCAATTTTTGTATTTTCTTTGGAGGACTTATTTTATGTGGAAAACCTTAAGGGGGTGTGATGTCACATATTGAGCTGATTCCAAAATGTTTGCCAAGTAATGTCGCCATCAAGATCTCCACGCAATTGCCTGCCATAACATTAAAAAAAAAAAAAAAAAAAAAAAAAAGCTCAGCAAGTTAAGGCACAGCTCCTTCTCCATCAGCCTGTGTGACTTGACATTGAGAATATATACACCCATACAAAGAAAGCAAAGTGACCTCTTCTTCCCTTTCAAAAACCTTAGTTTAATTGTAAATCTTCTCAGGATGTGTATTTTGCTCTTGGCTTATGTGAGTAAATGAGAAGTGTCATATATAAAACAATGACAATGAATTTTTTCTTCCCCTTGCTTCAATTCCACCTAAAAGCAAATTGTACAGAAAAGCTGTAAGCATTTGTCAAATAATTCTTTTTTTTTTTTTTTTTTCCTTTTTTACAAGAAACAGTATTCTCCTGTAAGTGTGGAAAGGTATATAACATTTCTAACAAGACTTCAGTTTCAATGCAAAATACTGATCTTTCATTCAATTAGTCAAAAAAGTGTTTTACTTTATGAAAGAGCAAGGCTAAAGTATATACTAAAGATAATTCTGAAGAGCACAGAAAGCATGCAAGAAAAAACAACATACCTGAGTAACAAAGGATTTTGTGATCAATGTGGAAAACTTAGATGTTATGGGACAGTGATGCTGAAGCACTGAGAACTACTGTTGATTGTAAGAATAAAGAAACTATGAGCTCTTGCATATCGATTGATATATTTTCAAATAAGGAGGAGGGAAAGCATTTGTTCTTTCTTATGTATGCGCTCAGGGAGAATAAAACTGATGAATTCTTAAATGAAAACTTTAGTGACAAACTGATTTACCAGATGATCACTCACGTTTTGAAAAATCTAGATAATCTAGATAATGGGTCTTCCAAGTTGAAAAGTCTCGATCTCCCTAGGTTCGTCTCAATAGGGAATTAATTTCTTCGAATTTGGGAGAGGAAGAAAGGTCATTTTGAATATCTAATTTGCTTAGCAACAGACATTTACCAGCAAAAGAATGATATAGCTATACCACTATCATTACACTTATTCATCTTAAGTCATATATAGTTCGAAAGTGTAGTGGCAAACCCGTATCAAGCATAGAACAGTCCTGTGGAGAAAAGGAGGCCAATGGGCAGTGGGCAGTTAACAAGCAGGTCTTTCCTGCATTTCAGCATGAGTTGTACTCTCTATGTGTGCAGATCAGACAAGAAAAGATAAATTGCACATGCACAGTAGTGTGCTAGAGCTAAGTCTCCTAGATTCCATAAGGGAAAATCCTACTGTATCGCTGGAACCCAAATAAACAGCAGCACCCAAACTTAGCATTACAGGAGCTCACACAAACATAAACCTCCAGAGGCTAGAAACATGAAATGCACCTGAAGAACCAGGACATAAAAGCCACGGAGCCTGATTAGAAATTCTTGTATTTTACAGGGGGAAGGCAGGGTAAAACAGGATAGGATTAAGGACTAGGAAGAATACTTGCTTTGTCTTTCTCACAGCTACAGAGCTAAAATTTGGCTCCATGTTCTCTTTTCTCCCTGACTTGTTCCTCAGTCCTTCCCACTTGTCATTTCATTTCTCCTTTTCCTCACACCTCACTTTTGCCATTTAATTTTACATCAATTGCATGTTCAGTGCTAACAGCATTGAAAGAACTGCAGTGTTTACAATCAAGAATCTATTCCAAGATTAAATGTCTGCAATCAATTAATGTAATCCAATGCTCAGTGATGACACTTGGAAAGAAAAAATATGCTGGAAAGTATGAATGAAACTAGAAGGTCTTCCAGATAGGTATGCTCCCAGTTTGAAAACATCTCATATGCATGGAAGTGCTTGTATGTTTACATATCACTCCTTACCCCACAGAACAAGACAAACCAAACAAAAAAAAACCAACACAAACAAACAAAAAACAATGTAGTAAAATGATCAGCACTTACACCATCCTTTTCCTCTGCAAATATCAAGGAGTTTTAAATGTTATGTTAGCACAGTCATTCCCCATTTTTCGGATACGGAAAGGAAATGCAGATATGAGTGGAAGAAACCTCTCGCTGCTCGCAGTGTACCTGAATGGTTAGACTGGAGAAAAGGAAGAAATCTCCCAAGGTATCTGCGTGCCCCATCTTCAAACTTTCTATGTACTGTAGCTAGTATGTTGATTCTCAACTACAACAAAAGGTAAAACTTCATTACGAATATACACTGGTTAAATATGCGACTGTTGTTATACAGGGCAGGAAAAAATAGCAATTTGCTAATGAGCATAAACAGTGTAAATAAATGAGTAAATAGATTTTAAAGGCAGTTACTATAACTTGCTCGGAGGAATTCAAATATCAGCATGAAACTTATCAGGTTGGTATAACAGCAATTAGTAAGATCTTTAGTTAATGGATCATCTACTGAGAAAGATGATTTTTTACTCATATGGAAGAAAGTCAGCATAAATTTTTGTTTTAGAACTGAATTCACACTCACAAAGGTCAGATAGAGAATGTAGCCCACAAAGAAGAAAACAATTGTTTAAAAATAAGATAACCCCAAAATATTATAAAACGAAATCTACACCTTTTGCTCCAAACAAGTAAAAAATCAAACCAGACCAGCCAACCAAACTCTACTCCACTGCATCAGACATCAAGAGCAGGGCATTTTCAGTGTTAAGGTAAAAGTTATTACCATACCTATCTGAGGAGTCAGCAATCACCAAGCATACTGAATGGAACCTGACCAGCAGAAGTCTCAAAACTCTGGTCTTTCTCATCTAACCATGCCATGCTTGCTGCTTAGGGGATTTTGTTTTGCTTTTTAATGTCAGATGAAACTAATTGCTACACACAGTAGGTCACGTAAGCAATGCTTGAAAACAGGGACAATGCATCAAAGAGAGAAAGAATTATCTCAGCTAAACGGTGAAGTATATGTTGTCAGTGTACCATTGCTATGCTTTCATTCTGACATTCTCACTCATTGCAATAACAATGTATGACGTGCCCAGCACTGAAAAATCCAATATTCTCCAACAGTGGGTATAATTAATATTTACTGTTTTTCTTAATGAAACCAATTAAATAGTACAAGAAGCAGGATCTTATCTATACAGAAAGCTGCAGTAAAAATAAACACTGTCAACTTATTTATTCGACATGTTACCAGCAGTTTTTAATTTCATGCACACTAAACTATTGTTATAGATTGCATTGTACTCAAATGCAATCATTTCCTTTTAGCTTTCTGGCAATGACTTATATATATTACATATGCCTGAGACTATGTCTTGCAAGTTGTGAAATGGATGCCAGATCTCTGTACATTTGACCTTTTTCATGGGTATCTAGTGCTCTGTAGGTGAATAAGGGAGACCCACCACAAACAAAACATCAGCGTTCTCATTCTGCACTACACCCCAACGGGACAGTCCCGCTAATAATACCACCGAGGCCCGAAGACAAGACGCAAGGAAGTGATGTACACAGATTAATTACCTCATGCTCGTACGTGGAAAAACTCTGTAGTGTTATACTACATAACTTTCAACAGATGTTGGGAAATCAAACTCTTGTCAAAAGTCAAGGATTCAGAGATTTATACAACAGTTGCCGTGCATGACGAAGGTCAAAATACTTTATCTTAGAAAAAGAATAAATAAATGAATCAAGTGCAGATTAGCAAAGGGATGAAAAATCAAAAATGTTATCTAAGATCAAATTAAATTTATTCAAAACAAAGGCTAAGGATAAATGTAAATAGAAAAAGGGCTTTTGACTCAGTGTTAATACAACTGAGAAATTCTCTGGATCTGTGGTGCAATTTTAAATTATTCCACCTACTGCAAATTAGTCAGCAGATGCAAGATTTAGGCAATACCAATGTCTCATGCAACTCCACCGACACTCACTGAATCTGAGAGAGAAGTGAGGCTTGTGCTCAGTTTCTGTAAATTCTGAGCACATAAGATGTCTGTTCACTGCTTCAAGCTCTCTGTCATGACTACAAATCAATATTACCATTGTACACTTTGAGGCAGAGGAGGACAGAAAGAAAAACCTTAGTCAAACTTTCATCAGTGTGGAAAGCAATGGGCATCGCTGTTTGCCCTCCCTGTAAAAGGGAGGAGATTTCCCTGAGAGGGATGATCAGGGAAAACCACCTTGGTGGCAGCTCTAGTCAGCACTTCTAACCACAGCGTCACAGCTCAAAGGGAAAGATGACCTTTCCGAGCTGGCAAGTCTCCGAATATTTCTGGCTCTTGGAAATCAACACCAGCTCCATATATTCTGCTTGGAACAGAACCAGTGACCAGCATGGGTGATGACACTGGCAAAACATGGTCATGGTGAGATGCTACCGTCAGTAATCGGGCACTCGCTCCATTTCACCAATTTCCATTCCCAAATAAGATGCAGTGCATTGCTCCGTGTACAGCACAGCATAACTAGCCTGATCGTAAGCAACAATAGAAGCAGCTGACTGCACCAAGACCTGTGACCAAAAAAAGACACGGTGCACTTCTGATTCGTTGCAGGGTGGGGCAGAGGGAGAAGTAGAAATTGGCACAAGGTTTTGTAACTGGCGTTTTAAAAGGAAGCACAACATCAGACAGAGAGAAGAACCTATAAATTATTCTGAGGTAGAAGAAAAGTTTGACACTATCATAATTTTCCAGAACAAGTCATTGCTGTGGGAGAAGCTATACTCCTGTTTGAGCGTGGAGGAGGAGAAGTCCCAATGAAGTTAAGATCTGACAGAAAAATTTAAGGGACGTACATGTGCTATAATTAGTTTCGTATCTTAAGAACAGGCAAGAGACAAATGGCCATGAGAACAGAGAACGCAGGTCACACACCAGTTATCAAAACCTGTGATCTAAATTGATAACCAAGTTTCTCATGGCATACTGTGAACTTCAGTGCATTTATACTCAGCTACAAAATCACTGAGCATTATTTATATACATTTTTACATAGATATATCTGTAGATATACACAAATGAATATCATAGATATACACAAATGAAAGAAGTATGCATGGGAGACTGAAGCAGGTTAAGAAAAATGTCACAGCCTCAGTCTCTGTGCTTACGACAGTAATTTTAAACAGAATAAACAGAAAAATCAGTAGCACTGAATCTGCTGAGAACTGGGATTACTAGAAAAACTGTTAACAAAAAGACCAAATTTATGCTTTTCACATAAGTACATACTTTTTTTTTGTTTCTTGAGCATGCAGCAAATGCTATATAACCTTGCACGAAAAACAACACACACTTGGACAAGGTAACACATAACCCACTCAGTGTTTGAAGACCAAGCTGAGAATGAATACACTGAAAAAGCACATTCAACACTTGAACCCTTCTGTTGTGAAGATCAGGAAAAAGCCCCAGAATGTGTGCAAATAGAAAAATCAACTAAAAGGCCAGGATGGACATATGAACTTCCTTTTTTAAAATTTCTTTTTCAGAGGCCTATACTAGGGGGAGAAGGAAAGGAGGGAGTGGATGGCTCTCGGTAGGAAATGGAAGCAATAGGAAGTAGATAGAAAAATAATCAACCAGATCAACCAGGCTCATTCCTGTCACAGAGGGCTGTTCTCCACACATGCTGTGGACACTTTTGCTTCTCATTTCAGATGTCCAAAATACAGGAAGGCCTCAATCCCTGTAGAACCATCTGTAAAAGATGCACTGTCATAAATAAAATTTCTAGTATTTCATCAAGTCATTCTCTTTCACAACACAATACGATTCCTCCTGGTAGAAGACTTCCTTCCCTTCAAAGACTTCCTGATTCTTGGCGGAGACTGAGAACAAACCCTGAAGTACCCATTCTGGTGATGGACGCAGACATGCCAAAGATCTGTAGCACATAAAACCCTGAGACGGGTGTAGGAGTGCCTTGCAGCAAGATCGGCTACACAAGAACCATTCTGAACAGAGACGTGCCCGGTCCTCTTTTTAGTGGGGGTCCAGATCATGCACAGCCCTTGGGACAAAAACTGATACAGAGGCCCCTGTGAGGCATGATTTGAAGGTATTCCAAAGACTGAGCAGACAAAAAGACTTTGTCAATCCCTTCACCCTCCTACAAATAAGTTAGGGCTGGGAAACACTAGTGGTAAAAGCTAGAGCATGTACAGACACACTGACAACAGAAGACTCCAGTACTAAAGGATCCTAAAGCATCACTTCATTATTGACAACAACTTTTTTTTTGCCTGAAAAGTAAGGAACAGTTATGATGTCAGGCTAATGAAAGAGGAGGTATTTTGCCATAGATAACTTTTATTCTCCCTCCAAAATAGGAGTTTAAAAGTGCCAAAGGGACAGTCACACTGGAAATACCCAGACAGCTAACTGGTTTGTGTCTGCCAAATTCGGACTAACATCAGTTATCTTCTCCTGGACTCTACCTTTGCCAAGAGTGTTGGAGAAGAAGGGAAACTCACTGAATGCAGAAACATGGTTATTCTCAAATGTGCGTATGGTCTTGACTAGATATGCCTCACGCACATCTGTTCTCAGTCTCTGCTCAAGATACTCCTAGCAGCTTCTGTGGAGACAGCATCAGGTTATGGCACTGCAGAAGAAAATGACTAAAACTGCTCTTTATAACAACACTCCATTTATTTGCTTGCCAATACCTTTCAAGTTAAAAATTTTGGTTGAAATCCTGAGAACCGATAAAAAAACCTGCAACTTGAACAGAGCTCTTCACTTTAAAAGCCACTAAAAATCCTGCCTCTTTTACCTTATTACAAAACTCCTTAGCCACAGCAGTTTGATTCACGTTATCTTCAAATCACTGGGAAAAAACAAGGAAAGATACTCATGATACCGCATCCTGGGAGGTGTTAAATATTTTCACATCCTATCCAGAATTACATAGGAGTCAGGTACAAATTTTTTTGTTTGTTTTATTTACATGATTAGTAGGACAGTTCATTTGGATGCTCCTAGTACCTCTCTCCCATTTGTACCTATGTTTATCAAATCCTAGGTTATTTTATTATAAATTCAGGTGTGAGCTAAGACAAAAAAAAGGCAGCGCCAAGTAAAGCCAATGAAACCCAAAGAGACATGCCTGCCCTTCCCACAGACATTATCAGGGTGTAAGTGACAAAACAGTGGCTTTCTTGAACCATCCTTTCACTTCGGTCGAGTTTTATCATTACCATCTCACTTGCACTTCCTTACACATTATGCTAGCCTCCTTCCTCATAAGCTGGGGAGGGGAAAAAAAAAAAACGAACAACAAAAGCAGATGCTCCTGTACATAGGAATAAAACCTAGCAGAAATGGAGACCTTACACCCTCCTGTCCCTTTAATTTGATTTGCACGCTAAGAATGTTAGGACTATCAGAAAATTCTTAGCACGGTAAACCACATTTTGACATATATATTTATGACTGCTAAGCTGACTTTTAAGGGATGTTCAGATCCTCCAATTTCATTTAAGTCATCAGGAAATTGGGACATCGTTTATTCAGATGTTTAGACAAGATTTCACATGTTTCTCATTTGAAAATTTTATCTTACGTCCAACCGGGGGACTGAGAAGCAAGACACACTCCCTGAAATCCTAAAATTCTCCTTTTTTTCAATAGTCTTGCCAGCTAAACTCTGGATGTCTTCGCATTCTGTCAGACAGCAGAATGAGTCAGTCTGTCCCTAACTGGCCTTCTAAAAAGGAAATTGAGAAGTTTGATGACATATTTGGATAAACACACTCACTGGATAAAGTTACTTAGCTTTTTATATCACTTTAAGTTTCCTATAAACCTTCAAAATCCTTATAGACTAGATTTAAATATACCCAATAAAAAGCATAGATTATAAATAAACTTAATGAAAACCACTATATTAAGACTCAGAGAACCTTGTAAACATGCTTGTCAAAGCTTCACCATTGTAATACAGTGCCACAGCCATAAATCCGTGTTATTAATTGCTAGTCATCCAACCCTTATTGAAATATCAGCCCTACATACATCATCGTTGGTTCAGAACCCAGTCTTCTCATGGTCTCTGAGCACAACGTAACAGCCAACACTAGCTCCGACTCAAGAAGCAATGAATAACACCAGAGCTTACCCAGTTCAACTCTCCTGAAAAGACAGTGAAGCCCATTGGTATCATTTCTTATTACATCTCCCTGACTATAGGACATGGCCTAGAAATAAAAGATGGTTAACCTGTAGAAGGGCACAAATACTGAGCTGATTTAGCTTTCTAAACCCTCAGTTTACCAAAGGGGAAGGAGACTTAAAATACCACTTTGGAAACCACCATTTCTTGCAGTAAAACACATCCAATAGCATGGTGTGCAACAATAGAATTTTATTACATAAACGTATCTTACAGATTCAAGATCCTGACTGCTATGAATTCCTCTCCTCTTTAGCCCTGTATTAACTTCAGGTACAAAGAAAGAAAGTCGTTTGAAACAACAGTGCTTTTACTTGTTTCATGGATAAAATATTTATTTTACATGAATTATTCATCAGGCTGTGTTTTCTGCATAAGCTTACAAGCATTAACAAATTTTAGGATTACTCTGGCCTAAATTTCTTGTCTGTAACCAATCTTAAAATGAAGCAAATTCCATATATTTTCTGATTTCACTGCCAACATTTCATTAAAGTGTGTAGTTTAACACTTACATATGTAGAGATCTGAGACTTAGAACTACATACACGATCTCACTCTTGGGTATTCTGATTACTAAATGCACGATAGTTGTTTTTATGACACCCAGAAGGCATCCAGAGCATGTCTTGGAGAAAACTGAGAAGGATAAAAATAACAACATATACAGAATTTTTCAAAGTGCTTGGAGACAAAATTAGCATTTTAGCCACCTGACTACAAGCCTGTCTCCACAGCTGCATCCCTGAAACGGTACCAAAGTACAGGTTCAGGCAGTAAAGTAGCATTTCAATAATCAGTTGAAAAAATGATGCAGGAAGAAAGGGCTTGGTTTTATCAGACTATGGAAAGGCTTCTGGAGTAGATGGAGCCTCTACAGGATGCACATACTTTACCTAAAACAAATAATAATAAAAAAATAGGCTTTGGTATTTAAGTTTAAAAGGAAGATGAAGACTGTTTAAACTTAGCAGAAAGTTGACAGGTAAAAAGGCACGCACAGTTGAGGATCACATTATTTGGGGATGCAACCATTAAAACTCTGTGTTCTTGGGTTAAAAAGCTAAGGAAGGTAATGAAGTTGATCAAGAAAGAGCAAAGATCTGTTTAACAAAACAGCATTTCATCTAAGCAGAGTTTGCAAAATGAGGAAAAAAACAAAAGGTGCCAAGTGCTCTTATACAAGTACAAGCAGTCTAAAATTCAAAGAGAAATACTCAAATGTTTAGCTTCAAATGAGAGCATAAATATAATGTGCTTCTCAAAGTCAGTGAGAAAGAAATATTCCAAGGAATGTGACGATATGACTATGAAGTATTTAAATTAGACTGTGAAAACTAGTTATGCTGATGTGGGAGCTATACAACTAAAATAAAAAAAGGAAAGCAGGAAAGTGGAGAGTGGAACAAGATAAATTTATTTAACTCTGTAAAAGCATATCCAGACTCTCTGTGAGTCGAATTTCCTATACAAACACAGATGATCATATAAATGGTAGACTGATGACCATCAACCCAAAATAACAACACTAACCACAGAGGGCTCAGAGGTAGAAAGGGAGACGTAAGGGGAATGTGCAGCTATTTTCACATGCTGCATAAGCATCACACTAGAGTACAACAGAGAAGAGCTACTTAAATAGTCTAACTTTTGGAAAGCATCTAATGGTGAATTATAATAGGAGGAGCAAATTATGTTTTTGGTTTCTATTAGAGCAACGAACTAGCCTTCACTGTAAATATTAAAAAGCCAGGGATAAATAAATTCTCAAATTCAACCTCTTAGAACTAAGAGCGGTGGAGGAAAAATCAAACAACAGCAAAATAACCCAACCAGCTTCGATACGTAGCTTTAGGAGAGATAGATACATAACACTGAAGGAAGCTAATTAAACCAAGCATTTAAAAGAGTAAACTGCTTGAAGGCACCATGGAAACAAGTTAACAACATTGACAAAGCAGATTCAATGTAAATGCTTATCAGCAAACCAAAAGAAACTCAAATACTTTCCCCAAAGTCAAGCATACAACTTAGCAAGATGAAAATAAATAAAGGTAGCTTAAAAAGGGAAATTTTGCAAACAAAGATAATGGTCAAGAAATAGAATCATAAAGGTTGGAAAAGACCTTCAAGATCATCTGGTCCAACCATCACCCTAACACCAATGTCACCCACTGAACCCTGAAGTGGAGAACATGGAATTACTTCCATCCTTCTCAGTGAACAACAGCACTCAAAACGCATTTAATTTGTTTGCCACAACCTTAGCATTTTTTTATTTTATTTTATTTTATTTTATTTTATTTTATTTTATTTTATTTTATTTTATTTTATTTTATTTTATTTTTTTTCCTCCTGAGTGATAGCACTGTATTCCACTGTTTGGGATATGAAGGTGGTTTTCACGTGAAACTTTAAGGAGAATGAGTCCACAAAGCTATCAGAAGCTGAACTGGGAATAGGAAGAGGTTTAGATCTAACGTGTACAACACAAAGCAATGAAATTAATAGCACTTTACCAGGACCAAATGGTATTTCAGACTTCTGAAAGACTTTGTATGAGTTGCTAATGAACTGTAAGCTGATGGGCAACTCCTCCCTTAGGAAGCCAGAGAAACAGTAGACAGCACTAGCTGTTAATAGGAGAGCGTAGGATTAATGCAAGTAGAACTCAAGACCTATCCACCTGATTCACCAACTAATTAGAAGAAACTATAGTAAAGAAGAGAACTGATAGATATCAGGCAAGCACAAAATATTCCACCCGGTTGAGAGGAAAGCAAAAACATGTGCCAAAAGTCTGCTCTCCTTCCCCATCAGTCCTTAAATTGAGTAACGCTTTGCCCTTCTATCCCCCTGTTAATCCTGGTATCTGCAAGTGAAGCAAGACTAACTGAGCTCACAACAGTTCATTTACCCCTTTCCCGGCATGAGTGTGTTTTTCATGCATTTTGACGTGCTTAAAAACAAAACTCAAGGGTCTGACTAGTTACTTGCAATTGTTTGAAATAGATGTTTACAAGGGCCAATTTTTAATCGAGTTTCTTATGGCTCTGTGCCTCTCCCTCATCATCTTATTTTTCATCCATCAGCTTATTTCAAAAGAAATGTAAGAAAGAAGCAGAGACTTCTAGATTATGAAATGCCTGCAGGGTTCCTGAAAACAGATATCCTTAGTGTCCAGGATATGAAGCAAGAGACCAGTTTGACCCCAGTAAAAGAACACTGCAGAAAAAAAATAAATAAAATCATCTTAACAGAGTGCAAAGCTGAGTAGCTCACACATTATTGGAGACTAAAAAAAAATAAATAAAATAATCCAGCCACAAAACAAATTTCTGTAATTTACTTTGTTTCATTATTCAAACAGGCCTTTTCCACAGCAAATAATGCTGTTTTTACACACCTTACAGAAACAGCTGCCTATCTTTACTGCACTGAAATGAAGAAATAAAATCAGAATGTCACTTTCGCTATTGCAAAGTCTGAAGATTGGGAAAGCTGCAGGAACACCACAATCTTCACTTTTTCCTTCTTTTCTTTATAAAATCAAAGAATGAGATGATACAAATTCACATGCAAGTCTCCTGAAAACGTCAAATACTTAGCCAAATTTTCAATAAGTAAGTATTGGAATGTGGGGTCATAGCTTGGAAAGAGCTCAGACGTGCACCTTTCACCTTCTTAGACAACTTCAGCCAGACTTCCCAATGCATTCAGGCGTGCAGCAATTCCTAAAAGCAATGGGGAGATGAATGAAGATGCTGAGCTCACTGGAACAGTTCGGTTTTTAAAAACTATTTCCAACAAAGCAGAGCATTCCTGCTTCCAAGTAGAGAGGGAGAGGCTCTATGCTTTTAAAAGAAAAAATACTAAAGGTATGCTCAACTATACTTGGGGAAGAAAAAAAAAAAAAAAAAAAAAAAAAAGCTTGGAGAGAAGATATTACAAGCCCTCTTCAAGTGACTCCACCAAAAATACAATAAGGCAAACTGTATATAGTAAATTTTTAAGACACTGAAATCTCTTTGATGATGAGATCAGAGTACTTGGATCCCAGCACAAGATGACACTGGGAGCATGAATACAGAAAAAAATACGGAACCACACGAATACCATAACATCCCTCATAGCTACCAGATCTCTACCTTAATTCTTTAAGAAACTTCTTATGTTATCTTGTTTATTCAGCTGCTATAATTACAGCAGGAAATCAAAAAAGATGATCGTTTGACGCACAACACTACAGTAGTCATTATACACTTCCTTCTTTAACATGAGCACTTCACTTTTCTCAGTTTTAAAGGGAATGATGGCACAACACCACAAGTCACTACTGTAGTCATATCTTACTCATTGTCACTGTATTCAGTGACATAAGAGAGTACAGACAACTATGCACCGAATTTCATGAAGTATGCACTAAACACTCCTATGAAAACAGTGTATTGTTGTTTTCTTTGAATAGGTTTATTCTGTTTGAACCATTTGACCTGAAGAACTTGAGTTCTTAGTATTAAAATAATTCTCTCTCTTTTCCTTGTTAGTTTCTGTTATCAACTCCAAAAATAATTATTTTTGTGATCGTTCTGACAAAATGCATATTTTTGGTTGAGGCCAAAAAGAACCATAACCTTCGCTTTCTATTCAGATAACATTCCTGTTTCTCTGTTCATACAAGGTACACAGACCTTATAGGTATATTAACTCATGTTTTAGTAACCTTACTTAACATGGAGGAAATTTTGCCCTCCCAGCACAAACGTTCCCCTCTCTGCTTTTGACTGCAGTTGTAATTAATGTTCAGAAACAAGAGGTAAACTTTGCTTCATGTTTGAACTTAAAGGTGTGATACAGCTTTAGATGTTTTCGTTTATAACTAATTGACAACATTCAGATGTCAGCACCTGAGGTCCCATCACTGCCCATGGCAATGGTGTTGTGGTGGTCCACTCAGCTGACTGAAGAGAGGTGTCTTCATGTGGAGTAAGATTCCGCTACAGAAAGGGCTACTTTTGGGTAACTCAGCTAGGAACACTATTTCTTTCAGTGACCTTTATTTGCAAAAGAAATTTGAAAGACAAATCTTCAGTGGGCTGCTGATTACATTTATAACACAATCATCCAGAGCACAGTTCCTTACACCTCTTCCTTGTGTACCAGCACTGACCAGTGAATCTGACCCAGCTTAACAATTTCACATCTATTGTGTCTTGCATCTTCTCTCAACTTCAATCCTCCTTAGGCATGCCTTCTACGCAGCCTTTTCAGTTGGCTCACCAGTTAACTTTCAATTTAATCCTGCATGGCATTTAGAAAGCAATGCCCCACTTCCTCCTGTCTTATCCCTACTCCATCCACACCAGCTCACACCACGCATTTGCTTTTCCCCCCCATTTCAGCAGCCAGGGGGTTCATGTTCACAAGTGCAGTGTTCCTTACATGGACATTCCTAGATAAGAGTCTTGTTTGTTCATTTTTGTTTTAATAATGAAAAAAAGCCCTTCTTCCAAGGTACCTACTACTGAATCATAACATCAGTGACATGGTTCACACTTCGTTATGTCTAGACCCAAAGTATCTATGAGGCGCTATAAGATCCATGGGCGAAAAGAATTCACATATATGTGAAGTCATATGAACAAATTATATTCCTTTGACTTAATCTAATAAATCTTTGGTTTACTTTTGGAGCCTGTTCTGACTTCCTATCGCTTTATTTCTGTTAACACAGTAAGACTTCTCTTTTAAGATCTAAGAAGGAACAAACTCAGGAACAAAGTCCTTTTTGAAGAAAATTCAGGGGATGGGGGGGGGGGGAAAAAGCTGTAAAATCCTAGAAATAACTGTAAAATAGAGATTTTATAGAAGACCAGTAACTTCTGTTCTGCTCTCTGCATTTGGAATGAGTGGAACTTGGCTAGCAGATATACAGTGTATGGGAGTTGCATCAAGTCTCACAAGGACATGTTTGGCAGTAGAGGATAAGACAGTTTGGAAATTGGTACTAGATGCACAGAGTTAAAAAAGAAATGTGAGAATTAAAAAAAAAAAAACACTTTTAGAGTACTGCTGCCTTTTCTCTTTATTCAAGTCGGATATTCCTATTTATCAGCAAAGGAAAGGAAAAACACATTTCATGAGAAGCGAAAAAAACACAGCCAAAGTCTGAATTCTGTTGGACTAAGTTTAGAGTTACAAAACGTGCTTGCATGAAAAAACGGAGCTTTGTTTGAATATTTACTTTGTAAAAGCTCTAAATTGAGAAGCTAGCAGAAAAAACTGTGTATTATCATTGTCAGTGTAAATTACGGGTCTTGTCTGCCATAGCCCGTTGCAAGGAGAAGCTGGCCAAGAGCCAAACGAAAGTGGATAATTTAAAACACTCACTCAGTTACCTTCTGAGGCATTTTGTTTAGTGGTTAATAAGCTCTCCAGGGATCTTGAAGTTACTAAAGCACATTGTCTTGACATGACCTAAAACGGTCCTCTTTCGTCACTGCTTTGTTGGGAATTTGACATTACTACATTAGATGAACTTCGGTCTGTATAGGTGTGTGTGTGTACACACGGATATATATGTTTTGCACGTATGTACATTAAGATACGTTATATTTTATTTGATAGCTTTGAACTTCAGATATTCTTTATTACATTCCATCTTTAAACTGAAATTTCCATATTCCATAAAATGTATAGACACATTTATACATTCACTCTCTCAACAGGATTTCTTGTTTTATATATTTAGAGAGGACATAATCAAATGCATCACACTCACAATGCATCATGTGCTTAGTGAAGGCTGTTCAGGAACTGCTCTTCAGCTTCTCTCATGTTATATGGGAAAAGAGAGCTTCTACTAACATAAACCCGTCGTAACTCCAAAACTGAAAACTCACTTTCACCTAAAGCCTTTAGATGGAAAACAAAGACACAAATTGTTAGCAGTTGTAATGTCTGAGGATTCAGAGGCAAGCAGGAAAAAGAAAGGAAAATGACTTTTCTGAGATCAAATGCATCTCTTAATAGAAATTAAAATAACGCATTACTATAGAATAAGTTATCCTGCCTCTGCTCACCCTACAGTTTGGTTCCTACACTTTTTTGGGCATCTTATGTCAGTCACTCTGGGCATCTTATGTCAGTTAAGTTCTTCATACGAAAGAACTTCTTCACGGTGAGGGTGACAGAGCGTTGGAACAGGCTGCCCAGGGAGGTTGTGGAGTCTCCTTCTCTGGAGATATTCAAGGCCTGTCTGGATGCCTACCTGGGCAGCCTGCTCTGAGGAACCTGCTTTAGCAGGGGGGTTGGACCCGATGATCTTTCGAGGTCCCTTCCAACCCCTACAGTTCTGTGATTGTCAAGAGTCCTGATAGTATGCTAGAAAAAGTGTCCTAACAGCAGTATGCTCTAATTTCAACATATATCATTATTTTTAAGCTTTATTCAGGACCAAAAGGTTGAGGCATTTTATATAAATGCCTTTTAGCATATGCCATGATTATTCATTGTACATGGTTTCCTATATTGTGCATCTGAAGAAATTCAAGACACCTCACCAATTCAAGACACCTCACAAACAATACCATTACTTTTCAAAATACAGCATTTCACCAGTTGTGCAGAGGAAAGGTGCACAGAGTGGTAGGTTCACTATATGGCATGATTCCTTACCACACAGCTGCCCTTGTCTTTTGAGACGTACCATTCATGCTTGTTCTGCTCTAAAAAGGTGTGCATATGTCACACGGACAATACCTGATTCTTTGAAATAGGATCTGCTCAGCTGCAGCTCTACCACTATAGACAGTGGAGACAACAGGCCTGGTTGCCTCCAACTACACCTTTTGTTAATAGGATGGAAAAGCCCTAGGGGAAGATTAAACAAAAAGGGAAAAAAAGGAAAAAAGCTTGGTGAGCTGTTCTGGAAGGTCATGCCCAACCCATGGGTCGCAGACTGGCTCTTCTGATCTAAAATGAGGTTTTGGAAAAAGAAATTGGTTAAAAGACATTTATCAACCAAAAGCCTCAAGTTATCCTGAAATGCACAAACTTGGGATGAGGTCTGGCACAGAGTTACAGTTTATGGTGCACAGACATAGACCCTGACAGCTTGTAGTTTACCTGTTGTTCTTGTAAATGGTACTGGCAATACACCCCCAAGGAAGCTATGACTGAAACTGTGTGAGTCAGGAGACAAGGGCTCCCTTGGTGATGCTGCATACCATTCCAGGATTTGTTCCTACACCAGCTTTGGTACCTGCAGAATACACTGCTAGTCCCTTTCATAAAGGATATGAGAAAGTTTGATGCTTCACTTCTCATCAAAAATATAATTTATGGATCTGTTAAAGTCATTTTACCATTTTTGTTCTGTTCAGATCAAACAAGGTTAGATTTTGGTAAGCTTTATGCTTACAGCCTGTCTTCTACTTCACAGTATCAACAAATCCCACAAAAGATTACACTTCTCAGCTGTCTTTTTTGTGCCGAGACGTTTAGCATGGCTGCAGGTTACTAAAGTGAGTCAAAATGACACAGCTTCAAATATGTATAGTTTGGTTGTTTGGTAAACAGGAATTCTTACTGCAAGAAAAACAATCAAAGATACCTCCAAAGATAACCGCCAAATAGGAGAAGCTACAGCCTTCATAAAACGAGTTGCACACAGCAGTAAGTGTAGCATTTCTCTCAAAAATAAAAGTATATTACACACTTTTTTTTCCCCAGTTTCTTTAGCAATGGTCTGAAAGGCCAGAAAATCTCTATCTACAATTAGCAAGAAATGCTAGGAAAGATAACTTCACAAAACTTAATTTAGGCGATCCTTTTATTTCCTACTACGCAGTTGCTATGAACTGGTAATGACTGTGCTTGCTGGTGCCCTGAACATCCATAAACAAACATGCAGAAATAAAATTAGGATGTTTTGGGTTTCTGGGTGGAAAAGGGAATAAAGCGAAAGGAATTTGCAATGTTTATTCCATGAAAGGAAAAAAAAAAAATTCTCAACCTGACCTGGTAGACTATAATCTCAAAAGGTGAGTTTATGTTTCAAGTAGAGTCATCTATTTACATTGTTGAAATATTTCATTCATTAGTCTACATGGAAGCTATTTTAATACCCTTTAATTTCTCCGCACTAATTAGCTAATATCCTAGGATTTTACATCATTTAAAAACATACAAACAGTTTGGTCAAAAGGAAACAGTATAAAATAGCATCAGAAGACATTCTAAGACTTAAAAAAAAAAAAAAACAAATATTTACATAGGATCTCTACTCTAATCACGTTACGTCCTTTTCTTACAATATTTATAAACCTTAAATTATCATTTGCAATAAAACCTAAAAAGCATTAGATTTGTAGTCTGTTAGTTTACCCAGAGAGCCCTTCAAAGCATGCAATTCTTAATCATCTCTAGACACAATTTCAACACAGAAAAGAATCTACAAGAACAACAGCAATCTGGGTAGGCTGGGGAAGTAAACAAGGAAACTGATCCCCAAGACCCACAGCAGAAACTCATCCCAGTAGAGCAAACCAACAGAGCCTATATTAAATTCTGAAAAAACGACATCAGTGACACTGCACAAAAGGACAAAACAATTTCAACAGCTCTACCTCCCAAAGAAGTTCAAACCTACTCCTGTTAAAAGTCTTGGCAGAGAAAACATTCATTCCCACCTTCTTGACATTAGGAAAGGCTGGCTGAACCTATGGCTGTGATTTCCAAAGCCAATTTATGGCCCTCTACAAAATATCTAGTACCCACTGCTGTGTCACAGGACAGGTGGGATACAGAACAGGTGAGTCAGCACTCATGCCACCGTGACTAGTGGTGGTCATCCTTACAGTGTTAGATCTTCAGATATCTTCCTGCATCCCATGGAAAAATGCCTCAAGTGAATGAAGAACATAGTTCTGGTAGAGAAAGCTGAGAGAGATGAGGATTGCTTTATTTCACATTTTGGGTGGCAAATTTAATGGGATTTCAGATCAGCAGGTACAAGGCCTGTAACTCTAGGAAACAGACTTCTGATCAATGCTCTTTAGAACTAGTACCCAAAAGTCAATAGTAGACTAGGATTGACAAAAAATTTCTTCCACTGCCTTGATGGCGAGCCAAACAAGACAACTAACCTTTGCAGTACAGAAAGAAGATACTCAGTTCTGTCTGCACTAGTAGTTGAGTCTACAACATAACAGTCTCCCGAAAAAGGAGCACGAGATGGATTTTAATTCAGACAATGGAAACTAAGCCCCTTCCCATGACACTATCCAACTCTTGCCTCAAATAATCCAAGCAGATCTTGAATTAGTTCTAAGCACACTTGGCCAAAATTTTCTCAGAAACTGATATATTTGCTGATCTTGAACATAAGCAGCAGCCCACTGGTACTTGAAATTATGTTTTCAGCTCAGAGCTACATACCTGCCTGCAGCTTTTTTCACAGCTCCAAAGATGGTTTTTAAACAGCCAATAGCTCATTAAAAAGAGGAAATGTTTATAGGGCAACTGATTGCCAGGTCTCATGGGAAGAACAAGTTCCTAAGGCTCAGCTTCTCTAGAGAAGGATATGTCACTATTAGAAAAAAGCAAGTCTCCTAGAGGCATAAAAGACATTTTGGGGATTTCAGCTTTCAATCAGGGAGAAGCAGCAGCATCTGGCTCTCATCCCACACCCTTTGTATGGCGATAGAAGTAAGTGGGAGCAGTAGAGTTACTGTTGGACACAAGGAAAGGAAGGGAAAAAGAAAAGGGATGAGTTCATTTGTGCTGAAAAGGTTGTTAGCATTACACAAGAAATAACACCACGTGCGTGCACGTTGTGCTCCATGCCCAGCAGGCAGCCTGCACGTGTCTGTTTGAAATTTGGTCTTCTGTGGGCCTGCTGCCAGCCATGGCACACAGACATGCTGCAACCCTCTTGCTTAAAAAGGCCGTACCGTACAAATCGTGTGGAGTTTCTCACACCGTAGAAGTGTCACTTCTTGTGACTACAGCTTCATGGTTGTGGAATATCATGATGTAAGCGCCATCAGTTGACTCTCTTCTGCCACCTGAGAGTGTATATTAGTGGATAAAAGTTTAACAGACTGAAGCAAAAAACTCTACCTCATCCAAGACAAGTGGCGAGAGCATTTTATGCCAGTGAGACAGACGATTCATGGAAGAACTCAAAGTGGATGATGGGTTTATGATACGAAAAGGGAGTTATCTTCTTAATGATATTTGCTCATAAACTGAAACCCAAACAGAACACTATAAGGACCACATTTCCTTAAATGCACTCTACAAAACTGCCTCAATTTGGGAGCAGGGCCCCGAGCCTCTCTCATCACTCTAGTCCACATAATTAGTTACAGGTTAAATGTCTGCATTTAAGTGATTCCACCACAGTCAACTTAGTGAAACAAACAAACGTACAAACCAAAAAAACAACTAGGGGACAAGTGAACACATTCATGCTTAAGTAAAACAAGAAATCCAGAAGTTATCAAATAGAATACATCTAAAAAGTGAGGAAAAAAACAGCTCCCCTCTCCCTGTACACTTATGAAAAGGAAGAAGTAAACCCTACAACCTATTCAACTCCACAGATTCCTACAGATCCCAGATGCATTTCTTTAAATGGATGACTACCAAAACAACATAAACAGGTTTTCTTTCACAACCTTTGTTTTCATTCCTTTTGCCTACAGTATTCATGATGTCATTTACTCTGGTAAAGAAACTAAGAAACGCGCGGCTCAGATTTCTCACGTTTTCAGGGTGTTAGTTGCTAACACAGATTACTTATCATGGAGTTTTAGAAAAAAAGTCTAGAGCTAGCTTTTTATCTGTTTTGAGAGCTTAATACTGCATACTACTCTTTCCCGTCCTTTCCCAGGTTAAATAGGAATGGTAAAGCCTCTGTCCTTCTCCCCAGAATAAGCTACATTTGTTGGCATATAATGCAACCAACTTGTAGATGAGCATTTCTTTATAAGCTCATGTAGGACCCACCATCTCAAAATTACATTGCTAGACCATAAAATCCTGAGGCAGAAGAGGTCAGAAAGAAAAGCGAATAAATCAAAATGCCATTTAGTCCACTACCCTTTCCTACACACGGATTAAGATCTCTGAGCAGCACAAGCCATAACAGGACCGCCCAGGCTATGCGCAGTTGCTCAGTTAAAGCTTTCCGAGGGCCACCCTTCAGGAGAAAAGAGGCTGTGCTTCTGAAATAAAGTGTGGTGAGGGACATTCTCATCACATTTGACCAGTCATTTTTCAATAGAAAGAAAACAGGCCACTTTCCTCCTAAACTTTTTTTTTTTTTTTTTTTGAGAACATTCTCTATATTGAAGTTTTCAGTCACAGGCCAAAGTATGTTCCTAAACACATTTTAGATGTCAACAGAAGCCCTTTTGGACCGGGTTTGATCTTGACCCTCCCAGCAACACTCTGACTTGAAATTGATTATTTAACTCATCACACAAAATTAACTGGAAGTCATGCACGCTTCCTACATATCGCATACGGTCTGTGGGGCTGCAGTGTGCTTACAATTGTGCACAGATGTGTGCACGGGCTAGCAATGCTCCTCTGCCTAAAGTTAGCAGGTTACCTCAGCACGTACTTCACACTGGAAGCACTATTTTGGGTGATGCCGGTTTCCAGGACTGCTCTTCTTTTCACTAAGCAGTAAATCTTAAGTTGCAGTAAGACTTAAACGTTCTTGTTAACTCAACGTGGTAAAAAAGCCCAAGCAACCTCAATATTAAAATATAGGAGGTTTTCAATTTTTCCTCTCTTAAAATGAAAATATTAACGAAGGCAGGGTTGTGTTTCTGCATCCAGATTTTCCCTCCATTCCTTGGCAAAGACGCTCTGAATCTTGCACATCACCTTCCAATCCCTCAGAGAGCTCTCTGGACAGGCATTATGAAGGACCTGTAAGATACGAGCTACATACAGAAAACCTGTATAAACGCAGCGTGCATTTTTGCCTTTAAATAAATCAGTCCCTCAGAAGTTAAGTGTACCAATTATGTGGCTAACATTAGGGCAACAAATTTTCCCTAGCCTTCCTATTGCCATATGCCTGTCATTTTTTTCCTACAGTTTCCACTCACTGTTTCAAACATATGTTGCCACTTATGTGCCAAGAAAGGAATCTCTGAATTACCCCCTTCATGTATGATGAAATGGCAGACTGAATGGAGCCAGAGAGAGCACCATTAGCAGTTATTCACACTTCTGTTTTCTCTTAACTTCCTCTTCTCCAAAGTTTATTCCTCCTATGCAAGGGGATGTGTAACTATAAAGCCATCCATGACTCATGCTACAAAATATATAGCTGTAGCCATGCACTGGAGAAGCAATTTTTTATTTTATTTTTTTTTTAAAGGCCACCTTAAATAAACTTTTTCTCCTTTCAGTTTCCAGATGGAGGACTCTTTTGTGAATCGCTTACCCAAGCATCAACACTGGTGATCCAACATTCTTTTCCTGTAAACTCATTGCTCAGTTTACCAGTGGTTTGCAGCCTCTCTCCCTGGAACTCCTGCTTCCCCGGGGTCAGCCTAGGTGCACACTTCACAGTTTCAGAGCATTGGACCTCAAAAAACATACACATCAGAATCCTTGCTCTTGTTTTTCCCTTCAAAATAAAAAAGACCATGAATAGATCAAGCCATGCACATAATTCTTCAAAGAGGAAAGCGATCCAGTAAAAGATGAATGGAGGGAAAACACAGCAGGCACAAACAACAAAAAAGCAAGTCAGCTCAAGGACTTCAATTCCCACTATGCTAAGGAATCCATTCTCCTGAGGGTGGTTATTCTAGCACCCTGCAAACCTGGCTGAGCAGCCGCCCATGGGGATACGTTATCTTATGCGCTCTAATAACTCAGTTAAAAAAAAAAAAAAAAAAAGCAATGCCCTAAAATGGATGCCAGCAGCTACCTTTCAACCTTGCTAATGCTAAAGAGGGGTAGCAGGAAGTTCATCCATCAAGAAACATTCTCAAAAACAGGTTAAAAATAACCAAGCGTTTCCAGGAATCACTCAATGACAAACACAGCACAAAAGAAAGATTTCTTGGATAGTGTCCAAATAAGTTACACCTCCCCCCCCAGTCTCTCATGACATAAAAAATATTATTAAACTAAAATGATTTGTCTCCTATGTAAGGAGATGGACAGTTTTCAAAGGAAAAAAAAAAAAACAAACACAAACAACATTTAATGCTAGAAAATTACTGAAATTAAATTTCACAAGCAGAGGCTGAAGAATTACCTTTTGCCTCCATTGAAATTCTCAAGAACATAATGAAACAAGTAAAAATGCAAAAAAAAAAATTGTTAATCACATCAAAAAACAACAACAACAAACCCACATCCTTACAAAATTTAAGGTGTGTTGGTGCTAAGAACAGAAACGATGCAATACAGCTTGCTTTTACATAGCATTTTGCCATTGAGAGAACTCCACCTGAAAACACTTGATTAATTTTTCTTGCTTTTTAAACACAATTTTTATCCTGGGACTTTATGTTGGTAACTTCCAAGATGTCCTGCAAAACTAACTGTAGGCCATGCAGAATAATGTTTTCATTAAGTCTCAGAGAAATTGAGAAGCAGACCCACAGGCAAAGGTTGTTATTTGCTTCTTAATCATCCTCAGTGCTGTAAGTCATTGCCCTTACCAATATCAACCTCATTGTCTCTGGAAGTTAATAAGCTAATATTGTGTTGCTTGACAAACAAACATAACAGCTCAAAAACTGTCCAATTTCTGCTGATTCAGCAGTGAAAATTGAAGAAATCCACCACAACTTACTTCCATCACTATGATGGAAGAACAAAAAGGGCCTCACAACACAAAGGGAAGTACCAAGATTAATATTTTGAAGCCTGCACTTTCAAAATCAGGATCTTGTTTCAACATTTTATGGGATCATTGACCATCTGGAATTGACCTGGACAAAGAACTGGGGGATTCTGTGAAGTGACCATATCAAATTTAGTTATTTCTGAGGACACACCAGAACAGGCACATTAACAAAAAAGTTGCCAACAAGTTCCCACTCTCCAGCCCATATATCTCAAAAGGGAAGTCAGCGCTGATGGATGATTCACACTGGTGCTTAATTCAGTCTGGGAACAGGGCAGGATGAAAAGGAGAAGCAAAATCCATAGCCTTAGATTCAGTTGGACTTCTCACTAAAAAACAGTGTGGTGTAAAAGGCATGCATACCCAAAGGTTGACTAGCAGTCTTAATTTCAAAGTTTGGTGCAATTATACCCTTAAGGCATGCAAAAAAGTACGTTAAGACAACACAGGAAAAATCACCTGTAAATCATCATAACCTAAAGCTCAGTCTTTTAAGTATTACTTTTTGTGATTTTTTTAATGCAGTTTCATTTCCCATTGAGCAGGGACTTACCATTTATTTTATTTAAGCTAAGGTTTATGGAGTCAAGCTTCGTTAAATTTAGACTGAGATCACACAAAATACCAGGACAAATCGATAAAAGACCAAACATCAGTATTGCTTTCAGATACCTTGAGAACTATAAATTGTATCCTACCTTCCACAAAAAAAAAAAAAAAAAAAAAAAAAGAAAGAAAACACAGATCAGTTCGAAACTGGGCTGATTAAACTTGCCAGACACATAACAGTAATTTTGTACATCTGGTCCTTAACAAGTGAATAGCCCTAAAAAGAGCTTAAATTAGCTTTGAAAGACAAATTTAATATTCCATAACCAAAAAGTATCTTTCCAGTATTTTTAAGTGGATCATTTTGCAATAAATTAAAACCACAGACTGAGTGGAAATTGGTCTGCCTCCTTTGAATTCATTAACAACAGGAATTACACTACATGAAATTTCAGCAAACTGGTCTATAAACAGATCTGTAAAACCTCTTCTGGCTCTTTTCCCTTGTTTACAGAAAGAAGGTGAACCCTTAACCAATTTTAAAACCTTATTTTCTAAAGTTACACTCTTCCCAAATGAATTCTATCTCTAGTCAATTATTTAACTTCGCAGTTGTTGGTAGGATGGTTAGGGAATGGTTAATTTTGCACGATTACATCTCCCATATGCAACTGCTATTCAGCATCCCACCCGAAGGGCACAATCAACCAATAAAGACTTTGTTCTGATTATGTAATGCTTACAATTTGATCTCCCACTTGAGAGCTCTTTTGGATGTAAAGACGACTGTAACATAGTGACTTTGCAAATACGGTGATGTAATGCTACTCTGGAAGTGACCACATCGTAATGAAACATTTGAGCATGTCCAGTAGGAACCACACGTTTCAAAAGCCAAGGTACATTTCAGTCAGAACCATTCAATGCCTAGAGAGCTGTTTCCCTTTCTGATTTCTCTGCCTCTTAAAGACTTTGATACCAAAACCAGAATTACAGTTTTCGCCAAAATTAGCCACAAAGAAAAACCTCTCTTCTTTTGAAGTTAACAGGTTCTTAAAAATGGAGTAAAATTAGCCCTCTTCCAACTTCTATTTATGAATAAGAATGCAAAAAATAAATTTTCTAGGTAATTTTAAGAATGCACACACCCAAAAGGAAGTGGTCAAAAGAACGCATTAAGGATTTGTGCAATTTTTAAGACAGAAGCTTTATCTGGAAATCTAACTTGTATCAACGTATCTATAACTTAAGAGTTATGAAGGTGTTTTTACGTATGATTTACATTCAGATGTTGTAAGTGAACACCTACCCAGTACATTCATTGTTCATAAGGCAGAAATAGCAATAGCCAATGGATGTCCTAGGACTGTGCACATGCACACAATTTTAAAAGGACTGTGGCTTTATACACATCAGCTTTATTTCACAACAATGAAGGAGCATTTTTTGAGCAAGAAAAAAGCTCACCAGAAGTAAAACATTTTAACATTTACTAGAAGAATCATACAATAAAAAGAAAAATTCTACTGTCACCTCAGTAGAATCCTTTCTGAACTCGGATTTATGCCAAGTGAAACTTATGCATTTGAGACTCTCTGGGGGCCACTTTGTGATTCTGGAGCTCTTCCCTTTTGCAATGACATTCCTGAAGGAACCCAGGTGTGATCATGAGCCTCCCTTCATTCCAGTACAAATGCTAAAAGCATCTCAATCATTCCTTCCAGTCACTCCACTGGACATCAGCATCTTTACATGGTCCTCCCCACACTTTCCTATAACCTACTTATCGATTTTTCTTCAGCATAACACAGGCAAACCAAAATTCCACCTGACAAATGTTAGCTTCTTTTATGGCTTTTGGCTCCAGGATGCACTGAGAAATCAGAGATGAGCACAGAACAGCACAAGAGGAGAACAGAAAAAGTCATGTTGATATCTGGTGAAATAGTTGAAAAAAATTAACAGGATAGCAGGAACTACAAGTTTCTCCTGCAGTTCTTTTTTTGTATTATAATATTAGATTGTAATACACTATCATGTTTCCAAAGGATCTACAAACATGATTTCCATCTTGCTTTTGTATTACTTATGATATTAACGATCCCTGAAGCCTGTAGGAATTCACTACCAAAATTGGGTAGCTTTCCTGCTTTTGAGATATACCTAAAATACTCTCATTTCCCACAACACTGAAGCAAAAACAATGGTCAAAGATTGTTTAAACAATCCAAATTCTGTAACATCACTATGTGTGGAAAACATGTGGATATGGCATTTAAAGCTAAGACATCATAAACAGCCTTCAGTCATTTCTAAAGAGTAACTCACTGAAGAGATCAACAACCTCTGAAACTATCATCCATAAAAGCTCAGGAGTATCTACTAGTCTTCTGTGTTCACAGGCAAACTTTTCAGAGCAATTTCCAAAAGGTCAGGAGGGATTTCAGATTTCACTCCCACTCAGACTTTGCTCTGCCCAAGTAAAACCACTAGTACTGGTTTCAACAAGCCTCTGAGGTATGAGTATTTCTGCTGCACAGGTACCTATCCCATCAAAACTGCTCCAAGAACTCCAACCACCCGCCACCCTGACCACTGAGCAAACTATATATAGCAGCAGCTTTCAGGCATGACTTGCACCAATTTAGATATACATGGATAGCTACAAGCTAAGGCTCCACTTACATTCCCAAGCTCCAATGTCAAAGACGTTTTATAACTCCCAAATAAAGTATTTATTCTTGTCAAGCTCTGTATAACCTTATGTTACTCTGGACACACTTTCAGCTTCTAGCAAAATAATCCCTCCTATTTTGGTAGAGTTGGATCCATGTATTTTCATCTTTACTCAGCAGGAATATCAAAAGGACCGATTTTTTGCATGTGAGAATAGCCTTTGCTCATCTACTATGGGGATTCTGAAATAAATAAGAACAGATGAACACAGTAAAAAAAAAAAAAAAAAAGCATCACAAGAACAAAAAAAATCAAGCATCACAAACGCAGACATCTTAGAGTAGGAAAAGCCAACTTTAATGAGGTTTTATTAGGTCATACACAACTGGGTCTTGTTTAACCAATACAACATAACTTAGGAATTCAGAAAATATACATTCTTTTGCAACTTCTAATTCTAGGCCTCAGTTTATCACATGCAGAATCCAGACATGTCTGTAGGTATTGCTTTGTAAGTTAAAGGAACTAATAAATGTCATCAATTCCTACAAGAAGGTTGCAAGCGGTGTCATAAGAACCATATTACAGTAACTAGAATTGGTATCTTCCTTCTGCCCTTGCTATTGGCTAGAGTTCTGGATATAGATTTGCCTATACACATATATATATTTATTTGGGGAAAAACAAACAAACAAAACCGAAGAGTAACAAATTTACCATGCTTAAAAAACTTTGTATTCATAGGATCACCTACCAGTACTAAGGTTCCTGGTGTTCCATTATACCATCCTTGCTAGGAAAAACAAGCTATTTTAAACTGATATGGAAGAGAGAAACTTGAAATTATACATCCATTTAAGAAGTTATCTTGTTTCCTTTTTTCTTGAGTAACATCACATTGTTTATAAGTCATTAACAATTATTGAATGTACCATTAGATCTGGTAGCGAAGGGAGCCACTTCAGGTTTCTTTTAAATGGAATTGCATCACCACCTGAAAGCAAGCAATACGTCTCCACATCTAATCAATCCTACATTGCACATCATGATCACACACACAGCATACACAAAACTTTTTATGAACTGCAACTATGATTCAGTTAATGAGTGTTAATCTTTGCATTATGAGCTTCTGAGATTGGCTACAGCAAATAGAAGCCAAAACCAATGTCCTGTCAGAATGCTTTCAATTAAGCTATCAAGGGGAAACAACATAAAAAGGAACAAAATAGAAACTTCACCCTTACACACAACTAAAAAAATAGGTAATTGTACAAACCAGATGAAAAATAAGCTAACCAACAATGAAAAAAATAAGCGAATGGAACACTGAGAAGTTTGCAGGGAAGACTGTTGAAAGTACATGAGATTTTAGGGAATAAAAATGATTTTTTGTCTTTGCTTCAGGTGCTAGGAAAAGAATTTCCTTAAGTCACTTCATTGTGCTCTTGTATGATATTCAAGCATGAAGCAATCTGGGGGTTATTCAAGCATTTACTTCATCTCCTGAAAGACTTTCTTAGTAATAGTCCATCCCGCTGACATAACATCCAGAGACATGAGATCAATAAAAATGTTCCCAGATAAAGACACAAGTTTAACATTGCTGAGTCTAAGGTAATAGTTCTTAATGCTGACATGTCTCATGCAGGCTGCCATAAAAAGCCAAATTAATACCCTTTTGTATTTATTCCCCTTCCTCACTCAAGGGTTTTGTGAAATTTTTGTTGCAGACTCAGGAGCTATGGAGTGTCTGAGTCTGCTAAATACATTTCCCCAAGCCCAAGAGACTCCTTGAACGGTACCTGCTGTGGGCAATCCTAACACAAAGAACTACACGGGACTACGCACTAGGAGATCAAGAAATTCTGTAAATACTTTTCCAGACTAGAGAATTGAACCACACAACGCAGTCACATTTCTAAACTATTAATCTATCAGATAGCTCAGCAATTCTGAATCCCAGAGGGATCAAAGGTTTTCAAGTTATATTATATCCCGAGGAATCCACAATCTAGAATGGCCTATATGGGATACATTTACCTCTGTGTTATTTCAGTACAGATTCCTTGAACAGGTATCAAAATCACCAATAACTTAAAATCCCGTGCTTTAAACAGGAACTAGCGTACAACTTCTGAAATTGCAGAGAATAAGGAAAACATTTTAAAATGTATTTTTAGCACGAATTATAAAAAAAGAAAAATCTATCAAGGCAGAAAAATGCCTCTTATGTAATTTCATAACGTAAATGGCAGCATCTAGAGACCCAATAAAGGGCCGGTGAGCCCAACAGCTCACAGGTCTAAACATGTCTATTTTACTCAGCTAACACAGGCAGCCCAACAAAAAACGTTTTCTTTCCCTGCAAAGTTTTCTTTCCTCAGCATCCAATAGCCACCTTTTTATTACCTTACTATTTTTGAGATAAGCATTCTGTATCATCTACTTTTTCACTGGGTCAATCTGTAAGAGGCAAGAGAAGCCTGATCAAGAGAATTACAACAATGAAAGGAAATAGATTTTGATACCCAATTCTCTCTACTTAGTAAACACTAAAAATAGAAAAAAATGACAAACTTGAAACTCCGATATGTACACTGTAGATGGTTCCAACAAGTCTTCTTACAGTTCCTAAGCTGCATTCGAGTCCACATTCACCTAGGTGCATCCCTCAAAAGCTTGTGCTTTCTCTTTTCTGAGACCAGGTCCTCAGGTGACTGCTGTAGATCTTGCAATCCATAAGTATCCTGAATCCCTTCAATCTGTGTGCAGGGCTTTGTAGTACAAGGTACTGCTGGATCAGCATCACCCAGTAACAAATGAAAAAACAATTGACAGGAAGGGAAAAAAGCAGAAGAGAGGAGACATTCAGTGATATGGAGAAGTAAAGGGACTTGTAATACTTCAATCTACTTCTTTGCTGCGAATGGAGCATCCTCCACTGACACCGTGTTCAGGTCACATCTATGGAAAGAGCTGAGTCAACTTCACTCAAACCTGTGTGTTTATTACTCAAACAAGAACTAAACTGCTCAGAAAGGTTTGATCAGTTTGAACACAGCAACTGAATTCACAGCTTTGGTTAACACACAGAAAATATCTGAGACAGAGATTCATGCAGAGCTTGATCTGAAGCTTAACACTTCTCAGTCACCATTTCCCTGAAGTCCTACAAGAAGAATCTTGCTTTGACTGCATTTCAAAGGAGACGGAGGAAGAAAAGTAGGCAACTAGTATATAGACATATTATATATATTTATTTTTTTTTGTTGAGGTCCAATGACTCAAGAAAGACATTTAAAGTATGTTCACATTATGTGGAATTTTGCTCCCTCCAAGGTACATCAGCACAATAGTCTTCACATGGTTGCAACTCACTTGAGCTACTGCACTAATATTGAAATGGCTGTCACGCTTCCAGAAATATCCAACTATTTGCAGACAAAAAAAACATCAGTGCAGAACAACACTAACAAAACAAACCTCCAGGCCCAAGCTGCTTGGTAAAATACACTACTGTGCAGAGTTTTCATAGACTATGAACTGTTATCTCAACTCATTATGTAGAATGGATTACTTGGCTATATATGGTTTATATGACAAGGCACAGAAATTAAACTCTATTAATGTTTGTTCATGACAAGCTCTGCTCCGCGCTAGATGTCTTTTTTAATAAAAAAGTTATCCTGGTCCCATATACAACAAGAGGTCATCTCACAAGCAGATACAGAACATTTGCCAGTCCCTCTTAGGAGAGAGGTCATTAGCAGTCATATGAAGAGATGCAGTCATCAACTTCTGAAGGCGGCGCCCAACAAAAAGGGATCTAATTATCCCTAATATTTGGCTAGGAATTTTGTTTGTGTCTGCCAAAATAGGGAGAATAATGGAATCTGCAAACAATAGGGGAGTTTGGGAAAATATTTCTTCCTGCTGCCAAAAAAAATTAAAAACACACAGTAATGAAGATATGAATCTCTTTCCGTCCATGGTCCATAGTAAAGACACATGAATCTGAAGAATGTTATCTTTAGAACTTTCCCCTGCTTCTCCCCCTTGCCTTCCGCATGCTATTTATCAGTTGTCTGTGCATTGCAGACTGTCATTTGGCTATAATGGCCTTCATATTTCTCTCCACAATATTCAGAAATTCATCTGTGCATTATGAGACAAAACATGAAAACAACTTTTATTGATGAAATCTAAGAGACTGTCAACCACAATGCCAGGGAAATTAATAAAGACAGATTGGACAGAAAAATTTAAAACGATGTTATCAATCCATGAAATAATTCAAGAAGTGAGCCTTCTTACACTGACTTAACAGCAAAACTCCCACAGACTTCAGAGACGAGGCTGAGTATACACTGGAGAAAAATCCTTGAAATTACAAGTTATTAGAACGATTAAACATCAGATACCACTTATACAAGCCATTAAGATTCAGCTTGTCAATACCACGTGCTTTTCAGTTCTCCGGTATCACTTGCAAAGCTTAAGCAGAACCCCATCCAAAAAAGCAAATAGTTTTAAGTAATGCAAAATCCTAACAGAAGCTCTGACAGTATTTGTACTTCCACAGATGTCTATTTTGGGAATATGAAAGTAACCTAAAGATTTTGATCCCACGGATAATTTCAAAGGCTGAGATTCAGCAATATCTACATGAAGGAAACGTGACTAAGAACCTGATTCAGCCAAGAATTTCAATATATCATTAAAAACAGGCTTATGCTGAAGTCCTTTTTTTTTTTTTTTTTTTTTTTTTTTTTAAACAAAATACACGGGACTATGTTTAAGTGCTTTGTTGAACTCAGGCCCAAGTTCTAATTTCCTTTATTTATCTTAGATACAAAATGGCTAAAGGAAGGGGTCAAATGCTGCAATAGATAGGTTATGGGTTTAAGGATAGTGGAACTGCTGCTACGGACTTCTGTGGGAAGAAAAAGGAAAGAAGTAGTTTAACGATGGAAGCAATGGGAGGAATTCAGATAGTTTAAGATAAAGACTAAGCAACAACTTCAAAGTCATTTAGCTTATTTTCCCCATCTTTTCCCTGCCTGCTAATCTTCCATCTTTCCAGCTTCTGTTTTTTCAAGTTAAATCCTGAGAGAACATGTGCACAAACAACAAAATAAAATAACACTCAGAGAAACAGAGACTAGAACAAAGCTATTGCAGTCAGGCTGCAGGGAGCAGCCCCACATTGTCAGGGGATGCAACAAATAAGGTTTTCATTTTGTCTTTACTTTTTACAGATTCATTTTCTTTTGCTGTCACAGTACTTACACTGATTCTGAGCAAGTCCTCCTAGTAACTAAGGGAACTGAGATGGTTTTCAGGAAGCAATGCAAAGCGAGACAGACATATCTGCCTGTCCAAAGGCATCTTTTCCCTCCAGTGAACCTCACCAGGGCTACGACTCTACCTAGTGATACTGGAAGACACTGAATAAAAAACAACCAGTGAAGAAAAGTTTCTCAGCCTCTGTCATAAATGAGCTTTTCATGTTAGCAATCTGGAATTTTTAATCACATAGTTTCATAACAGTGCGTGAAATAGTACTGTACTGTGTCCTTTATCAAGTTGTGACAACACAAGAGAAGGAAGTCAGGTCATTACACACTCAGCTGATGCTCTTTGATAAAGCGGTTTTGCAGAAGGTCACAGATGTGCACTTCTATACCACAGAGGAGAATTAATTAAGAAACTACAAGTTCATACTTTGGCTATCCCCAGATGTAAACACAGACAGGAGGATTTGCATTCCCTATTCCCTGCTCTAGCCTGCCCCCAGACTGTCAATAAACTTATCACCAGCACTATCGGAGCTGTGTTCCTAGCAACTCCAAAACAGAACTGAAATATAAGGATGCATTTTGTTTACCAGCTTCTGGGAAGCCTTCCTTCTTCAAAGCTGCGCATAGGCTACAACAGCTCTTTCATGTGGCACGGCAAAAATGCAGGCAATTTTCACGTAGATAGACTGAAGAGATAGGGAATGTGCGGGTGAAGGGGAAAATGCAGGGAAAAAATAATAAGGAAGGAAAGAAAAAAATAACTAAGTAAAAAAGAGAGTAATTTTCACTCTACTCATTTTTATGGGTATACACAGACACACATAGGTTTAAAAGCATGCATACATATTTAACTCCCAGCTACCTTTTACAGATCTCTGTTACACATGCTAGACTCCTACTTACCTGACTCCCCTGCAACTTTAACAGGACACAGCATTTCCCACAGCCTGTTCTAAACCAGGACCTGCACCTGTAGCTGTCCTGCTCTTTCAAATAACTGCAGAGTCCCAACAGAAAAGATGAGTCTGTACCCGCATACAAAATCAACTTCATCTTGAAATATTTTATTTGAATATGCCAATGGACAGATCAGGATAAGACATTTCATTATCTCTGAAACCAATTCATAGGGGTCAATATACAGGTATCTCTCTTTTAAAGAGATTTGGAAGATTTCTGAATCTTCCAAACCTAAACACTCTCAAAGACAGGCAAGGGGACAGCAGGATCATCCACACACACATGTAACACACTTCTGAATAAGCCCTGGCTCAGGTGCAGTGCAAAGGGCTGGCTGAAAAATTCCACCTGAAAAATAAATATCTTTTTAAGACTGCACTCAGGGTAAATATGTGCAAGGTAGCTAAGAAATGTCTTTATTTTTAATGAAATGCAAACATTTTAATCACCATTTGACTTCAAACACATGGACAACACCCCCAAATAAGTGAATTTCATTATGTTAGTGTTGTGTTCCCGTATATATTAAAGCATCCTAAAAGCTGGCAGTAGGACAGCATAAGCTATGTTAGAGTTTATCTGAAGACTAAAACTCAAATGCTGCAAATAAATGAATTGTGGATACATCTAATTTGAACAAAGCTGCACAAAATAGCGTGGAAAACCCTTTTCCATGGTCTAATTTACTCGTCAGCACAAGAGGAGCTTATTTCATTAACTTAGTGGAATTTCAGCAACAAGTTTTATGCCTGTTTCAGGTATTTCTTCCTTGCGTTCGCAGTGTTTATTCAGGGTGTACGCTGAAGGACAGGGAATGCAACAGATACATTTTAAGCTCTTCAACCTAAATCCTTCTTTTTGGCCTCCTGCCTCTTCCCTAAATATTAAAACAAACGACTCATTTCTTTAAGACCTCCTTACTAAAAATAGTTGGCTGGGCTGCTTAATTGTGTTAGCTGAAACACAAACAGATGAAAAGGAAAGGGTTTTGCAGGGAAAACATTGAAGAGAAAAAAAAAATTTAGATTTCATCTGGCCTTCCCATCATCACTCGGAGAATTGTTTTGTAGTTACATCATCAGGAAATAAAATACTATCCTCTGCGGACCCCGACTCTTTACAGAAGGAGGAAAAAAAAAAAAAAGAAGGCTTGAAGTTCGTATCGCCCTCTGAGGAGCTCGGCTAAATTCACTTTTTTTGTCAGGTTAAAAAGCAAGCAAGCAAAAAGGCGTAAAAAGGAACCCCCCTGAGGCCGGCTTATTAAAGAAGATGACCCTGAAGACAATTTCTTAGCTCAAACTCCAGGCTGAGTGCAAGAGATTGCAGCTCATCAGCTAACAACTCCTGCCGCCTTCATTACGGACACTATAGCAAGGAGCTGTGGCAGCCCGGACCTCGGGCACATTCTTCCACGGGCCGGTAGGCAGCCGCGAGGCTTTCGCACCGTCCGGAGCGTCAGCTGGAGCCAGGAGGTATTAATAAGCTTCTCCCAGCGCTGGCCATCACCGAAACGCCGCGACCAGGCAGCGAAAGGCTCAGCTCCTTATATGGCGAGGTAATGACGTAATGCTCCATAGGCTTGGGGCTCGCCCGGCGCCCATCTCCCATTGTTCCTTCGCTGGGACCGCTGCCGTGTCCGTCCGTGGGACCCGCTGCTGTTCCTGGGACCGCTGCCGCCCGTGGGACCCGCTGCGGCGCGCAGCCCCCCGCCAGCCCCGGAGCTGCAGGTAAGAGCGGGAGGGCAGGAGAGTGCTGCTGCCAGCCTTCTTTATCCTACCGGGACGCTTCTGGCGGAAAGGTCGCTTTCGGAAAAAGAGGGGGCAAAAAAAAAAAATTATTGAAAGGGGTGAGGAGCGGAGAGCGGTGGCAACAGCACCAGGAGGTCTGGAAGATGCCCGGGCACTCGGAAGCGGGATGAGCAGCTCGAGCGCTAAAAGCTGCGCTTTAAACGATTCCTGCGGAGCCAACAGAGGAGGAATGAATTTCAGGCTGAGGAAGGAGGCAGTTGTGAATTACACACACTTTCCAAATTGTTGGATAAAATCGTGACTGCATCCGAAGCTGTGGAAGGAGTCCAACTGTATTGTAATATATTAGGTAGGGCTACTGCTGCATTTATATGCATATGCTATATATTAGGATACATGTGCGAGCACATGTCTCTAAGCACTTAGGCTACTTTTGAACAACTTTTACTGCAGCTCACAGAGCGATGTATAAATCGCCACAGACGTTATTTTGCAGTAAGATTTTGCCATGTCCGAAACAAACAACTGTAACTAGGGTTTAATTACTAACAAACTTTGCAACTCCTACACGCTGCTTCCCTCTTCTGTGTCTTGTGTGCAAGTGTCAAGTCGCGAGAGGACAGAGCTGTCAGATTTTCAGGAAAAAACCTGAAACACTGCCTACCAGACAGACAGAGGCTTTACAAACCAGAAAGCTTGCTGCTCTCTCTGAGGCTGGCTCTGCAAGGTGTTGCAGTTAGCAGCTCCAGAAACTGAGACGGAGAAGCAGCTCCGGTGAGGCACTGAGCACCTTGAAAGAGCAGACTTCAGCGTGTTTACAGCTCACATCTGCCTAGCACACAAAATTACACTGTCCTCTCCCTGGATTAAGGACCAAGCCCTGTCAAATCGCTGTTTATAGGAACAACTGCCATTAAGTCAATTGTACTGTCCTACTTGCAAATTCAGGCTACTAAGCATTGCTCTCCTGAGACTTATGTGCACTTTAAATGTTGCACAAGTTTGACTGTTTAACCCCTTTAAGCTAAGACAAACTTCTCAAAAGGAAAATCAGACTTTGTTGTATTTTTTCCATTTCCCTTAACATGAAATTAAATAGGCATTCAGTGTTAGTACAGATAGCAGGAAGGTGTAGGCATTCAGTGTTCATACAGACAGCAGAAAGGTGGCTGGTTTTTTTCCCCTCTTTCATCCAATGTTCTAAACCCTGCAAAATCCTTGCTCATGTATGTATTTAAGAAAAATTTCAGCTGATACAATCCTATCTTTTCCAACCTTCATGATTCTATTTGTTTTGCTTTATTGTCCAACATACAAGGAGTTAGAGACTAAGAATCAAAATACCATGTGAACACTTGGTGAAATTTTTCAATTCTTAAAAGAATTCAGTGGTCATTTTCCCCATGGCTCTAAAATCTTAAATATATACAAACATTTCATTTCAAAGATAACTCAGATATTTCTGTATTAATCACCTTGGCATTTAAATAAAGGTCAAATCCACACTTCCAAGATAATCTTCCTTGTAATAAGCGAAGTCTACACCTCTGTTGATACCTTTAGTCTACCTGGCTATAGAATCATGAGGGCACTGTGTCGTACATACAGAACAACAAGAATCCCAGAAACCAGAACAAATGGAAGCTTGTATTAGAAAACCAATACTCTGGATCAGTATCCTAAACCCTTACAATGTCTTCTGCTTGCTGTTCTGCCTTATGTACATCTCTTGCAACCTACATCTCATCCCAGATAAATGATTTAGTTTCCTATACATCCTATTTCCAGTGGGTTTAGTAATTAGTAAACGCATCGGCAAGTTATAAAGTAAAAGCATTAACTACGTTGTGAAAAGATATGTTGCAAATCAAAATTAAGAAACAGAACTTCAAATGTGTCTGAGGAGGAGCGATAACCAGAAGTCAAAGGACTACAATATGATGAACAAAGAATATTTACAGAAATATTACACGTGCAATAAACTTATGTCATAAAGGCAGGAAGCAGAAATAGAGAAAAGACTACCCATAGCTAAGAGACTATTTCAGCTCTTCTAAATCCAGCACAGGAGGGCAACATGTACCATTATTTATTGCTTTAGATATATCCAAAGTACCATCTGTACCGTGAATACTGCTAGTCTAATACAAATCATGGTATCTATCAATAAACAGAAGAAATCTATTTCCCATAGCCTGTCTTCCAGAAAGACAGACTTCCTTTTGAAGGGAAAAGCTTCTTCACTTAATACCTACAGGACCAATTTTGCTCTCGTTTCTACTGGTTAAAGTCCAAAATAATTACTCAGGTATCATGATTAACATTTCTTGCAGTTGTTTTTTTTCCCCACAGTATTATGTACCTTTGTTTTGTCACAGATTTCTTTGTATGTATTGAGACTAACTAATTTTAAGCAATCAAAATGTTAGCTTGCATCACTTAACAGTAAAAGGAAAGAAGACAGTAAAGGAAAAGAACTGGCATGTAATTAAGTCTTGAGCACCTGCATTCCTTCACTTCAGTTTCTCCTTACTTACAACATACAATGTAAAGAGAAAGCAATTTAAGAACAAGCACATCCTCCAGAAATGAGAGTCAGCTTCCTATCAGACTGCACTGGCCCTTTGTTCCTTCCCCGTCACTTCCCTTCCTTCCACTGACCGCTATCACGTAACTGCTGACAGCAAAAGTTTTAGATTGATCTAGAAGATCAACAGGTATCACTTGCACTTTTTATTTTCCCCATTAGTACTAATATAATCAAGTCATTGCTCGCTTTTTCTTACTAACAGCACTTTCCTGTTATTTACCCACTTGTGTGATGAATGATCACATTTGCCACTGGCATGGGATATTAAAAAAAAAAAAAAAAAAAAAAAAAGAGGGAAGCCTGATTTTAGTCCTAACAACAGTTTCTACTCCGTGGCAGTTCTTAAAAAGCTGGCACTTTTCTTCAGGGAAAATCCTTTATCAGATGTAGATTGGCATGGAAAAGCAAGCAGCTACCACTCCTCAGTAACTCTCCTGCAAACAGCTTCTCTCAGATCCTGGGTGTGGTATGACCTGAACACAGTTCATTACAGAAGCAATTAAAATAACCCATAAAAATACTTAAGCCAGAGAACACTAAGGAGGTTATAATGTAGAAAGACACGTCTTTAAAAACCATCCTATAAAATTTAATTCTGACTCATTAATAGTTCCCTTTAATACTTCAGCCTGTCATCAAATTGATGTGAACTTAGAAACTGTAACTTACCACTAAAAATACATTTATTTTAATTGCTTAGGTCTGTCTTCCTCATTTTAAATGGATTTTGCCGGGCATCCATGAGGTTTACCTTGAGTTTTTTTGATGTGGTTGAAAGCTTAGTTAGTTCCCCATTCACTAAGCTGTATTACTCAGCTCTAAAGCGTAAGAGACATGGCTGAAAATTTCTAAATATAGTGCCCAGTCTCGTGCTCTAAGTGAAGTAATGGGCATTCTGAGTCCTAATGGCTCTCGGTGCGTTATGCTGATTTTGAGGTTTGCTGTGTTGTTTCCTGTCAGTGAGGCAGGAATCGCTTTGATTGCACGGCCAAGGCACCATGTTGTTTCTGGAAGGTCAAGAACAGCAATTTCACACGGCTTGACCAATGGAGCACACTCAGGCATTTATAGCTCACTTTCCTCGAGCGTTCAGAAACTCAAGGAAAGCGTATTTGAAGATTTTCTGTAGCACTTGGTAGCCTCCAGTTTAAAAACAGTACAAAATCAATACTTTTCAAAGCACTGCCTGCTCAGCAGGGTAACTGAAATGAGGTGATAAAGAAGGTGAATGCTCCTGCTATAAACGAACCCTAGGTTAGCCAAGATAAGACAACACCCAGACCTCCTTTAATAATAAGATGGGGAGAAAGCTCAAACTGACCTGGCTTAGCAACATTTCAGCACAACTCAACGTCCTACAATCTCAGTCACTCAAGATGATAAACGCACACATTTTCCTGTTGCAGAAGTCACCCCTTCTGCGACAGCTCATCGTGTACGTCACGGTGGTGTAAAACATCCACTTCAGCCTTGAGCTGGGCAAGGGGACCTGTAGATAACCACCAGAGAGCAGTGACTGAAGAACCCACGCTGTTTTACTTCATGCTGCATGCTCATAGAAGCAGAGCAACCAGAGCCCACCATCACCTTGCGCTTGAACTTCAGCAAACTCTGAAAGAAGTGCTACTAGCAGGGGGCACAAAGCTCTGATGAACATGACTGAAAACGTGGATATAAGAAGTGAAATGAAATACTTTTGACTAGGAGAAAAAAAAGTTATCAGAGGCATTTTGATCTTTGCATAATAATTCCATAAACAAACCATTTTTAGTTTATAAAAGGAAACCTTTTCTAATCTCACCAGATGTTTTGCCCAGACTCATTCATACCCGCCAGGTCAGACAACATTCAATATTCATGTTTATGCCTGTACAATATCAAACAAAACAACCTGATCAAAACTGAGACCCTTAAAAAAAAAACAAAACCAAACTTATTTCTTTTTAAATGGGGGTGGAGGGATTGATTAATCTTGCATACATTTCAGGGATGTAAAACAATGCACGATCCAGATTTCATTGTCCTTTACTAAATTCCAAAGGCCTGGGAAGGAACACAACAATTGCATTGAAGTTAAAAGAAACAATAGGTCAGGGAGATTTTGTTTTTGTTTTTAAAGATCTGCCTGAAACCTTATATTCAAGGCAATTTCTTTCCAATTCACTGTAAGAGAGTGGAGAGACAAAGCTCATCTCGTGTTTGCATGGCAACTACTGTAGTGGGTGCATAAGAGATGGGAAAAAAATTAAAATACTGACCTTAACCAGTATGTTGCTACTACAAGGCAAAACACATGCACACAAACAACGACAAAGATTGGCTGTTTAAAAATAGTAACCTACTCATAAAACTCACATTTTAATTACACACCTAGTTTTAGCTCACAGACAAAAACATCTCAAGGAATGTGTAAGCTACCTGAATTCCACCACATTTTTTTGTTTCAATCAATATTTTGGTAAAATTTGCAGAAATTTCAGTCATTAAGTCAAATTATTATGAAAATTTGGAAGTTTTACCACCACTAAGCCTGGCTTACCTGAAATTAATTCTACCCCCTATATTCCTAAACATGATTTGATTCTACTTAGCTACATAGATATTTCTTAGAAGCAGATTGATAAATGCCACAGTTGTTTTAGTTTTCAGCTACAAAATACTCCTCCCAGTCAAGCACTTACACAACTTCAGCCATTCTGTCTCAGATCCCTTCATAGAGAAGAGGAAAGTGAATGAAGTAAGCCTCATTTATTTATGAAGTTTGGTCTCCTGAACCTGGGGGTACCACAACTCCACGTTTGGGGCAGCTAGCCCATAATTTAAATATCTGAAATCCAATGCTCTATGTATTAACTTGGATGTAGCTCTATGAGAACTAGGTCCTCAAACAGCTATTAATGATTTTATATAGGAAGGTGGAAAAAAAAAAAAGTGATTTCTTACTGCTCAAAGCTGAAACATTTTCTTAACTTACGAAATAGTACCATATAATCCTTCACGTAAAGAGAACATCTTTTGACTAGCAGTTCACATCATTCCCAAATTAAACAAGAAATTGGCTTCAATGAAAAGGCCACCATGAACCTTGGCAGGCTTAAAACTTCTCCTAAAATGTTTCTAAAAACATGTCTAAGATATAAATAGCCACTTGCATTTTCATATATATGGGTAAGCTGGACAGGGGAATATAAACCCACAAAGTTATCAAGCATAACTTCCGTATAGGACATTCCAAGACAGATAAAATAGATGGTCTACAGCATGGGGAAAAAGGATGACAGCAACTGCTGGAAGTGCTTAGGCTTCTGCTAGCTTGTGCACACCTTGATTCCCTTTTGGGAAAACAGCAGGCAACAACTGACAAGAACCTAAAAGCATACAGATTTTGCTAACCCCTAAAAAGAAGGAGGAAAGAAAATGCAACACAGCATAGAAAAGAGCAGCCACTTACAAAAGGGTCAGCTTGTCCTTTGCTTTGTTCCTCTGATTAAAGCCCTAGATAATTATTGCTGCCCTTGTATATGGCAAAATTTTCTTATTTTAGGCTTGATTAACTGGGGGGACAACAAATCGGAATTTGACAAGAATTTAACATTTTATAACCTGTGTATGACCCTCTCATATACCTGGGATAACACAGTTAACCAAATAACTTGCACATTTTGTCTAGAGATAATGGTGTCTTTTCATTGTCAGCAACTGAAATCACTTTTTAAATTAATGATAAAAGCTAAAACGTATTACATCAGAAACATACTGCACATGAAAGCATGCTACAGCTCCTTCATTTCTGAGTGACATCTGAAAAGAGGAAAATACAACCTAAGCATCACAGATCATCAGCCAAGAGGCAAGAAGAGTGATCAAATAGGGCATGCAGCCAAATGCCCCTCAGTCACATAATGATTCCTGGTTATAAATCAGTTTGGGGTACAATAACGAGCTAGAGATCGTTCAACTGAATTAACAACTTGAAGAGCCTTTATTTGATGGGGCAAGGAAAAAATACACAGACATGACCCTCCTTTTTCCTAAAAAGGCCTTTTTTCTATGGCAGTTTTTGAAAGACAAAAAAAAACAGAAACCAACTAAAGATAGAAAAAGTAAGCATCTCTCTTGGCTTTAGGAAGACTGATTTAGGAGTTCAAGAAACCATTGCACACAGCATAGCTAGAACTAGCTAAGTCCACTTTTTCATCCTAACAATTCAGTGTTTTTTTTCCCTAGAAAAAACATTTATTTTCCAAAGCAAGCAACAGTCACTCCAGCTGCTGAACACACGTGCAAGTAGCTACAAAAAAAAAAAAAAAAAAAAAAAAGCAGCTGATTCTAAACACAAACTGTTACTGGCACTTTGACTGGACACATGTCTAAAGGATCTAACTTTCATTTATGCATAGGCAGGGTGTTTGATGTTTAACACAGTGAACTCTCAAGGCCATACACGAGTGGACAATCTTACTTGAATACATCATAATCAACCAATCTGAGAGTAAAAGATGTTTACTTAATCACAGGTGAAGACTATTTTAATTCCTTGTTATTTAAATCTATGAAGTAAACCTTAGAACTAGAAGAAAACATTTCTCAGACTAGCAGCAGCAGCTCTCAGCTGTAGTTTCCCATCCTGTAGCCTAAAATGTCCTCTTCAAGAGGAACAGTTAGGAGAAGCAAAGGTGACAAATCCTGAATAAGAGCATCTATGCTAAGGATTAACATGCTTTAACCAAACATGCACCTTTTGATGATTCACCGAGTGTTCCCAGGCCAAGGTAGGCTGAGGTCCTATTGAAATAACACAACTTCCAAACATCCCATGCTTCAAGTCCCAACAAATTCAGATGTAGAAGACACTTAGCAAGATTAGGACAGATGGCAAGGAAGTGAATTATTTCCCAGGCAGTGACATTGTCTGAATCAGAGCTTCAATACCTAGAATCATACCCAGAAAATTTGTAATATGTGGGAAATAGTCTTAATACAATTTATCAAAGAATCATACTGCAAATTAGGAAACTGACAGCATTCTTCATCACTTGTAGCTTCAAAGCTGTCTTTAGCCACTGAACTGCACTGTGCTGCACTGCTACCAGCTCCTTTTCACTTAAGTCCTCCAAGAGGAAGTGATGGGAAGGTCCATTTTAGGGAAAACAGACCTCCCATTGTCAGGTCTATAAGAAAATGATTAACTCCACGAATTTGGCATCAAGGTAAATTTAAATTTCTCAATCTACACTTGCAATAACAATTAAGGTTCATGTTTTATGCTAAAGAAAAGAAGGGGTGCCACCTCAGCACAGTCTTCATACACCCAGGGTTTATTATACACAGATGTACTTCAGAAGCCAGCACACGAAAAAGGGCTTATTCTTGTCTTAGGATGTATGTAGATAATAAAGATTTTATGGCTATAAACATGACCTCAATAAGTCATATAATTTTATCCACCTGCACAGGAGAGACAACACCTACATCATTCCTAAGGAATTATAGTCTAATTGTTTTTAAGTACCTCCCCCCCCTTCCTAAAAATGATGATGAACTCCCAAGCCTTCCCAGACAAACCCATTCAGTACCGAGGTACCTTCACCATTTGTCTTACAATATTAACAAAATATTGTAATTACAATTTAAGCACAAAAAATCTTGTCACATGTATTGGAGCTCACGAAGAACACACTGCAGTTTGCAGTCAACTTCCACCTGTCCAAAAACAAGAGGCTGCTGTATGACTGAGCAGCTTATCCAGGTACCAATGGCAACTGGAAAGTCCTAAATTTTTGCCACTGCTGCTGACCAGTAACATACAAGTAAGGCCATAGCAGCATAAGAGATAGGCACGGTGCCTGTTCCACCCATGGATGAAAAAGCAGCTCTAGACATTTACTTCTATATAAAAATCTGTGTTAAAATTGTTTTAGAGAACATCCAATTCCTGTAAATGTTATGGGAAAATGACATTTATGACTAACTAGTCCCCTCTGAGGAACATGATGTGTTGTTGTTGGCTAAGTGCCATTTTCTGTCATACCAAAAATATTAACTAATTGAAGTTTAAAAAAAGTTTGTAAGAATTGGATATTTGCACAATTATGCCTAGTTCTGGTCAAGACAACAGAATAGCTCCAGGTGAATCAGACAGCAGAAAAGCACCCATTTACCCAACTGCATCCAGGAAAAAACACTTATAAAACTGGAGGTCCACCTTGAACCTACACTCTATGATGTTGCATTCAAGGGGAAAAAAAAAAAAAATCAAATTACAGGCAGAAATTATCTATTGAAATTTCTTATAGATAACAAATTTCAGACTGTTTCTTAATCTAAAAGAGGTATTCAACTGACAAGTGTAAAAGGAAGACTAAAAGGTTAGAAACTTACAGAGAGCTGAAGCAACTGAGGCATTCAGGGATTCAGAACTTCTGCAAACTCTTCAGTTGCTTGAATGATTCAGATAAAATACTACACTCAAAAATTCAGCCCCCAAACTGTTAACACTTCCATGAACAGTAAACACAACGTGCAGGTGGCATTTACCTCATGAACTAAACACACATTGCTTGCTTGGGGTAATCAGTGCTAGCAGCAGCCTGACCAGGAGCTTCCAGAATTTGAGGCACAAAGAAGAGCATGCATCTTGCCCACCTTCCCATGGGGGAAAGACAAGCAGGGCTCGAAAAGACAGTTTGCAGGAGCTCAGTTAACTCCTGCTACCATTTGTCTTGGATAAATGGTAGCAGCGGGCTGCAAGGATAACACTTCCCAGTACTGATACATACAGAAAATGCAAAGGTGTACACCTGCCCATGGGGAAAAAAAGGTGGAAAAGCACTATCCTGTTTACCTCTGTAATACTGCGAGCTTTGTAACGCTGGTGATTGTAAGAACAGCTCAACAATGTGTGGTCAAGCAATAACGTTTTATTAGTAATGATTAAAGCATACATTTAAAACAAAGCTCGGGTTCATAAAGACATAGGATCCCTCCTACTGATTTAACTTGCTCAAAATGCAGTCGTTTCAGTGACATTGCCATTTAAAATTTGACTAGTAACTATAACACTAAAACCTCTTGATTAATACTAATTCTCAAAATAATCCATTACAGCAAGTCAACACTGCTTTTCTATTTTAAGAAGTCTGAAGTCCAGGCACAAAATTTTACTTGTTTAAGCTGAAGGAAAAAAAAAAAAGACCTGGATTAGTAACTGAAAAGATTTGTCTCTGTCTTGGTGCTTTGACCCCTACACCACATCTCTTGTGGTTCATCTTTCCATTTCCTTCTGAAAGCTTTCCATCTGCAAAACTATAATTTCCTGGCTGACGTAAATTTGAAGGGTTCCAAATTCTGGTGTTGCATCTGAAATCACTTGCTTTATTTCTGACTTTACAGGCAGTTTGCTGGGGGGGAAGGAGAGAATGCACTACAGTATTATGCAAATAATCCCAAACTATTAACCACTGAAACCCAATCATATTCATGTGAGCCTGTTAAGTTATTGACACATTTAGATTCAGAACATAAAGCTATTAACACTTGCACGCCATTGAACTGACAGCAGTAATAGATACTAACTTCAAAGAATAATGAAATAATCTGAAATAGTTGTTAATAGAAAGAGGGACGGAAGAAAGAAGTAAATCTCCCAAACATAACACATCAGAATACAGCTCACAACTCATTGTGCTGTGCTTTCCAGTTGCTGAACTCTGGGAGGTTTTTCTTTTAAGGCAACTCCAAGTAAAGCTTGTTGTTCTTGAGGTCTTGTCAGGACAGAGCTCATTACAATTGTTTTTCAGGATAGGTAGTCAAGGAAGGGAAAAAAAAAACAAACAACAACAACAAAAAAAAATCCCTGTCAGCAATTTAATAGGATATCAACGTCTTCACTCCTATCTACAAGTCATGAATCTTCCCTGTTGATTACCTCAGATGCTACAGAGGGCAGGCATTACAAGATTAGAAGTGAATGGCCAGAATTAAGAACACATACATTGCAAATCTGAACAGTTATTGGCACAGAAGGCATTGCTATTTTTATACAATACTGGTGTTTGGATAGGTGATTTCCAAGAATATCTAGATACGGGAAGAATATAACTCGACAGATTTTTTTTGTTTGTTTGTTTATCAACTAATGTTTTAGGATAAAGTAAACCTGAATTTTAGTACTGGATTGAAGTTACTCCAACCAGATGTCACTGTTGATCCAGTCTTATATCTCAAACTTACCAATACAAATTTCAAACATTTCTGATGCCATTTATTGTCTCCAAATTTACACTGGATGTTATAATATCTATATCCCTATTCAACCAGGAGGATTTTTTAATAAGTTAGTAGTTGTGAAATCATGGTCACAGTCAATGTTACTGTTACAGATTAATTTGGTTTTCAAAGAATGTATTATCCTGTTTACATTTACGCAGCATCACAGCTAAGTACATCTGGTTATCCATTTTAAATTTTGCCCAAGTTAACCCAGAACTGGCAACACCATTCATCATATATGACTTCTATTAAGCTTTGTAAAGCAAGTCAGCGTTTTAAGCATCAGATAAAACAACGATTACCTCTCTGTGGTAGTCTGTGGAGTAATGAGCAGAACTCACACCCCCCTCATTAAAAGTCCTTATTTAATAAAATAAATTTCCTTATCAGGAGATCTGCCTTACACACAGTCTCTTGCAGCTGAGACACCCTTTGCAGAGATTTGCATCCTAGGATGAACTAATGATTTAAAATATCTTCACATAAATAGTATACTGCAAAACAAATTTTAAAGTAAGTGCTAGCATTCTGTCGGGAAGTGCTGACTGATTCAGATAAAGCCAACAGATTACACAACAGCTATGGTATGTTGCTGCTGCTGTAATTTCAAAGGATTTTGACTTTCTTTACGATGGGGAAAAAAAAGAAGCATCAATACAGATAATAAAGAGAGCTATAAAAGTAGCCATAACATATGTCTTCATAAAAACTACCCCTCAGTGAGTAGAACTGTAGGCAAAGAAAAGAAACACACAGATACCCTAAGACCAGAAACTCAGATTAACAAATCCAAATTTTACTGCCACAAACTATGGAAGGCACAGACAGGCTGGCTTTCTTCTGAAAATAAATACTTAACGGTATTGGTGTCAAAAATTACACCAACTTTTAAGATTTACCAGAAATGATGAAGCATGTTTCTTCTCTTATAAAAGCCAGACGATGGCTTATTGCTAACTGGGAAGAATGCCTCAGACGAAGAAGCATGACTTCATCTACATTTAAAAGCTTTCAGCTTAGCATTTTTATTTGCATTGTACAGGGGGAGATTCAAGTACACGTCCAAAAACTTTAGAAGAAAGTCTCCCTCATGTTATAACCTGTAAAACCTCTATTAAGCCACATCTTTAATCGGGGAAAAAACACAAACTGGATAAAAACAGGCATTTAAGACTTACAAAAAAGCACCCCAAACATTCAAAATCTTAGTCATTTCTACAGCATGACCTCATACATATCAAGATATTGATACTGATCAGGTATATGCTAAGATCGCGATACTTTGGCAGAAGAAATGATAGAAGTCCAACTAAACAAAAAAAAAAAAAAAAGAACACAAAACAAAAAAACAGAACCTATTTTCACTTGCATCCTTAATCCTTAAAGAACTCAGCTATCATTACATTATTCCTTTAAAAAAAATATGATTCTAAGAACAACGATTCACTCTAGAACAAGCTAAAAGGCAAGAGTTTTGCAATCTCAGTTTCCCACGCTTTCTTTAGTTTTCCTGAAACTCAGAGGAAAAACAGCTCCCCTAGAGTCCTGTAAAAACACAAATTAAACAATATCAATGTAGTACAGGTCCCTGCAACAGCGGAAAACTGCACTTGAAAATAAAAAAGGTATCACATGACACCAAGAAGACAATGAGCTGTTTTGGGTGTCGTGTAAGAGCACACAGTAGTGCATTGCTAAATATAACATAGTGAAGCTGAAACCATAAGCATTAAAAAAATTCTAGAAAACAAGACAACACGACTGAAAACATAGCATTGAGGCCAAGAGGCTATAGCATACAAGCTGAGAAATGCAGTTACAATGAACAGATGAGAGCTGATGATGACGTATTTCTTTAAGGAAAAAAAAATGGTATTGCAAACAAGTACGATAGTAAGCCACAATAAAGCAGTAATTTATAACAGAAGCTCTGAAGAAAGAGTAATAAGACACTGCCCTGACTCTGTTTAACTACCTAGCATTCGTGTTCATAAAAACGGTTTCCAATGCCTGCTTTTGCTGGCCTGGTTTCAGAAAGGGTTCTTGTAGTCCTATGAAGTCAACTGCCTGGAATTATCTGTGAATACTTTGCCTCAATGATATACCTACCTTTGTCTAAAATGAAGTTACTTTACCATGAAAAGCTGAAAACGTAAATGCTAAAAATATTTTAATGGATAGGGGAGTTCCCATTCCTTTATTTACTTTTGAAGTCAACTTTTTCTGATCCTTGTGTGTTTTTGGCAAAATTACTCTCTCAGATGCAACATACCTATGTCCTTCAAAGAGATCTGGTGGCTTAAAACTTGTTTGTTTTGTTGTTATTTTTTCAAAAACTTGCTTATGGAATCTAAGGTCACACTTTCACTTTTATTTTTCTGCTATATACATGGCCAGACTTTATAATACAAGACAAAAAAAACTAGGCTTCCCCTTGCATAAGGAGAAAGTTAAACAGGTATTCAGCCTCCATCCTGCAACCCCACATTTATCAAAAACAAACGCAAAAGCATATTTAATGACACATGATCCAAAACAAAACAAAACAGTATTACAACTTTTTTTTTTTTTTTTTTTTAAAAAAAAAGAAACATTAAAATCCTTTAACAGGTTCTGAGTTCTGCTCCATAATTTAACTTCACTGAAGTGATTTTATATATTTAAGGGGTTAAAAGTATTTCCTTCTATTTCTGCTAGGATTTTAAAATTGCAGTTTATGTTTTGAATGAAAGAGAAACATTTCTACATACCCTAAAGTCTTTTGGAACAATCAAAAAAAAAAACAAAACTCTCTTGAAAATTCTTATCAGCTTATACAACCAATAGCTCAGATTTAGTAATTTAGACACTTTTGTTCAAATACCCATGGCAATGCGTGGTTGCTGATCAGAACTTGGCTTAAACTACCTCAATCAAGCATTCAGCTTGGTCTGGAACCTCGAGAGCTTTACTGAATCTAGACTTCAACAAGCACTCCGCATAGTTTGGGAAATGGAGTTGTAGACCAAACAAATGAAAAAAAGAAAAAAAAGAGACAGGAAAAAACAGAAGCTGTACATACCTGTCATGTTCATTGTAAGGACTTTTGTTATTATTCCTTCAAACATCTGTCATCTGACTTTACTGATTTATTTACAAACAAGTCTCTGATTTCAATCATAAAATTTTAAACAGCATCCCATGTAAATTGGGATTGCTGGTTCCTATTTGGGTCGAAAGTGTTCTTTCTAAAGCAATTTAGGGGGCATCAGTCACTCGTGCATTAGTATCATTTGGACAGAGAGATATCAACTAGTTAATAAAGAAGCACTGAATAATACACCAATTAATTAAATTCAGCCAAATTTGCCTAACAAAAACAAATGACAGTGAAGGAAGCAAAAATAAAACACATGCTAATAACCTCAAGTCTAACCATATTAATGTGTCTTAACTTCATGCACACGCAAAAACTGAGCTCATTCCAAATGAAATTGTTGGTTGTGCTTCTGTTATGGTTTTATATCTATGGCAACGGTAAATCATCTATTGAACTTCACTACTAAAGCATTCAGAGACAAGGGTGGGGAGGGGAGAGAGTTCTGTGAGTTTTTTTATTTAAAAAGAACTCAAACAAGCTAATGTTATAAAGATGACAAAAGTGTATACACTGACAACACAGTAAAAAGCTGCCTTTGAAGATGGCGCAGTCGCCTTGTTCTGTCAGCCAGCAACATTCCTCCAAGCTCATTTCACAAACCTCTCCCTCTCCACTTACACCTTTTCATGTCTATTTTCCCCCATTATACTAATCTACTGCTGTAAAGAGATCAGGGCTGCTTTAAGTCTTTGAAATCAACTCAGTTTACTGTTACTCCCCCTTCCACCTAGTTTTCACATAAACGTGAAAAAATATTTTTCACATTACACTCAGTATTATGCAACTTCTGCACTAAAATAAGAGCTGTGGGGATGGAGAACGTGTTAAGAAATTTCATAGCCAGGGATTTCTATCAAGTATCCCCATCAAACCAGACAAGTCTGATGGACAGTTGTACCATGGCAGGGACTTCCTCTCTCCATGCAAAAAAAACCTCAATGCTGCCAATGAGGATGTTGCTGAGGCAGCCTATTAAGACCCCAGAAATATATGCCTCCACTCAGCCAGCAGCTAATAAAGAGCTGTGCAAAGGAGGCCATTATCTAAGCTCTTCCTGAACAAAAAGGATGGCTGCAACAGGAACTTGTCAGTGGAAAGCTGTAAAGACTTACTGTTTGGACATCACAGCACTGACCAGGGACAGCTGTGGAACAGGAACCTGATGTTTCAGCAGCTACTTCTGGAGGGTCATTATCACTTTTCGGGGACAGGACAGAAGGGGCCTCAGCTAACAAGTGCGTAAGCAGTACTTTGTTGAAATACACTGCTGATATGCAATTCCTTCCTCACCAGCACTCTGTAAAGGAATATGTATCATACATATGAACAACAGCAAAACATACAAGTGCTCATATTCTTTTAGACTAGGCTTTTAAGACTATTCTTGAATATCAGAACATGATTTATAAGTCAACTGTGGGAAAAAACTAATTGAAAGGAGGCAGATGTGCTGGCCAAACCTAATCATACCTCATACCCGTTCCACAAGTATCTCCCTGACAAAGTCTACAACAGGACGTAATTATCTGAGGTATTTGGAGGTTTCTTAGGTTGTTACATGAACAAATGCACAGCCTTATTGCAGGTCTCTAACAAACTAAGCATGCTGCATCTTGGTTAAGACTGAATGCTAACCTAAAAACTTGTAAACACTGGTTTTGGAAAACCATTGTGAAAAGTTTAAAGAAACATATAAAACAGAGTTGCAGTTCAGCACATCTGCAAGTTTTGGATATAAGACCATGTCTGAATGTAACAGGAAACAACGTTTGGTCTTAAGTTCTTAACGTAAATTCCTGCTTATCTACTGACTGATTTTTATTTTTTATTTTTTTAAACAAGGTAATAAAGCCTGTATTTCCACTGAGGACTGACTCACCTACTATGTTTGTTTTTTGCTCTGATGTACTGTTTGGAAATTGGAATTAGTCAGCCCAACTAACAGCCTAGTGTGGGTATATTTCCTTCACATCCTTTAACATCTGTAAGGTTTAATGATAAAACATCATAAAAGATCAGGATGGTTTATAAGTAGCTTAAAGGTATTAGGAGGTTTATAATGCTGTAAAAGTATACCTGCCCTTGAGGGCTGCACTGATTTAATTTCTCAAGCACTGCGATAATCACATTTCTAAAAAAAACCCTGCCTGTACACACCTAGCCCCAGCAGACAGCCAAGATCAGCATTGTTCCAGTGCAGAACATCAAACAGTTGTGTTGCACTGATAACTGTCAGAAGCTGAAAATGTAATTAAAGATGCGTAACTACTGAAGTTATTAAGTGTAAATGATCGCACTGAAGTGTCCATTACCAGAGAACTTCTGAGTAGAAAGCTAAGGCCTGTGGGGACTTCACCATGACACTACAAGGAGAGCCCTGCTTCTAGTTGCAAGTACAAGTGGATGCTCAGGCACATCTGGCAGATGTCTTAATATTTCAAGTGCATTTTTAAATGCCTATTAAAATGGCTACAAAATACGGTATTATTTCTTCCCCCCAGATTGAAAAAGCTTCTTGAACAAGAAACAGCATATCAGGAGAAAAAAGAGAAGGAAAGCAACAAGAAAATAGCCAAACTGAAAGAAGAATTAACTAAACTGAAATCCTTTGCTTTAATGGTGGTAGATGAACAACAAAGACTCACCGAGCAGTTGAATCAACAAAGTCAAAAAATTCAAGAGTTAACCACTTCTGCCGACCAAGCACATGAGAAACTCGCCCTTGCTGAAGCAAAAGTTCAAGAAGAAGAACGGAGAGCCAGCAGGCTGGAGGCTGAGCTGCAAGCCCACAGCAGTAAGGTTTCCCAAGATCAAGAAGCAATGATGGCCAAACTAACCAATGAAGACAGCCAGAATCGTCAGCTCCGGCTAAAACTGACTGCTCTCAGCCGACAAATCGATGAGCTGGAGGAGACCAATAAATCTTTAAGGAAAGCAGAGGATGAACTGCAAGACCTAAGGGATAAGATAAATAAGGGAGAGTACGGGAACTCGACGCTTATGTCCGAAGTGGAAGAATTACGGAAGCGACTGCTGGAGATGGAAGGAAAAGACGAAGAGCTCATAAAAATGGAAGATCAGTGCAGAGAACTTAATAAAAAGTTAGAAAAAGAAGCGACACAGAGCAAGAACCTTAAAGGGGAAGTTGATAAACTCAACAAAAGAATAATGGAGCTGGAGAAATTAGAGGATGCTTTCAACAAAAGCAAACAGGAATGCTACTCCCTGAAATGCAACCTGGAAAGAGAAAAAATGTTAACAAAGCAGTTGTCCCTTGAGCTGGATGGCTTAAAAGCCAGAGTTGGAGAGCTTGAAGCAATCGAAAGCAAGCTAGAAAAAACTGAGTTCACACTTAAAGAAGATTTAACAAAGCTGAAGACTCTAACAGTGATGCTTGTGGATGAAAGAAAAACTATGGGTGAAAAAATAAAGCAAACAGAAGAGAAGCTGCAAGCTGCAACTTCTCAGCTTCAGGTGGAACAAAATAAGGTGATGTCCGTTACAGAAAAACTCATTGAGGAAAGCAAAAAGGCAATGAAGTCAAAATCTGATGCAGAGGAAAAAGTATCCAGTGTAACAAAAGAAAGAGATGACTTGAAAAACAAACTGAAAGCAGAAGAGGAGAAAGGAAGCGATCTTGCTTCCAAAGTAAATATTCTAAGAAAGAGACTTCAGTCACTGGAAGCTGTCGAAAAGGAATTTCTTAAAAATAAGCTTAAGGAGACTACTAAATCCAGCACTTCCTTGCAGCAGGAGAACAACAAAATCAAAGAGCTTTCTCAAGAAGTTGAGAGGCTTAAGCAAAAGCTGAAAGAAATGAAGGCCATAGAAGATGATCTTATGAAAACTGAAGATGAATATGAGTCTCTAGAAAGAAGGTATGTCAATGAACGGGACAGAGCCAAGCTCCTGTCTGAGGAGCTGGAGGCTGTCAAAATGGAAGTGGCTCGGTATAAATTGACGGAGAAGGCTGAGTCCAACCAAGAGCAGCGTCTTTTTAAGAAGCTCAGAGAAGAAGAAGCCAAATCAAGTCACCTTTCCAGAGAAGTAGATGCACTGAAAGAGAAAATTCATGAGTACATGGCAACAGATGACCTAATCTGTCACCTCCGAGGTGATCATACAGTCTTACAAAAGAAACTCACCCAGCAGGAAAATAAGAATAGGGAGTTGGCAAGAGAAATGGAAAGTCTGACAAAAGAATTAGAGAAGTACAGACGCTTCAGTAAGACCCCCAGACCCAGTCTGAATGGAAGAAGAATCTCTGACTTGCAACTTTTTTCCAAGGAAGTCCAGACAGATCCCGCAGACAACGAGCCACCCGACTACAAAACCCTCATGCCTTTAGAGCGAGCGGTGATCAATGGACAGCTGTACGAAGACAGCGATAACGAGGACAAAGACAACAATGAGGAAGAACAACCGGTGTCTTTCAAAAGCAACTCATCCGCTGGGAATGCCGTGAACAAGAAGTTGTGGATCCCCTGGATGAAGTCCAAAGACAACCATCCTCAGAACGGAAAGATCCACACAAAGCAAAATGGAAACTGTGCACAGACTGGAGACCTCGTGCTAAGCCATACCCCTGGCCAACCTCTCCACATAAAGGTAACTCCAGACCACGGGCAGAACACGGCCACACTCGAAATAACAAGTCCTACCGCTGAAAGTCCTCACTCCTACACAAGCACGGCCGTCATACCCAACTGCGGCACTACCAAGCAAAGAATAACCATAATCCAAAACGCCTCCCTAACGCCTGTAAAATCAAAAGCAGCAGAAGGTTACATGAGCCCAGAGCAAGCCATTTCTCCCATTACCATGTCTGCTTTTGCAAGATCTCAGACTCCTGACTCCTGTGGTTCTCTAACTCCTGAAAGAACAATGTCCCCTTTGGCTTTACCAGGCTCAAGTTCTCAGGAACAAATGCTCTCCTCAGAGCCTTTGGAAATGGGAGCCAAGCACGCCGTTTTTAGAGTATCCCCAGACAGGCAGTCGTCATGGCAGTTTCAGAGATCTAACAGTACGGGATCAAGTGTAATAACTACTGAGGATAACAAAATCCACATCCACTTAGGAAGTCCTTACGTCCAAGCTCTCGCCAGCTCCAAGCCCGTCAGCCCTTGTACCCCGGTGCAAGATAACCGAACTCCAGCACTAGCTAATGGGATACCCAGTAAGCCCACCAATAAAATCACCAGCAGTATTACTATCACACCAACAGCCACTCCTCTCCCACGGCAATCACAAATTACAGTAAGTAATGTCTATAACTGACCCCCCCATCCATGCTGACACCCTTACCAGCAACCCATCCCGTTTTTCATCCCAGCAAGAATGATTTGGAACAGCCCCTTTCCTTTGGGAGAGATCTGTGCATGAACTTTACAACAGTATATGGAACTAACGTTAAGTTTTGCCTGCTTAGTGTTATCAAGTGTGCACTTACTGTATATCTTCTCATTGAAATACAGTTATGTAAAATATTTAGTCTTGCACTTGTATAAATGCATCTTTATGTATTTCCATTTTCAAAGTAACTCACATTACTTTTGACTGCAACTTGCCTTGGTAAAATATTTTAACATTACAAAAACAGTAAATAATTGATTATTTTTATCATTGCTTGCAGAACATTTTTTGGTTTTGTGTGTGTTTGTATTTTTTTTGCATGTATGGTAGAATTTGAATTAAGCCATAATATTGCCTGCTAACTTCAGATATGACTTGATTCATTATCTTCCCTGCTATTTCCCAATTCTTCCTAGCCCTCTCATTTCAGATAATTATCGTTACATCACACACACTCAAAATAATATGTATTGTATCTTATTGCAGATTTTATGATGCATAAATGATATGTTCCAGACCACAACCACCACTTTTTCTCCCCACCTTTTTAACACTATGTTTGGTTACAATTCTTCTTATACTCTCCTGTAAACCTTTCTTATAAGTGAACTGGATTCAGATGCCTACATCAGAAAACTACTCAAACAAGGCATGTTTTTTTTGTTTTTTTTTTTCCTAATCCAGCAGAAAAACTACCATCATCTAGGTACATCGTTAAACAATTAACAGCAACACTTTGATTCCTAAACAATTAGCTCAGAATGGACTCACAGCACACTCGAATTTCATCTTAGCTCCTCACTATCAATCCAACATGCTATATACAAGACAGGTACACTGAAGAAGAAACAAGATTAGCAAATTATGGCACGCCATGTTTTCTTGTATAACAGGCAGAGGAAGACAGAACCATTAAGTAGTGGTACTAAATCCTCTCTCCAAACACAGACCTCTAGGACTACAGTAAATTGCAGAACCATACAGCACAGAGAAAACAGGTTAAGATAGTTGAGTGATGAATACAGTATTAGTGCCTAGGAAAAGGACAAAAACATAAACATTGCTGCCCTCAGATTACATATGGGCCAAGCACAAAATCCTAACCACCCAGAAAGTGCTGCTACTGCTGGACCAACTTCCCCACTGAATGTAAATCAAGCCAAAAGATCCGAAAAACACTTTCGGATATCTCTTTTTTTAAAAGCTGTTACGAAAAAAAAGAAAAAAAATCAAATCGGAGAGTCAGATTCTTATTCTAAAGAAGTTAAATGCCTATGTATCTCATGCTCTTTTGGAGAGGATAAAAATCGAACCTCCTTATCAACAAGGAAGTCTGCATGCAAGCATAAAGTCCCTATTCACTAAACCCGTATCTTTATTCTTGTTTACATTACGTAGTGTAAAAGAAAAAAACACATTTTTGCAGTACAGCCTAGCAATTGATTCAGCAAAGGACTTTGGTACATGCTTTAACGTAAGAAAGGGACTTCTTTTCAGACCAGAATCTAAATGATTACAGCTGTAGTTAATAGCTGATTTTTGAAGGAACACCTTCTACTGAAAATCAAAACTCATCACCCCTACACACTTCAGTAAAATCAACAATGGGAAGAAAAATTAAGTTACAGGTTTTGTGATAGAATTAGATACAACAAGCGTACTACAGCTGAGCAGTGGAAATTTTTAAGTCAATGTGGAACCGCACAGGCCTAGCTTGGTGTCATGCATAGCTTCAGCAGATGCTCTATCAGGTTATTGGGCTTCACAAGACGTTCTTCCCACTTGGTTTGTCTCATGTTATCTTCACTGACTGCAGAAGTGAGATCTGATTAAGAGCTAGTTCAGAAGAAATGAATGGTCTTATCCTGCAAAGCAAATTGCAAGTTGGCTCCCACCAATTTCAGCAAAAGTTACTGATGAAGACAGTACCCAGCACTCAGGCAAGTCAAGATTACAATAATTTTAGAGTGTGTCAATTATATGAAAAAGTTAATTTACTACATTCAGCTTACACATTATTAACTGAAAGGCTCAGCCAAAATTAAAGGCAAAAGCAGTCAATTCAAAACACTCTCTGTACTGCATGTTCTATTGATCCATACCCAAGATCTCTCAAGGGACATGCTATAAGCGTAATAATGAGTAACTGGGCCCTGAGTAACAGACGTCAGATTTCCTAGAAATTAAAGAATAAACAATTGTCCCTGAGAAACATTAGCATTTTCTTCTATTGGACGTTAAAATCGTGTATAAAAAAATATTGCATTTTATACCTGCGTTCCAAGTGTACAGAAATGTGTTGATTATTAACCACCTGGCCATCTATTACAATGCCTTGTAAAAGATAAGCACAAATCAGGACATAATACCAACAAGCACACTTAGTCCTTTGGACAAGTCCCAAGCTATTATGAATAAGGACATTCAGAGTTTAAAAGACGTTTTCAATACAAAGCCTAGGCCAGAGTTCACACCACTTTGCAGGTTAATTATTAAACAAGACAGTTCTTCTGCTACTCTCTGAATACTTACTAAGACATTCTGCTAATGTCTTAATAAGAAGCATCACCATTACCTGTAAATGAACTTGCTATGTTTCCAAAAAATCACACCTTGATGAAAGGATACTTATATTCCTCTGCTAATTAAACAGTCAATTTATAGACCTTCACTGACTTCACACCAGAGGTTTTGTCATTGATTTCAACAGATGAAAAATGAAATTATTATTTTGCCTGAAAATAAGGTTTGCAGAATAAAGCCTGTTCATCCTATTCAAATTCCCAAGATCTGTTTCAAAACATACAGGAGGGAAAATACATGCTTGGATGTTGTTGAGAGCTGAAACTTACTCAGCTGTTTGAACAGAAATAAGTTAGCTGTAATTTCATCATAACAATGGAAAGCATAGCTTAGGGACTGAAATCACGTATTTAAAATTTACTGCAAGCTGTTCAAAACCACTCCGTATTTCAGATGATTTCTGTTTTACTGAGGAGGAATATTCACCTACTTCCTTAGCAGGTAAAGAGAAAGCAACAGAGTAAGGAGAGAAATTAAATGATCTGTCTGTAAATTGATTTAAACTCTCTGAACAGAAACATCAAGCATAATCATATAATCATATTAAATTTCAACCAAGTAAGGCAATTTTTCTAGGACTGGGATGCATTCCAGGTGGTAAGTATTGCTGTTTTAATCTTGGAGGATGAGACACTTTTGGTTACAATATTTGCCCTAAGGCCTGAAATATGACAGATATTTACTTACAATAACAATACAAATAAATAATAAAGCAAAATATGGTCACCAAAAATAATAGAGAGAGAGAGACCATGAAATAGTTCATAAGAACAGTTTTCAGCAGATCATAGTATCAACCCTTTCCTTTTCCAAAATTCTTAGCAAACAACTCCCCTCAAATCTAAAAATCAACTTGACATCCAGGAGAGAAGGGAAAGCCTTCAGGAACAGAAAGGGAGAGTCAGATGATAAAAGAAATAGCAGCAGTTATCAGCCCACTTTCCTTGCTCTTTTCAGTTTTAGCTCAGTAAGCCAGAGAACACAAGCAAGGGCAGCACCTACAGTTCAGTGCTCAGCATTTCTGAATTATTCTGTTTATGTGATTAAATATTTCCTTTGAAATGTTTATAATTTTTGTCCTTGCAGGGAGGACAGATGAGGGAAGGGAAGGGAAAGGAGGAAAAGAAAAAAAGAAGAGAGTAAGAACCAATAATGGTATTGAGAGCAGAGTGCCTGTCCATCAACTGAGAGGCACTACTTCACATTTAAAAAAAAAAGAAAAGAAACACTCCCTCAAGTAGCTCATTAATGAATAAATTTGACAAAAATTACAGGAGCAGTCAGCTACTTTTCCCAATTCATAGTATATTAAATAATGTGAATATGGTGCCTGGGGACAGAACGCAAGGCTGTAAGGGAAAAGATCTCTACGTAAGCATCTCATGCAAGGCTTAAAAAGGCATGATTCCCACACTGAGGAAAAATAATCAGAAACAGAATTATACAATACTTGCTGATTAAGATTGAAAGGATGCTGCAGGATTAGGTGATGGAAATGGAGTAACCATTTTCCTAGGGACTTTGTCCCTAGGAAACAGATCTTGAGACATGCAAAACAAAAACTGACAACTGCCTAATCTCCAGGCTTAAGCAAAGACTACCAAAACATTATGTTACCAAGAAACAGAAGAGAGAAAGATCTTACGGTTCAGGCTCAGCACGAGTGGGTGTATAAAGGCATTTTAAAATTAACACCAAGTACTGTAAGTGGGAAATTGCTCGGGGAAAAGACTGACCTTAAAAATTTATGAATAAGGGACTTTTTTCACAAACCTGCAGTCAGTGGGCCCAAGATGTAGCCAAATGTGGTCTGCTAGCACATCACCCAGTGCTCCATCCTTCTGTGGCCATTCAGTAGGCCTCAAATTCAGTAGGCCTCAAATATCAGAGCTGCCAATTGCATATGATTCTCCCCAGAATACTAAGCAAAAATAATCTTGGGAAGCAGATTCTGAGTACAGCAGGAACAACCTGTTTCCATCAGCAACTCTTCACTCCCTGGGGCCTTCACACAGGGATAGCCAAAAGCAGCTCCTTCCCCACTCGTAGCCCTACCACAGGATACTGCCCGCTCAGTTATGCTGTCACTGCTGTTCAGGGGCACTGCCAAGCAGGTTGAGAAACTAACTTGGATTGGAAACGAACAAACCAAAAGATAAAACGGGATTAATTTCACAGCACAGCCCTACAAACAGCTACATCAGCACAACTGAAGGGGCAAGCAACAAGGGACAAACGCTCTTTATAATGGAGTTGCTGCCAAAGCCCTGGTCTGATCTCCTGAGGTGCTACCACTGTGCTCTGAAGAGATGCAATCTGGCCTGCCTGTGCATCACAAAGCACTCCAAATGTGCAAGCACTCAACAGAACAGTCCCACTAAAAACCTTTGGGGGCTTTAACAAGAAATGACTCACTTTACAGCTGAGAGGAAAGAAAAAAAAAAAAAGAGAGGGAAGAAGCTAATTGACTTGTGTAAAGGCAGAGCAAGGCACTTCCAGTCATGACAAAAATCCCCAACTTCCTATCCTTGAGTATCTCATACTCAACCCATTATTGGTGATGCTTTTATCCTGTAGAAACCCCAACCTAGGATGGACAAAAGTTGAGTATTTTTATATATGTATGATTAATACAATTATACATATAAATTATATATTTTTTATATTTATATTTAAAAGTAGGACTCTGATTAACACACCTTTAAATGGGACCTCCCCAGGTGCAAATAGCCTGTTTCCATACAGAAAAAAGGCCCTGATGGTAAAAGCATAGGGCTCTTTTCCCTCCTCCATGCAGAGCATGAGTGTGCCTTCACGTTCAAAGGTGTCTGTAGGTATGAGTACGTTTTCACACATCCTGAAAAGGTGGATACTTAGAAATGCATCAACACATCTATCCCTAGCTGCCCAGTCTGTGCAGAATACGACCCACTGTCAAGACTTACTCCACAAATGGCAGCACAGATCTAAGCAGAGAGAACTGATGACCTCACACATATTTGTAAAATAATGTATTGTACAAATACACTTAATTTTTAAGCACCAGCAGAGACATTTCCGTGTCGGCACTGCCCTCTCCTGGGCAGAATCAATACTGCAGGGTGTTCAGTAGTCTTCCAAAAGGCCATACGCTATTTCTTCTTGGAGACAGTGCCCTAATATGGTGCCTTCTGTTCTCAAGGGGCAAAGAGAAGAGAGCAACAGGCACTGTCCATTTCAAAACAGCAAGCTGCCTTGTAGTGCTGATCGATCAGTCCCAGGGCAGTCTTTGTCCTACACGAGTTGACTCTCGACAACCTCACCTTCCCCTGCAAGTTGTCAGTTACCTATTAACAATAAGCCTTTCACCTACCTTATGTTCAGGGATTATATTTCCCCGTGAAGACATGTCCTAAGAAAAGCAAGGCCTGTGACGGAATTTCAGCAATTAGGAATGCCAACTCTGCCTCCAACCCTGCCCAACCCTGTTTCCTTTCCCTACCTTAAAGTAGATTTGAACTTGGTGTTCAGCTGAATAACATCGCAGTGGCACATTTGGACACATGAGCACAAATCATGTCAAATGCATGGAAATTATTTCTGATTTCAATAGAGATTTCTCTGTCAAGTAGTTTATATTGAAATCGTGAGTTCTGTGAATGGACTGATATATAAAAAGAAATAGTAGAAATGGCAGAAAACTGAGCTTAGAAAGGCCGAAAAACATCCCGAGGTCCCATTTTCTTTTTGTAATTTGGTCTGAACTCTTCCCCTGGTTTACCCTGTTCTAAAACTACTGCAATGATAACAGTTCCCCTGTTACCCCAAGTATCTGTAACAGGGATGAAACATTCTTGCCATTAAAAATCTTGCAAATTTCGGAACTAAATTTCCCTTGATGAAATTGAAATCCAGTTTGTTTCCTATCCCTACACTGGATTTGGAAAACTATTTTCTCTGCAGTGGCCTTTCACATATTAGAAGACAGTTAACATATCTTTCTCCAGTTTTACTTTCTCCAGATTAAACAAGCCCAATTGTTTTCCCACCTAATAGCTCGATGAGTACTACCACTGTACAGATTACTAATTATTTTCCCTCTGCACAGATATTTATAACAGTGTGTACATTTCTGAAAACACGGTGCCCTGAGCCAGACAATTCCCTGCCTAAGGCCTTAACAAGATCAGTAAGTGTAAGGTTTACTTATCCTGCTCACACATCTGAATATAGTCACATACACAAACCGGTCGCATAAAAGGAAGCACAGAGCAACTGAGAATTTCCCCTCTGGATTCCCAGAAGACAGATGCCAGATCCTAGTGAAAGACAAGGAAATACTCAAATGTTCTGTGCAATTCAACAGTCCCAGCTGAAAACCATCTTGTTTGGACACCAAAGGGAATATTTAGCTTTGCCACTTAATCGTAACTCATCCTCACTTGCAGACCTGGCTTTCAGTCCAACCACATTCAATCATCTAGGAACAAACTGCAGTCTGGCAAGAAGCACGTTTGGATTTCTGTGTAGAGGATCTTCAGCACCACCCTCTGGCCACTTTCACTTACGTTGCAAATGATTCTCTCTACCACTCAAAAAAAAACTAGAAATTTAAGGAGTGAGAAGGAACCCAATCTAAAGTTATTTCTCCTAGATCAAGTTCTACAACAACACCAGAAAAATAAGAAAGCCTACAGAAGAACTGTTCGCCTCTATTTAAACAGATAAATTTCAAACAGGAGGCAAAGCATGCATCACACTTTTAGAGAAAAATAAGATTAGGACCAAAGACATTAGAACTACCCAAAGAGCATGAATTTTCCCTCCTTGATGCCCGCACACACACCTGCCTTAGCCTGCTCCCCAGACAGCAAGCACTGTGTTGTGGCAGAATACCTGATGGCCCACATAAGTAACAGATAAGCTACCTCCGTGCCCTTGGGGAAAAGTGTGTACAGAATATAAATCCTGGTATTATTTTAGAGCTTTACAGCTGACTTCCTGAAATAAAGACAGGGCATTTTCACTCTTGCATGTGGAATATGACAGCTGTCACCCATGAAGCCTTTGTCCCAGTCTCTGAAGTACCTGATGCCATCCACCATGGAATAACAAACACACGTGCTACATACAAGTTCTCACTGTAATACCCTTTTCTCCTTCCAGTTCCCACTCCAAGTGATTAAATCTACTTCAGAAGTCAATTTAAAACTGAGGAAGTTAAAAGATCCTTTTGAAACTGCATTTTTATTGATTCTTTGAACATAGCTGTAACTACTTAGTTACAACTCTGAACATTGCTGACAAAAACTTTGGTATTTTTTGAATCTAACACCTAAAACTAATATGACCCTGTTACTTTGACAGATATGCTGCATAACCTGCTTATTTCAAAAGCATTTTTTTTTTGTTGCCTTTGTTGTTGTTTTCATTTGCCTATACTCACATAACTGTTGTTTACACACATTACATAAAGGAAAACCACGCAACTGCTAAAATCCCAGCTAGGTAGCTCCTGGGAAACATTTAGTTTCTAGGAGTGTTTTGAGAGCACCGATGGGAATTAAAAAGGCCTCTCCAGAGCACAAATGGCAGTTCAGCTTGGTTTTTGAAAGATAAACATCTTTCTGCCACTTAGAAAGACAGCAAAAAAAGGGCTTACAGATGAGAACTCAAGGAGCTTTAACTTAACACCAACGATGAACAGAGCTGGCAAATTCAGGAAACAAGTGGGTGGCAAAAAAAGAATCAGGTAGACTGAAAACCATTCATTCATCTTGCAGGGAGAAGTGAATTGGTAGAAGGGGTTGAAGAGATTTGAGGATAGACTTCCCACAAACAGATAATAGTGAAAGATCAAATTGAAAACACCACCAATATTTACAGAATTTTTTTAGTCACATAGGTCTTCCTAAAAACCAACACAGGAATTGCATCAACTTAGGTATTAGGACTATAAGCAAACCCTGACAAAGTGATCAGTTCCCATGCAACATTGAGCACTAAGCAGTAATAATTTAGACGCATTCGGTGCTGTCAGTGATGACTGCAAAACAGAGCATCACTTTGAATCATCTAAAACTTTTGGTTGAAATGAAATCTGACTGCTCTGAAGGCCATGCTGTAAATGATGGTTTTAACGAACTAGAAACTGGCACGAACCAAAGGCCAGAGCACAGGGGTATTTTCACCATTTTCCTACTGTTTTCAGAGGACTTCAGAGTCTGGAAACCAGTTAGATGCATAAGATCTATAAAAATCTCAGCCTACAAATACTTTTTTCAAGAACTAACAACACAACTCAACCAAACACAGGTAGAATCCTCCAACTGCTTTGTACCATATTGAATCTCCAGAAAGGAGCACTTCTCCAAAAAACAAAACCAAAAGAGATGACAGAAAAGAACACTTAGCAACACAAACGTACTTGAGCACACAAGACCATATATTAATACTTTTCATCTATTCATTGCAATATGTTTCTGCAAATAATGGGTAGTTCAATTCTTTTTATGGTTAGGAATCTGATACAGACACATTCTATGTATTTTCTAAATTCATAGCAGATAGTAGCACCTCCAGAAATAGTACATCCAAATATTTTATTCCCAATACTGTGCCTCATCTAACAAAAAATGCCACATAGCCAGAAGGAAAACTCAAGTCAGTGTTCAAGGATAGTCATACAGCAGTAACACAATTATCCCCTCCAACACCCACCCCTTTTTCCTTTGCAGTGCCTTTGAGAATTTAAGTAAAATGAGTTCTGTTGGTTTAGAGGTTTTTTTTCCTTGCGCACTAACAATCTGAGTGATAAAATCCAAGATTATCTTACAAATGCATGTTATTTTTTTTTAATTCAGCATTTAATCATAAGCTTTAGTTCAGTTCTAGTGAAAACAGTGATGCATCACAAAACCAACAAACTTTGCTGCCACCTAGAGGTAAAATCTTTCAAGGACCACAACGCAAAGAAAAAACACAGCTTTTCCCTTTCCATTATCAAGGCCACCTTCATTTCTCAGTGTATAAACAAAAGCTACAATTGATACTTTCTAATTCCAAAAATTAACATATGAAACGAGCAACACACTGTCAGACCCAGGATCTATGCATCTCACAGCTGTTTACAAAATAAGCTGAAGTACAGGTGAGCAGAGTAACATGCCCAGTTCCTAGCAGTCTACAACTTGGCTCTCTCCTCATCTGAAACCTTCACCAGACCTTTATGTTTAGCAGCCCTTGATGGACTCCCTGAATCAGGCTGAACTCTCTCCAAAGCAATTTACACCATCACCTCACCTGCCTGTCCCAATGAGTGTTAGTGCATTAACAGGGGAGAACGCTTCCTTTTACCGATCTTGTACTTGTCTTTTGATATCTTCAGTGTATGCCCTCTCAAGTAGATCATTGGAAATGGACTAGGAATAAAGCAAGCTTTTCCTTTTCGCTTTTCATCTCCGCAACCTATTTTCCAAACTGAAAAGCTTCAGCATATGTTGTCACTGCATACGCAGAAGCCATTCCATAACTGACCATCTTTGCCAGCTTTCCCTGTGTTCTGTTATACCCAATTCTGAGAGATGTTCAGACAAAATTCTGCAAAACCACATAGGTATGATTCAGATTTACACACTAGAAAATTATGTTTTTCTGTTTTCTTCTATGCTTCTCAATAACTCCAATCGTGCTTATTATCTGATTGACAACTGCCAGTTGCTGAATACTTAGGACCATTTACAGAGACTCCAGGACCTGTTTTCTGAGTGACAATAAATATATTTACATATAGTAAATATACTATATGTAGTTTAGTATGCAAACTAGCTTTCCCCATACATTAATTTGCACTTGTTAACATTGAATTGGCATACAGTTTATCACCTTGCTATTCGGTAGCAGAAATTACCATAAACTTTGTTCTAACACCCTCCCTTTTATACCCTATGCAAGTATCATTAGCTCAGTACTAACATATTCATAAACTGCATATAGGGAAAGTTAAATACCATGGGTTTCTATCACGTTCAAATATTATCACCACCAGCTGTTAAAACTGATTGTAGACTTTGCTTTCTAGCCATTTGCCACTTTTTAAACATAACAACTTTCCTACTTTTTCCATAGAAACAAAAGAATCTTGGGATAACAAAGTTAAGTGACCACTATCATTAAAAAAAAAAAAAAAAAAAAAAAAAAAAAAAAAAAAAAAAAAAACATAATATAACACAGCCATGTCCATACCAGTAAGGTAAAGGCATCTCTGCCCATCCCTCAGACACAGTCAACTCAAACTGTAAGAAAGTCCCTGAGGCTCCAGAACAGGTGAGCCAGCTGCAAACCACCTACTCTGAGTTAACCCTCCTCTGGGCTAACTCCCAAACTATGCCTGTGAATTGCTCCCGAGTTAAATCAGGTCACAGTCCATCCAAACAATTTAACAATTTAATGTGCACAATTTCCCCCAAGTCCTCCATACTGAACACACAAAAATTTGACATCAGCTTTTCCACTCCTACTTTATTCCTTCCAGAAATTCAGTTGTCTACAGCCAAATCATAGGCTTTTGAAGTCTGATAAATTTAAATATTTATTGATTTATTCCAGACAGGTGTTGTTGGCCACTAGAAGCTGTTTCTCAAAACTTGTTTTTGTCCAGCTCATTCTCATTCATACTTAACTGACCAAAGTTTCTATGTTGTTTCCTACTGTCCTCATCTGAGCAACATTTGCATTTTATTTTTTTATTAAATCATCAGTGAACTTCTTTTACTCTGTTGTTTAACTATAAAAGGTATGTATAAGTGTTTGTTTACATGAAGTGGAAAAGAACAGTGAAGAGCTAAGTATACAGCCAGCCTCTCATCCCTAACATGACTATTTTCTTGGTTTATTTCAAGATTACTGATGCATTCCGTCAATCAATTCCAACTCGGATCCCCAAACCAAAGCCTACGAGCACAACTAAACTACCTGTCAAAATTCCCACTGGACATCTCAACAAACCGCTCCAAGACAGCAGTTCTGGAAAGCTACATATTGTAAGGACTGTGTCTAAAACCTGCCTGCAAAGCGGAGGGAGAAGGTAAATAATCGCTTAAATCCATTTTACTGTCATAGATCAAAGAAAATCTGAACCTCAATGCCAGTTACTTCCATTGGGGGAAATCATCCACACACTCAGCACATTAATGGGCACCAACCACAGGACAGCAAGAGAGAGCCAAATTCTTACAAACCAAAGCTGAGAGCTTGTCTGCAGGGACCAAGCTCTGCTCTCCCTTTTCTGGTCATTCTGCAATTTGTCCCTCACACTGGGAAAATGAGATAAAAATAAGTTCCTACTATAAATTTGGTTTTGGCATATTCCACAAATACCAGTATAAATGTTGTCTCCGTATATTTGTACAAGTATACAATAAACTAAATGAAGCAGGGATGAAGAAGGGGCTGTTTTAAAAAAGTGTTTTAGAATGGGTATTTTATGTTAGCTAGTAAAGACAGAACGAAGAGAGGGATGGACAAAAATCTACTCTTTTAAATTGCATTTAAGTTCAATAAAGAGCTCCTTGCTGTGCCAAGCATCACTTTAGAAACATGACTTGAAGGTGAACTATCATCTCCTTAATTAGTATGATTAGCCCCACCTGCACTCCCGCAGATGTTACCTTTCACAAACAGATGCAAGAATTGAGGTGGATGTTGTTTGTATTAGCAATATTATCTTTTACCCTTTTATTTGGACTACAGTATTTAGATTTCAGTTCATTTAAGCTATATTTGTTGGAACTGATCAAAATTTGTGTCAAGTGTAAACAATACGTTGTAACTTGAAAGAAGTACAACTCTGTTTCTGCAGTCTTCCACAATTTTGCCCTCCCTTACAACTGCTCACAATGACATAAAATAAATAGCAGCAGTCATAACTTCATGAAGCTTTTTTCAACCAACTAATTCTTTGCAAAAGTAGGATTAGATCACTCATGAAATAAGTTAGCATTTTCCTTTTTTCTTAAACTATACCTTCTTTAAAGGACTTAAAAAAATCACTCAAGTTTCCTTTCAGCCACTGCACGCACGCATAAAAAAAAAAAAAAAAAAAAAAACATCAGAAGAGGCTCCAGGTTTGTCGTTTTTAATTTTGTGTAAAATAGCAATTGTTGCTCTAACAAGAAAATTCCTGACTGTTCCATTTTTATAAAGTAAAAAACTAACGAGATACTATCATTGCAAGTAACTCCCCCAAGGAATTCTGTAATACCAACTAACATGAATTACTGTTTTAGAATATAAAAATTAATTTATTTCCCTGGTATTAACGTCTCCCTCATTCTTCTTCCCCTAACAGAGTGCATTCCAACAGTCTAAATGGCTCAACTGATAATTTGTGGGAAAGCTCCTTTCACATAGGTCTTTCTTTAAGAACTGCCAAATCCTAATTCCTAAATAAAGCCAAAGCTGGTAGTGATCACAGCACCACAGACAGAATTGGGACTGTTTTGCTGAAGCAAAGAGAGATTTTCATGCATTCAGTTACCCAATTTCTCTCCCTTTTATTTCACAGCTAAAAGTTTTACTTAGCCACTGAGACAGTACACCACATTAGCACTCCTGCGTGACTGTTTTTACAAACCCACAACAGAAACCCATGCCTCCCTCAACAGCTCCACAAGAAATTCTCCATGGGTACTTAAGAAAGGGAAGGTTTAAAAAGATCAGACTACTGAAAAGTTATTTCAGCACGTGCCCTACGAGACACATTTGTGGCAAAGAGCAGAAATTGTAAAAAGACTCATCGAGAAGCCTTCAAATGTAATTCACTAAAGCTGGAGGTAGCAATAAAGTTCTGAGGCTATGTGTGACATATGCTCAGATCCACATAAAGTTCACAGAAGAACCCTATTAGATGCTCTGCAAGTTGCAGGACAAGTGTGTGTATGTGTGAAGAAGCAGAACAGTGTTGAAAAAGCAGGTGTCAACTTGGCACGCTTACCAGAGAGAGATGAGAAGGAGCTTCAGCACGAGAACAGCGTTCGTCTGAAGGGACAGCAACTCATGGATGAGCCAAAGGAAAGACACAAAGCTCCCCACACGCAGATGTGCCAACAGATCTCAGCTCCAAATCAAGCCCACAAAACTCTCACCGAATGTGCTACAATGATCGGTCTGCTCCTCAGTAGCTGCAAATCCCACGTTACAAATTGATGCTGTTTATCAATGACAGCCTTTACTGCCTGTCTACTGAAAGAAAATAAAAACTTCTGGCACAAGAAATTAAATCCTGCAATAGCAGCCTTTGCTTTAGAGCACAGAAGGACCCCTCAAGTGCTGTCAGTTCCTCATCCATAGCACCATGCTGTACTTCTCACCTATTTGTACTGCTGACATAAAATAGCTTCCCCATCTTGTGCTCTGTCTTGAGATGACACAATTCATTTCTACGTAAAAGGGACACAACCCACACAGGCTCTTAAGGACAGAAAAAACCTGACAAGTGGATGCTATAGTCTTATGGGATTAAGGGAGGCAATTACGCATGGGAGAATGAAAGACAAGGAGTGGTCACAGAGATAGAGGTAACTGGAAGAACTTCTGGACAACAGATGTCTGTCCCTTGAACTACTTAGGAGATTTGGCACGCTGGTTACAGGCAAGACAAGGACGTTTCTAGCGCTGTGAAGAGGGCTCTTTCTGTTCATGAAGAGAAAAGGAAACAGTTAGCGTCCTGCACCAGGACTAAACAAAGTCCCGAGTATTCCTTAACCACTCCTGTACAGTTCTGAACGCAATACAAAAATAACATTCAATAATGGATGTAGCTGTGGCATAAACTGGTCAAAGTGAGTGAAGGAAACCCTGCATTTACATGACCTGGGACATGTGCAACACTAAACAAAACTAATAAACAGAAAATAATCCCTAACCACCCTCTCCATATCTCTCAAAGCGAAAGGTTTGCTGAAGGAGTTATTTGGCAAGTTGGTTTGTGTCATGTGGCAAGGTAAATAGATGGATAATCCCTTCAGGTTTTTTGTTTGCTTGTTTTTGTTTTTTACTTAATCATCCATACATTACCTGCAGCATGGTAATGGTAAACATTCATGCCTCAAAAGTGAGAGTAACTACCTTCAATTTTTATTACAGACTCTAAACTAATGATTTCTAATGATGTGGACAAAAGCAGATTAGGAATTACTTTTATATCCATATACTAGGATATGTATCTCATATTTTCCTCCCCTTTAAGCAACTCTGAACACTTTTCATACACTTCATCTTTCAAGCAGCATCTTCTAAGTACAAGTCACTAAAATCAAAGACACTTACGAGGGATAGGTTATTCAAATGAATATTCCATTGGTCAGGTTTTATTCTAGGGCTAGTCTTAAGGGACTTGGCAAAAGGTCAGTATTTCAAGTATACATTTCAAATTCTTCTGTTTCTACCTACCATTGTGGCAGAGATACTTTTTAAAATAGGTCAAAGGTGGAGAGTTTTTTTTAAACTAATTTCATATTTTACAGAAATAAACATGATCAAATCTGTCAAAAGCACTAATGGAAAGATATATTCTTGTATTTCTGCTTACAGTGGATTTTGTAAACCCTGTCCAAAAGATGCAGTTCAAATGAACACTTGATTTTACATCTGTTGTACGTGAGGAGCAGTAACACAATAAAAATAACAGATGTTCTTCTTAATTTGCTGATGACTTGTGTCGACTTAATACAGCAGGCTCCACATAAAGAACATGTCAACAAGTTCACATGGGTGGGATCTGGACAGCAGCACATATATATATACATGGTTTGCACAACATTCTCCCACAATCACAAGTAGTAAAGCATCCACAGAAAGTTCTTGGAGTAAACAACATAGACCACTAAAAGCTGGCTTAGACACCTCTAGGTGTTTCCTCACCTGAATTATTTTAGTGGCTCAACAATGCAATTGCAAAAGTCTTGAGGAGTTGTATATACATGTAAAAGTTGGGATTCACAGTCTCATCTCAAAGTCTGATGCTTTATCCATCACATCAAAAGTTCATCATTCAAGTGAGTAAACGTATTTCTGACTTGTATCAAGTTTCTAAAAGAAAGCTGTCAACAATAAATAATAATAATAATAAAAAATACCAGTTTACCAGCCACCACAAAGTTAACCTCTGGTTAGCTGAATGATCAGATAGGCTCTTTGGGAGCTTTTCTGTTCCGGAGTCCTAAATCCCTTACAGCATTTACCATGGGAACAGGAACGTACATGAGACTAAGAATAAAAACAGAATGCTCAGAAGCCTCAATAGGCTTATGACCCCTCTTTATTTTATATATATATATATATGTATGTATATATATATATATATGTATACATACATATATGTATATATGTATGTATATATATATATATACACACACACACACACGTTATTTCTCTTAAAATATACTCGAAGTACCTTTTCACAGGAAGTTGGTGACCTAGGAAATCTAAACGCTGGAAGGTTTAGCACCTAGAGTTTATCCAGTGCTACAGATATCTCCCAACTCCTACTAATATTCTTATAATAATTCTTAGTTGCCTAGACCTACCTAGATTTCCACAATACATGTACATCTCCACATTATGAATGCAACAAAAAAAGTGAACTTCGGTATTGTATATCTTTTCTGTAAAGCACCTTAAGATCCACCGATTTAAGATGCCAGGTGTAAGAGACAGATATTTCTCATCAAGAAAAGAGACAAATCAGCCCTAATAGCATACTCCAAAGACAAATCACTAGAGAAAATGAGTGTCCTTTTGCTATATGACATGGCAAGGGGGATAGGAGATGCCCCAGCCAGCACGTGGGTGATGCTCTCTCCTCAAGTACCACAGGTATTTTCCCTCCACAGGCTCTACTACAGGTTTACTACTTCCAAAGCCTTTCAGAACTATAATAACCTCCCTTATGTGTACCAGCACACATTAAGCAACACCAAACATGCTCCGTTTGGAATAAAACCCAGTTTAGAGGCTAAGTATTCACAGGGCACTGCTAGCCTGCGGACCCACAGCACGAGGCTCCTGCAGCAAGCAGCTCCCTGCACAGGCTGGTGTGCTGTAAGCCCGTTTAAACCCACTTTTTGGGGTGAATTCCTGCAGCTTCTCAAGTGCTCATGCCTGACGTTGCCGTTTCTCCCCCTGACTGCCCCGGCTCTGACGGGCCGGAGCTCAGGCAGATCACCAGCAAATCCCCGCGGGCAGCAAGCAGGGAACAGGACGGGAAAATAAAAATAAAAACATAAGAAATAAATAAGCGAGAGGGGAGGAGCGGGGCGCTACACGCCGAGGGGGGAGAGGCGGGGGGCGCGGGCAGGGGGCTGCCCTAACCCTGCCGCGGCGTACCTGGGCTGCTGCGGGCCCCGGCCTCCCACCACGGCTCGTCCAGCGCGTCCCCCATGGCGATGAAGGTGATGAAGATGATGAGGATGACGGTGATGAAGATGACGGTGGCACCGCCACGCGGGAGCGCGCTCGCGCCTGCGCTGCTCCCCTAGCGGAGGGGGAGAAGAGTCCTGCCCGGTTTCCGCGCTTTACAGCCGGCGGCCTCACTTGGCGACAGCGGGAGGGGCAGCCGGGCGCTGTACGGCCGCGCGGGGCGGCACAGCACGGCACAACACGCCGGCACCATGGCGGAAGGGGAAGAGGCGCCGCCGCCGGGCTGCTGGTGAGCTGGGGGGGGGGGCGCCGCTCCCGGCCCTCCGCCCGCTCCGGGCACGGCCAAACGGCGCCGCGCCCACCCTGCCCCGCACCGCGGGGCTCGGCCCGCCTGGCTCCACCGCCTTGGCGGGGCCGCAGGGGAAGCGAGGCCGTCGGACCGAGGGGGAGGCCCCCCCGGGCGTGGGCAGGGGGCTGCGGGGCTGGCAGGGGGCGGCAGGGGCTGGGCGGCCGGCGGGGTAGGGTGGGCGCACGGGGAGTGCCCGGGACCCAGCTGCAGCATTTCACCCAGTTTCCTTTTAAGCCCGGCATCTGCACTCCTGTATATCCCGCTTCTTGCGTTTCTGCATTGCGTGCCATTTCTTTCAGTGGTTCTGTGTCCCTGCCCTGCTCTTTGTCCCCTCCACATAGGCACTTCTCCAGCGCCTCGTTACGGACCTGCTGCTTGCGGCTGTGTCCAAACTGATGCTTTTGTTTCTGCGCTGTTACGTGGAGGATGCAAAGTTTTGTGCTCAGCATGCACAGCCTTCTGTGTGCTGTGTTGTCTCGCTGTGGGGGGAAAACCACGCGATGATGTGCGTGCAGATGTAGCTGGGGTCTGTGCTTTGTCTGTGCTGGCTCTGCAAACGCAGCTCTTGGGGATGAATGCTGAGCCTGCTCATAAAGGCAAGCTCCAAGGCATTCATTAAAAATAGGAAAATAAAAGATTTTCTAAGAACTCACAGAAACTGTTCCAGCGGTTCGCACTTAAAGGCTACTTCAGGATGCCAGCACAAATCTTGTTATTGGAGCTGTATCTGCTGAATAAACTGCACAGTTGTATTCCTTATTGCTTGTTTAGAAACTTCACAGGGCTTCTTGGTTCTGCTTATTCTTTAAAAGCCAGCTTAAGTGATTTTTTATTGATTGATTTAAACTGCTGTCTTGTGTATGTATGGCTGGGTGCCACTGGAACAGAAATCGTTTTTTAAAGTATAACATGAATCATTTTGATGTTTTTTTTTTTTTGTGTGTAAATTGCTACGTTATCATAGCATTGAAGTATATAGTGTTCTGCAGTAACATTTCATGTTGAAAAAGAAAACAACTGCAACATAAAAGGATGTGTATGTCCACCTGAACTCTTGAAACCAAAAGGGCAGCTCTGAATCCTTGCCCTATATTCAGTTCCTTAGAGGGATTCCAGGGCAGATGTAATCCTGTCTTCAGAGACTGTGACAGCATCTTGAATCTGGACATGTTTATTGGCATAAAACACCCTTCTTTTTCCTGTGTCACCTCGACATGCAATACCGGTTTTAGTAATTTGTGAGAGGAGGGCGGATACAAACTAATGATGAGTTAAACACTCATACTGACTGTTTTGTTTTCCTGGACAGAAACCAGAAATTTGCCACTACGCAATGCAATTGAAAGAAAACCTTTTTGTGTAGTTATTGAAAGATGTCATTGTCGGCTTTCATCAGTGAGCGCAAGAAGTTTGATAGCAACAGTTTTGATTTAAAAATGAGAAAAGTCTGTCAGACCTTGCTCGTTAAGTACTTCTTTTTAGCTTTTTAGCATGTTCTCAAAATTAATTTTAGTTAATTCCTGGCAGTATTGTATTTGATGCTGGAAGGCTGTTATCAATAGAGAGCAGTCTTTATTACTTTCAATTCAATATAGCTCTTGGTGAGGCTTTCTTTCCAGTAAAGAGGACCATAAACGAAATGTAGGAATCAGAGTAACTAGGTTATAGGAAGTGTATTTCTGAGGGGGGAAAAAAGCATTAAAATAAATTAATCCACTCTGCTACTGACATTGATACCTGCAGTGAGTCCTTGTAGTTGTGACGACAGCATTGCTATATGTGTGCCTGTCTTTCTCTTTCCGTGTATTTTTGATATTCGTAGCAGGCAAACTTGCGGGCTGAATGCGTTTGATATTCTAGGACAAAACAGATTTATAGAAACTGAAGCTGATGATGGTCCTCCTGGCGAAATGGCATTGTATAAAATATATATATATATATATATATCTCAAATTTTGTAAAAGTTCTTCCAATAGTAGCCTTGCTTCTGATTTAAGGATAGATGGGTGAAGATGTGTAGCAAATGCATGCCTAAATACTACTGCTTACACTGGAAACAGCGGTGGCCTGCTAGATAGTGTGTCACTAGCAGCTACAGTGAGCCTGTGACCTGCAGAATGTGGGAGTGAATAGTCAAAGAATCTTTTCAAGTGTCGGGGCATCGGATGAGTGGTCTGTACATGGGAAGCAGGTTTATCCCTCTTTTAGTCCCATCAGTAATATCTCTAATGGCAGGTGTGTGGTAGTATATTCAGCATATATGGAAAAAAGACTATCATCTTATTCTGGTGTGATAAGTTCATTCTAGGTGATGAATTTGGTACATGTAGAAAACACCTGTTGTGTTGTGAAAACAATAAATTATTATTAGAAGTGTGCCCATCACAGGCTTTGTGCTTTTGAAGTATTTTCTTCCAAAAATGTGTTTTGACTTGGAAGAAACACATCAAAGGGATCTGTATTTTCTAATAGCAAATGAGCATTACCCTGCTGGGCAGCTAAACTCCACCACAACTGCTTTCTTACTCCCTCTCCTCAAAGAGAAGGAGAAAATATGATGGAAAAGGGCTCAGGGGTTGACATAATGACAGAGAAATGGCTCACCAATTACTGTCACAGGCAAAACGGACTCAATGTGGAGAGATTAATATAATTTATGGCCTATGGCCAGCATATCAGAACAGTGAGAATCTGAAAGCAAACTAAAACCACTTTCTTCCCCATTCACCCTCTTCTAAATCTTTCCCCCAAGCAGCAGAGAGGAATGGGGAATGGGGGCTGTGATCAGTCCCTAACGCTTCATCTCTGCCGTTTCCTCACGGTCACTCCCTGTCCCTGCTCCACGTGGGGTCCCTCCCATGGGATGCCATCCTTCCCAAACTGATCCTAAGGGCAGCAGCTCTTCAGGAACTGCTCCCACACGGCTCTGTACCACGGGGTCCACCCGTCCCCCAGGAGCAAACTGCTGCAGCACGGGTCCCCCATGGGCGGCAGCTCCCCCCAGACCCCCTGCTCCTGTGTGGGCTCCTCTCCACGGGCTGCAGCGTGGAGATCTGCTCCATGTGGGACCCATGGGCTGCAGGGGGACAGCCTGCTCCACCAGGGGCCTCTCCACAGGCCGCAGGGGAACCACTGCTGTCTGCCTGGAGCACCTTCTGCCTTCCTGCTGCGCTCACCTGGGGGGCCACAGGGCGGTTCTCACCCCTCTCCCAGCTGCTGTTGCCCAGCAGTTCTTTCCCTTCTTTCCCTTCCTTAACTCTGCTCTCTCAGAGGCCCAACAAGTGTCACTCTGGCCAGCAGCAGGTCCCTTTTGGAGCTGGTTGGAGCTGGCTCTGATCTGACATGGGGCAGCTGCTGGGCTCTACTTACAGAGGCCACCCTTGCAGCCCCCCAGTACCAAACCCTTTCCACATAAACCCCAAGCATAGAAGTAATGGACTTTAGCAGGTACATTCCAAGCATTGTCATCTACTGAATGATTATAGATTTCTTAATACAATGTGTTTTTTTTTTCTGTGTATTTGTGGTTTCTTGAAACTCCTACTGTCTTTTCCCTGCTATTCACACCCCCACAATTACTTAATCCCTTCATTAGTATTTGTAAGTGGTTATTACCAAGCACTTCATGGCTGTATATAAATGAAGTAAACAACACTTAAAAAAAAGGCTGAAACTGAAGACCTAGCAGTTGATCAATTTTTGTTGCCTCTGACTCTCTCTCTCACATCATAAGTGCTTTAACTAAAAACAAAAACAAAAAAAAAAAAAAAAAAAAAAAAACAAAAAAACCCCACACACTTCTGAATATTTGTTTAGGTTGCTGACCACTGGCTTGAATTTCAGAGATCCTTCTGTAGTATGGAAATTTACTCCAGATATACTACTAGCAATATTGTGAGTTACAGCATTTGAAGTAACATGTCTTGAGAGAATTATATCTTTCGGGCCACAGCTGAGGTGTAGGCTGGGATTATACTCATCTTAACCAAAGCTTGAATAGCTTCTAGGAACGTGGCAGTGGAGCCATGGTAGAGCATAAAATTAGGACATTCGGGCTGGGGATAGTTTGCCTATAAAGAGAAGTACTACATTCTTTCCAAAGTAACTGTAGGAAGATTTGTCTATGTAAACAGAAAGCTTCCTAGCTGGTATTCATTAAAGAGAAGGATCCAGACTGCCAGCAGTTTGCTGGAACATTTATAGCACAACACTGAGTGAAATAAGCTAAAACACAGCCGGTGGACATGTGTTAAAGTATCAAAATCATTTTCACAATACTTTGCCAGATAGCCTGAATAGAATTTTTATTAGAAAAGTATTCCTCATAGCCTCTGAACAGTCTAGGGAGTTGACAACGAAAAAGAATAGCTAATTGAATCATAATAGAATGATACTTTCTTTTTCTTTCTTTTTCCTGCTGTTGCTTCATTTAGCTCAATGTGTTAATGTACCACACCTTAATGTGAGAGATGAGCATATAAGTTTCTTGCTTTTTAACATGAAATAGTAAAGTCACAGGGTATTGCTAATGGCAATACTTATGAAGACTTTGCAAATGGTAAGGTATTATCAAGCAACTAGAGGAAGCACACATTTGCATTTAGCATGTTGAAGGTAATCTAGATGTTAGAACATCCCAGAGTTCATTAGGTTCTGCAGAATGCTAAGTCTTTTTGTCTAAATGTCCTGGAAATCCTTGATTTGTATTAAGGATGAACTGATCTGGTTGTTTAATTTTTCAGGTGCTAATTGTTACATACACCATCAGGCAGTGGGATAGGTGATAGATGTGCAAGTGTGCTTGTGTATTTTTACCCCTGGTTTCTGTATCAGGAATCGGCTATTTTCCTGTGCATTCTGTAGTTCTATAATAATTTGGCTTTGGGATTTTATTTTGAGAACTAAAATAGAAAATTAGGCAAGTCAGTCTTTTTGTAAACTTCTTTTGTAAACTTTTTTCTTTCAACCAAATTAGTAAAAATTACTTGAAGAAAATGGACTGTTAGTTGTGCCCCAGTGTATGTTGAAAATATGGTTTAAAGTGCTGGAAAAGAAACTGGCTGATAATTGGAAGGAAAGTGTTTACTCTTTAACCTTATAAATACTTTGAGAAGTCTTAAGTGGTGCTGGCTGGTTGGTTGTTGTCAAGTATATGCGTATGTTCTTTTAGGATTGAGGGTTTAATCTGCTTATCAAAAAGGGTGGTACTTAGAAAATTAGAATTTTGTGTGTTGAGCTTTCAAGAGACTGAACTCAAGAGGATTTATAACAAGGAACCTCAGTTCATTGTGGTTATATGCAAATTAAAGAAGGAGACTGAGCTTTTTCTGTGGGTATTTGGAATTGTCTATGCAGTACAGAGCACCTGGGGTAATGGAAAGTTGCACTGATAACGCTTCACAATGTTCTGCCACGTGTATAAGGACATGTTGTTCACAGGGAATGAATCTTTATACTTGACTATCTGTCCTGAATAAGCAGTCCTGTTCTGTGTTTTGCTGTGGCTCTTAACCTCCTGGGTGTGTTCAATTCCTCAGGTATATGACACAGCGTCATTCTTAAGGCATGTGTCAGAGCTAACAGAGAGCAGTTAAGAGACACAGTAAGGGAGAAGTTCTGCCTAAGGGACCTATATATCTCTGCCGTTGCTATTTTTCCAGTGAACCCGGTGTTTTGACACTGCTCTGCTCCATCATATTGAAATTCCTCAAATCATCAACTGTGGTTCTCTCATTACTGACAGCATGGAACAGTCCGCAGAAGCTATCAGATTGTAAAGTAGCAATTTCTGAATGCATACCTTCTTATCTGTAATGCATAGTAACATCTGCCATCTTACTACGGCAACTAAAGTATCATTAATCCTTGACTGTCTTGTGAATTTGTGCCTTTCTCTACTTTCTACACTGTTGCTTGTATATGTTTTATTTCAGTCTTATGCACACATTCACGCTTATAATTAACTGTACAGTTAAACCTGAGTTTGATTGAAAGGTCCTTTCCCATTTCTGGGAAAGGTGGAATTCAAAACTCAATGTTCCAAAATCTTTGAAAGGAGTTTTCCATTTCCTAGGTTTATTAATACGTTAATAATGCATTTAAAAGACCTTTGCCATCTAATTTATGTGTAGTGTTTGCTTTGAGCACACTGTGTGTATGTGAGTGAAAGTTTGCTGTCTCTCTCTTACCTTGTAAACTAACACTAAATTTGCATTTTTATGATGCCTTTTGCAACATTGTCACTTCATGAAAATAAAAATCTGAGCTGAACTTATTTTCTCCCCTATGGAAACTGAATGGAATTAGAAGTTGAACAAGCAGCCTTAAAAATAAAGGAGTAAACGCGATCTTGCAAATATACATATATATATATATATATATATAAAATTTATTTTTTTTTTTGCCAGTAACTGGGAAATTGTCTTTTTGCCTGATAGTAGCCCCTGGTCTATATCAATTGAATAGATAAAGATTTAAAAATATTGTGTAATTATTTTTTTTAAATAAACCCTGTACATATCATTATTGTAGGGAAAAAGATCTTGCAGAAGCTCTGGAAGAAGGAGGCTGTGATCTTGAAACTGTGAGAAATATCATTCAAGGAAGGCGATTGCCTGATGATCTGAGGGCCAAAGTCTGGAAGGTAAATATGAGCTTAAATCAAAAACTAGAAAATACCTGAGGTGGTGTTTGATTTGAGGTGAATGATTTAATTATCAGGCATCTCCATGGGAAAGCCAACTTGTTCATGTCATATTGTTTTAATATGCAAGTATGTTGATTAAGTTTTAGAGCGTTTGTTCTTTAGTGAGCTCAGTAACTGAGTAACTAATAAAGGAAAACACTGAAATGTGTTTTTTATTTTTGTTTTCAGATTGCACTTAATGTTGTAGGAAAGGGGGACAGCCTGGCATCATGGGATGGCTGTTTAGATCTGCCAGAACAGAGTGTAATTCATAAGGATTGCCAAGAGCTAATTGGTAAGTTCCGTTACATTTAGATCACCTTTGTGAAAACTTCTGTACTCTCAGTTGTCTTAGGGCTTTGTTATTTGAATTAAATAACCTGAATGATGTTTACGTTTTGGAGGAAGATGAGAGAGCACAGAAAATTAGCAAGAAATCATAAGGAAAGAGTATCTTATCTACTCCAACACTGAAATGGATGATGTCATGGAATTTTAAAGTATTAACTTGTAAGTGATAGCTTGCATGGACAGAGTCCAATGCAAAGAAAGCTCCAGGAGTTTGAAAAAAAATGATGTTTTTTCCAAGTTCTGTCTTCTAAACATATGATTCTTTTTATGGTATTCTTCAAGTTTTTAATTGTCCAATGTCCAGTATTTAATCTGAAAAGCTGGTGTAGCACAAAAATGCGTATGACCTCTAAAAGAAACATACTGAACATTTTGGACTTAATAAGCCATTTTTTAGAAAGAGGTATTTTTTAGTAGCATTTTCAGCAGAAATGAAAGGTTGATTTTGTGAAAGCAGGGTACTGCCAACACATTGGAAATAGTACTCCAGCATGCTGTAAGGAGCTGCCTCAGGATCTGGTTGGAAGTTTATCACAAAAGTGGCCAAATCCCTGATACCTTGCAACAGTGGTAGTATCAATGATTAAGCGATGGAGGCAGTGGTGACTCATTAGTAAGGATACTTTGTCCTATGGTATCAATTAGAGAATCTTCCATTTTATTATCTGCCATGTTTTTAATTTATTGTTGCAGAATTGAAAGTTAAGGCAGAGAATGAAGTTCCTGCACGCATACGTGCAAGCATGCATACGTACAAACATACCACTTTGAATATACAGTTGTACTTTGCTTAGCTCTAAAATCTAGTACAACTTATTTTCCTTCCCTGCCTGTCATATAAGGGAAAGAGAAAAAAAGATTTCCCTTTGTGTCAAATTATACCATTTCTTCAGAAAAATGGTAAAACACGACAATTACTATTCGTACTGTGTAAAGCTAGTCACTTCAATCTCTCCATGCCATTATTTCTCCTTATTCCCCTCTTTATTGCCATATTTTTTCTAATATATGTTAGTTTAGCGATAGTACAAGTGACATAATCTGGATCAGAACATACGTTTCTAAATTATATAATTCATAAGTTTATTTAATAGTTGATTTTTCATAAAAATCGAAATATATGTGTTTAGTATTAAAATGAAAATTATATGAACTTACACAAAAGTCTGGTTTCACTGCAGTCCATATAATATATGCACATATATTTATATTGCAAGTAAGCTACAATCCATTTATCATCAGAAGCAATTCCTTCATATGAAAGAAAGCGTAATTTGCAGTACAGTGTTGACATATTTCAGATGTCTTAGATTCAGTGCCTCAAGTGAGGTGGATGCCAGTACTTTTTCTGAAGCATTGCCAGCATTTTAAGTAAGAGCCTATGTAGAACGACGCTTTGTAAGTAATGAAAGCTGAAGCTTTGTGTATGTATCCAACTCAAAAATCATGGTATTTAAGAAGCGTTTGGCTTGCTACTTCAATTATGGAACTGCTTCTGTACCAAATTGTTGTGCAAGTTTTCATCCAAATGCAACTTAACACAAGTCATGGATTTAGAATTAATCTGTCAGTAAACAGGGAACATCTTAATCCTTTCCAGTACTTTACAAAATTTGTAAGAATTTAAAACAATGTGCTACACTATATAAAATATTATATGCTCATAGTTACTGATCAGCAGGAGTGCTAAATCTAATTTAAAATTTATTTGTAAGCAAGCAAATAGTTTCTTCTTATACTAGCAAACCAAATTTAAAGTCTTAAGAAAATAACTTAAAAATAGTTATTGAAATGTGACAAATGTAAATGCTGAAATTTAAGACTATAAGCTTTGTTAATTTCAAGCTGCTGATTTTAGTGAATTTGCGTGTCAGTGGGCTTATGAGGAATTGAAAGGTATGCATTGTGGGATGATCTCTGTTGAAATTCAGATGAATTTGTTGTGGAGTTGCGTGTAAGTTGTTTGCTGAGCACATCAAACAGGAGTTGAAGAATTAAAAGAATTTTACCTTTGTTTCATGTAGATTCTGGAAAGTCTAAACTTCTCCCATCCTGCTTTATTGTGATATTAAATGCTTTAATCTACTGAGGTTAAAAAATCACTCATATTTTGATGCCTTTTGGGATGCCTTTCTATGAACATTCAATCCATGGTGCTGGATTTTTTGTTGGTTGATGTTCTATTGTGTTTTGTTTTGTTTTGTTTTCCCCAAGTGCATGGAACTCTGTGTCGGTACAATTGTCCTCTGAATTAATCTTACTCACTTTCTTTGGGAAGCTGTTAAGATGGTTTATATTTCTATGTTTTTTTGCAGACCGGTTGTCAGTGCCAGAAGACGAGAAGTCAGTACTGCTTTTGGATATTGAGTCTGTTATTACTTTTTACTGTAAATCACGCAATGTTAAATACAATTCTTGCCTTGGCTGGATACATCTCCTCAAACCTCTGGTGCTCCTTCGATTACCGCGCAGTGATTTGTACAACTGCTTTTATGCTATCATGAATAAATTCATTCCAAGGTAAAACTCCTCCTTCCGCCTGTGTGCTGTTTTTAATGGCATTAAAAGTATTTTGTGAATGGATGTGTAGGTTAGTATAGGCTAGAGTAGCACTGATTATAGGAAGGTTGTCAGATTCCTTCATATGATGATAAATCAAACCATTTTTCAATCTGTTGGTTATAAGTCCAGCAAATAATTCAGAAGTTTTAGGATGTCAAGAGTTATTGTGTGACTGATGTAGATTTAATACACATCTTAAAGAAGAACAGTCATTTCATACAAAATCAAAAACAATTGTTTAATATCAGTCCTGCTTATGTATTAATGTGAAAACAATTTTTCATTCCTTTTTCTTTCTTTGCATTTTTAATATCTAAAATGCTTCTATACCTGTTGCTTCAAAGTACTTCATAAATGCTAAGTTTCTGAAAATCCCTTTAGAGGAAGTAGTTGGTATTTTACATGTATTTCAGTGAGTTGTGGACGCACCTTATTTTTAAGAAATGTTAGATTTTTTTTTTTTTTTTTAATGAAAAGAAATTGGAGCATTTCATGCTGTTCTATAGGCATTCTTGGTAAAAATTTCATTTATGTCAGAGTGTCCCTGTGACACACTAGTGGGACGACTAGAGTGCACCTCACAATTAAGACTTTGTGAAATAATATACAGACAGTCTGTAATTAAAGATTTTAGCCTAATTTACTGGAGTGGAGGCTCTGGCCCAGCTACTGGGTACCTGGGCATAGTATGAAATGTGCACGTTTGGTGTTGTGACAGGAAATGTTTGTCAGCCCTGGCACATGACTCAAACTGTGTTCATACTGTTAGTTATTTTCTAATTTAAAAACTATTGTGCACTGTGAACTGTTGTTGTTTTTTTTTCTTTTGTTTTTTCCCAACTGGGGATGCTATTAAGAGTTGATTACAATGGTAGGTACCAGAAGGAAAAAAAATTACTGAGCAAAACAGTTGAGGAAAATGTCTTAGCAGTGTTGCTCCGCTATCAGTAGAAATGTCAGAAGTTATTTTTGGATATATATCTCTTCCTGATGTTAATAAGTAGTAAAGAATTACAGACGGATCTGAATAATTTACCATATTAACCATTCAAACAAAAAGTAATCTGCAACTCTAGAATCTTATGCTAAATTTAGTACTAGAACATTATTCTTCTTTTTGTCCTTTTTGTCCTGTTAATTTAATGGGAAGCCAGAGTTCATGTGATAATCTCAAGAAGAATCTCCACATAATTTGCTGTGAATATTTCCCATTCACCCATATAGGCTTACCGTTGTTTAAGAAAGTTAGGTTGATAACTGTGTTTGGAAATTGGTGTGTCAAATTTCACATAAGCTTAAGTTTTTAAGCACTTGAGATTTGTTCTTAATGTGTTACAAACAGCTGTTTATTTGCTTTAAATACTCCTTTATTTCCTGCTTGATGAATTGACCTTTAATTATTACTCACATGTGAAATGACTGTCTTTTAAAATTCTTTTGGCTCTTCAGAATTGTTTTTTAATTCTTATTGAATTAACAACATTGATACTATACTAGCCTTATTTTGATATTTAGATCTTTTCAATACTGCTAGGACTTGATAAAGTATGTAATACAGAAGTATTTAATTCTTTCTGCTGCCTTTTCAATATTGTGGGGGGTTTGTTGTTTGTAGGTGTTTTGTTTTCATTTCATTTTTCTGTTATGAGGCATGCTGGTTTCAAGATTAGTCCCTGTGATTTAAAAGGACTATGTTGGAAATTACATTATCCCTACAAAAAATTGTTACTTTAAGTCTGAGAACTGAAATTTTATTGGGGGATTTCATGATTATTTTCACTGCTGCCTTTCAGGGATTGTTTTCTGAAGGGAAGACCATTCCATCTATTTAGGCTGCTTCTTCAGTACCATGAGCCTGAACTCTGCTCCTTTCTTGATACCAAGAAGATGACACCAGACTCATATGCGCTCAACTGGGTAATAAAGTGAAAGTAGGGACACATAATGAAAAATAAATTCCTCTTAAATTGAAGTACACATTCCAGTTTAGGGAAGAGTAGTACAAGAGATTAAAACTGCATAAATTGAAATAAATCATTTATATTAATATAGTGGAGGCTTTCTTGTCTTCAGTTTCATAATGTAAGGTAGAAGATCTTGTAAATATCACATTTGTATTGTACTAGATTTTAATTGAGCCATTCGTGTTAGGAACTACTTCGAATAAGTAGGAATGCAACTGACATACTCAAAATAGTAAGCAGCCATAATGTTTGACATTAGTTTTTATAGTGGGCTGTTATATGGTTGTAGATGTGAAGAAACATCAGCCTAACTGGTCTTTCAAAATCAGCTTACTGTTTTAAGAATGCCCATTGCATTAGGTATAGCACTGTACTAGGTAGTTAACTGTAGCATAGAGCCGTCATACCTTTTAAAGTTTAGGCATATATATATATACACATATATATACATATTTTGCAGCTCTTCAAGAATTTCTCTTTTCCTTCTCCTTTAAATTTCAAAACTGCCTTGGGTAGGAGGAGATGCTTAGTAAGATGCTTACCTCAAGGAGGTATTTTTGTTGTTGTTGTTGTTGTTTTTTTTTAAAAAAAAAGGTTTGTGTAGCAGGACTACAACATAAAGCAGCCAAATTGTCATGTTTCAGTCAGTACTACTTAGTACATATACAAAATCATGTGTAGTATTAGACCATACAAAATCATGTTATAGTACTTACAGAACAGGCTTAAAGGAAAAGATAGTGAATGAGTAAGGAAGACTTTATAATTACCTCATGATCTCTTCTAGATTCTTCTTTCTTACTCACTGGCTATGAAATTTTTATTATTATTATTTTTTTTTTTTGGAACTCCGTTTGCTATCAGTTAAGGATATATGACTAAAACAAATTGCTGAACTACAAGTTTTGATTTTTGTTTTTGTTTAAAAAGATTTTTTTTTTTGGGCTGCTACCAATTTTAATATTTAAATGCAGGAAGAGTTTCCATATTCTCGAAATCTGCCTTTTGTCAGTCATCAGTCTTTAGAAAAGGAATTGGGTCTTTTTTCCTATGGAGTGTACCTATTTTTATATATTTTTCCTTAGTAAATACAAACTTCTTTCAGAGTCTTTATTAAAAGATTAGTGATTTATTAGGTAAAGAAATCTTCTGAAAGGAGGTAGGGAAATAAATTGATGTTGCCGACCTGAATGTCAAGCCCTTTGGCATACAAGGTTAGAGACCAATCTGAAACCTCACTTTATATTTTAAGATTACATTAAAATTCATTGTTGTTTCATCTATAAACAAATTTACTTTTTATAGAAATTCTTCTAATGTGTAGAAATGCATCAGCAATATTCAGAGACTTGTCGTCTCATTGTTCAGGGACATACTGTCTTCAGTAGTGTTCGGTGCAGAGCTGGAAAAATCTTCTTACCTTTTATTACAAAAGTATACCAAAAAGCATTGAAATATTCCCTGATGGTGTTTTAAAACAGCTGAGCTTTTGAAAGCTGTAACTTTGTTGATATAAATTTAAATGCAATAGAAAGCTCAGTAACTCCCCAGTGAAGCCAGCTGGTATGCATTTGAATTAGGTGCGATTCAAACTTTTATACAGGGTGTATGAAAGGACCTTCCTAGCGTTTCTTTTATCCACTTTGAACATCACTATCAGAGAAGGTGTATTTTTAAAAGGAAACATGAGAACAGGTAAACAGTTTGTTAAATGGTAATGGCAATTTTCCGTTGCTTGCAAGTGTTCAATTAATGAGCCGTAACTAATCATAATAAAATACAAAGTAAGTAACATTGTCAAATTAATGTGCAACAATATTCAAGTAGCTTGGTTCTACTGTGAAAATGAGAGAATGCTGTTTACGGTAGCCTTTTATTCTTGTTTGCTAATCTAGTTGAGTAAATGTATTCTATTATTGTCTTGTAAATGATCTGGCATAATACAATTAGTATTGAGGAGTGGCTGTGAGCTAAGAGGCGTTCCAGCCCAATTGTTGTATTTCTGGTTGAATTTGCTGGGCGTACAATGTACAGCTCAGTTTGCTTTTACACTAGGAGGATTTATCCACAGAAAAGCCTGAATCATTACTGCATGTTTCCCTAAATACTGTGAGGGAACAGCATTCCTTTAATATGTGCTACAAATTTATATTTTAACATGTTTTTGTTGGTTTTATTATATTTTAGCTAGCTTGTATCTCTTAGAAATGCTGTTCTGATAAGATTATTCCTTGTTACAGCTTTTTTTTTTTTCTGCTGACAATATTTTCTAAATTTTTAGCTTGGGAGCCTTTTCTCATATTACTGTTCAGCTGAAGTCACTCAGGCAATATGGGACGGTTATCTACAACAAGCAGATCCATTCTTTATCTACTTCTTAATGTTAATCATCCTTGTGAATGCAAAGTAAGTATATTGTTAATTCATTGAGATTTCCTCTGTTGACACAGTTTTAATCTGCTTGTATTTTATTTTGGTTTTGCTATCTTAATCATTCCCTGTGACTTTACTGTTTTCAGAGACGTTATCTTAGCGCAAGAATCAGACAAAGAAGAAATGATAAGTAAGTACTTATACGTCTTCTAGTAAAATATTCATCATATAATATAGTCCTCATTGTTTATTATGTTTATTACTGAATAATTGAATTGTCATTTAATTATTTACTGTGATTTTCTCATCAATACATCCCCTTACTATTTCCTTTTTTGTTGTTCTTGTGCTGTGTCACATCTGCCCTGTCCTCTTTTCTTGTATTTCCTTCTAGCACTTCCATGCCTAGTTTTGTACTCAGTTGAAACAATTACCATGTTTTCAAGCTCAAAGCAGTAGCTTTCATATCTTTCTTTAAATATACTGCACTTGTTACATTTTCCAAATTATTATCTTTGTATGAACTTGATTGAGGCTTAATTCATTGCTCTGATCATAGAATCATAGGATAGTTTTGGTTGGAAATGAGTTCAAAAATTACCTATTTACAACCCCCCTGCCATGGGCAGGGACACCTCCCACTAAACCAGGTTGACCAAAGCCCCACCCAGCCTGACCTTGAGCACTTAGAGGGATGGAGCATGCTTTGACATCCTGTTCCAGTGCCTCATCACTCTCATAGTGTAGAATTTCTTCCTTATATCCAATGTAAATCTACCCTCTTTCAGTTAAGAACCATTACCCCCTTGTCCTGTTATTACAGGTCCTTGTATAAAGCCTCTCTCCATCTTTTTTATAAGCCCCCTATTTTCACTACCTTGTTTGTTTTTTTTTTTCTTTTTTTTTTTTTTTTTTACACAGTATGACATGATATAATTAATAAACTAACTACTGATAGCCAAAAATAATGTTGCTTAGGGCTTGCTTTGTTGCTGTATACTCCAGAACTACACCTTTGTACTATCCTGGACATACAACTGTGCAACTGATAAGTACTCTGTTTTAGAGGGTTTTTTTAGTGAGCCCATTTTACAGAAGGCAGCTGATTTAACATTACAACTGAAAACTAAAACTGTGCAGAGGTAGGAATGTGGTAAAAAAGAATTCTGCATCAAAGGCTTGAATTTCTGGCAAATAGCACAGGTTTCTGTTGCATAAGGATTATTTCCTTTATGTTCTGCTGCTATCTAGAGAATAAGTTGGCATTCAAGTTTAGTCAACAAAACAAATTATGTTAAGCTTTACTTAAAAAAAAAAAAAAAAGATTAAGTTACAATATGATACACTACTTCTTTGCTGTGTTTGAAATAATGATGCACTTACGTCATTTGTGTATATCAGAGTTCCTAGAAACTTCACCAGCCAATCTGGAGCTAGAGGATATAGAGGATCTCTTCTCTTTGGCACAATATTACTGTAGTAAAACTCCGGCTTCTTTCAGAAAGGTAATAACAAAGTAATTTTGAAATTCTCCTCTTTTTAGTGACTTTAAGCCCGTGCTGACAGTAAATTCAGTGACTATTTAATTGTGATGTTTTAAATATCTTTTTCATATTATTATTCTCGTGACATTTGTTTGGGATCTTTGAATTATAAGCCCACGTGAAACTTGTTAGCAAGAAGCTTCCCTGCAGTATTGATTTTTTCATGACTGATGACCTTGTTTTTCAAACCAGATTCTTGTAAGAACTGATAAAGCAAAAATGCCACACTGACACAATTGTTCTGTAGTAGGCTGCACAGTACTTGTAACAGCAAACAGAAAGAAAGTCACTTACATGAAGTAAAGCTGTCATCATCACAGGTTCTGTTCTTGCAGTCCTTACTTAAGAAATCCTTGGTGAATTCATGGAATAGATTTGATGACTGTGGACAAAACACGTGTGTATTAGGCTTAGTGTTTTTGACATTGATAATATATTTTTACTTCATGCCTTCAAGTTTAAAGACAATGGCTTCAATTAACTTTTTTTTTTTTTTTTTTTTTGCCTTATTAGGACAATCACAGTCTTTTTGGCAGCAGCTTACTGGGCCTCAAAGATGATGACACAGACTTGAGCCAGGCTCTCTGTCTAGCAGTTTCTGTGTCTGAGATTCTTCAAGCAAATCAGCAGCAAGGGGTCAGTATAATGAATTACTTTTCTCTAACCTTCTAGAAAAATAAAATAATCTCTGAGTTCTTCATGTATCAAAAACACATCTAAGTGCCAACAACACAGATAAATATTATCAGGGAAGAGTGTTCTTGTATTGAAGTTGTCTCTCTTGTAAATGATCTGTTGACTGCAGTACCTCTGTACTGTAGCAACTTGAGCTACAGCAAAAGGGAACTTAATACAGCTCATTTAGGCCTTACGGGTGGGAGCTTGAAGAAATATCTCACTGATTTGAATTCCTTTCCAGATGTAGCTATTACAGAGGAAAATTTAAAACCCACTTCTCTGTACCTTTGAGAAAAATGCCATTATGAAGTATCGACCTTTTGTCAATGAACAGTTTAGAAAAACAAATGAAAAATGGTTTCAAACTATTTCTGTGGTAGTTCATTGCAGATATGCTTAGATGCAAGGACTTCATTTACAGTTTTTAAGACCAATATATGAATAATACTGTAGCTAGATTACAGTGTTTCTTGTTGACTACTGGTTTTCCGTAGTAGTATCTAGGCTCCAGCTCCTCATGTGTATTTCTTTACCTAGTCCAGTTAAGCATGAGTTTATACCCTGTTTAAGTTAGTGGGATATAAACATAACCTTCTGTGTTGTGCTGAGTAGTATTGGACTGTTAGATTGGGACTTCAAAGCTGTCTCTTCTTGTATTGTTGACGCATACTCTCGTACCCACTATTTCTTATCAGTAGAGGTGAAATAATTGCAGTATGTACTGCACCTGGTGATACTTTCTGATTTGTAAGTTAATGTATTAATGGGAAATGATTATTAAAACACTGTTGGTGACCTGCTAACAGTAGTATGGAATACTCAAAATACGATTTGCTGATAGCTGTTAGGCCCTCTGAGGGGTTCCTGTACCATTGGAAATACTACTAAAATATAGTTGAGTTATGTGCTTTCATATCACTAATTACATGATTTTAAAATTTGGGGCAAAATCTTTCTCTTTCAGGAAGGAGTAAGATTCTTCGTAGTGGATTGTCGTCCTGCAGAACAATACAATGCTGGGCACTTATCAACAGCATTTCATTTAGACTCCGATTTGGTTTGTATGCTTTTTATTGTTCTACTGTTTTTTGAGTTAAGTAGAAGGAAAGAGGAATGTCAGTCTTGAAAAAATGACCTGTCCTTACAACTGTGATGATGAGGCTTCAAAAGTTAGCTTTTCTAAAGGCGGTTGGTGGAACCATCATTTTACTGAGAACTTTAATCCTTTCTGACATTAGAATGTGAGATTTCAGACTTCTTGATCTCCAGTTAGAACTGGAAACCCGTAGAAGCTACAGTCTAGACATTGCTTGGAGAAATCATCTTTTATTGGCATTATAGTGGTATGGTTGTAAGGAGCATATATCCTAAAAATGATTTGGATGCTCCTTGGAAATTTTGGCAGTACAGTGTGAGAGAGGAATTGCATTGATCTTGGGACTGAGGTGTACTGTGGACTAATTACTTTATTAAATATTCTGCTCTAGTTTCCATTTGATTTATGAATTCCTAATTGAACATTTAATCATACTTCTACAGTAATTTTTCTCACAAGTTGCCTATCCTTCAGCTGCATACCAGTGTAGTCTTCAATTCTAGATTAACCCTCTTTATTTAATTTCAAATGGTTTATAGGTGCTGCTTGGAATGATTTCTCTGTATATATGTGATAAAAGTTTTTTTGTTTTTCATTTTTTTTAAACTTTCTCAGTTAATAAGCTCAGTCCTGCCCCTTTATCTCTTTAGTTAAAATGCTGTATTATTCAGTATTATTTGTACAAGAATAAATATTTAGTGTTTAGGTTTTTAACCTAGATCAAAAATTATTTAGGAAAAAACCCTGCAGTATGTGGGGGTCCTTCTTCTAGACTTGAATGAACGTTAGATTCAATAAAGTAATAATAATAAACTATTTAATAGTTAGAAAAACTTACTAATATATGAGAAAAAATGAAGTCCTGACAAGTTTTCAGTCTTGTTTATAGGTAGTCTTGGACGGAGAATGCAATGAGATTTAGCCCTTAAGTATTAAAGCAGCAATATTTGGTTCTAGGAAAATTCCAGTTAAAATTCAGGCTAAATTACTGATGGATAGCTTGTGTACTTGTTACTCTATTTCAAAATTTAATCCATGTAAAGGCTGGATAACAGGGACTTTTCCCCCCTCAAATCCAGTTACAGGTCAACATTTCCTCATTAATTCAATTAATTGCCTTCCCCAAAGGAGTAGGCTGAAATTTCAGATGTATTTAGAATGTCTGTGTTCCTTCATCTTTTTTGTGTAGTAGCTCATTGTGTTTTCATGCATAATAAGCCTTCAGGAGACCACAGCCTTAACTCTTTGAGAGTACTAAGGACTCCAGGTACTTCCTTGTACTTCTAATTGTCAGCTTTTTTCCCAAATCTCAATTAAAGCAATGAAAAAACTTTGCAGGGAGACAACAAGAGGAGAACCATACTGGCAACTAGAAATTCTAGTTCCAAAATGACAAAATTTGGAATTGTCATACTTGGACATACGCAAATACAGAAATCAGTCTCTGCCATATTGCCAACTTACTGCAACATTGAAGTTGCAAAGACTTTTTTTCCACCATTATTTGGTATCTGTAAAAATAAGCTATCAAATGTAAGCTATATTTCTTTGTTGGGGAGAGCAGTGAGGAAGAAAAGGACCATTCTTCATGTTCTTTATATAACGTGAGGTCTGATTCAAGCTGTCTGGTGTGTGTACATGTGTGTGTCTGTCTTGTGAAGTGTTGATGTTGCATTTTTTGTGTTAATCAAATTATAACCACTTTCAAAGTTTGTGTCTTTTCATTGTTGTGTTACAGTACTTTAGTGTTAAGCAGATGATTTCGTTTGTGCATTCCACAGATGCTTCAAAACCCATCAGAGTTTGCACAGTCTGTAAAATCACTATTGGAAGCACAAAAACAGTCCATTGAGTCTGGCTCTATAGCTGGTGGGGAACATCTCTGCTTCATGGGAAGTGGCAGGGAAGAAGAAGATATGTATATGAACATGGTGCTAGCGCACTTCTTACAGGTACAACTGAATTGCTGTTGATATTAATAGTTGAAATAAAGTGTCTGAACGTATCAGTGATATTAAATGACAAAATATTTTCCCCTTCAGATCTTAACTGTTTTAATACTACTCTTTTTTTTTTTTTTTTTTTTTAAACAAGCCTGTGTTTCTTTACTGTGCTTGCAAGTCTCAATCCACAGATTTTTACCTCAACCAAAAATGTCTTTTCTGTTGCAGAAAAATAAAGAGTATGTAAGCATTGCCAAAGGAGGATTTATGGGTAAGCCTATTGATAACAACCTTTGTATTAATATTGTCTTAAGAAAACTTGGTATCTTAATATTGTTTGTATTTTTATTAGGCTTTGGCTAGAAAATTCTGACTGGTGAAAATTTAGTACAGGAAGCAGGGGAAATTGCCTCTTCCTTTGAGTTTTCATTCCTGATGTTTAGTCTCTGTGCATTGCAGATCCACATGAAGATGCTGCTTAATTATTGTGTTTTCTTAAGTTGTCAGTTTGTGTTGCTTAAGCAGCTAGTTCCTGGAATCAATCAGTGAGGCTCTACAAACAGTGGAGATGTTTATACCACAATATGATTATAGAAGCAATACTAGTCAATAAGTGCAGTGTCAAAACAGCTATCATTAGGATCAAAGTAGTGGCTTATTTTTGTTTGCTGCTCTATGTTGACTATTTTTTGTCTGGATGTTTGGTGGGGCTTTTTGTTTGTTCATTTTCTTTATTAAAAAAGCTTATGTTAATGCATTTTGATTACTGAAAGAAAAAACAGGGGTGATTATAGCAGTATCTGAATTTATGTGTTTTACTGAAGCATGTGGAGCAAAAATTGTTACATGGTATTTTTGTCAACAGATTAATTCCAGTGTAGTTCTGAACATTTTTAATGGCCTTTTAACAGCCCTCCAGCAGCACTTAGCAGATATCAATGTTGAAGGACCAGAAAGTGGATATGGGCACTGGATTGCTAGTACCTCGGGTTCAAGAAGTAGCATAAACTCCTCTGTTGATGTGAGTAAATTTTGAACTCAAGCGGTGTAGTGGTATCAGAGCCCCAGGTGTACTGAATTTTTTTCTTCTTATTCCTCCTTCTGATCTGTAAAGTTCATTACTTCAAGTCTTGATTGTTCTCAGTTGTGTTTTTTTTTCACTATCTAGTTGTAGGTAATGTAAACATTTTTGAAAGGGAGAGCCTGTAGAGAAGAACTTGCTGTAGTCAGTCATTCACTAGCAGAGTATAAGTAATGGACTAATACAGACTCTTATTGGCTCTTTCTTACTCAGGGAATAAGATACTGTAAAGCTGGCTTACAGTTTCATGGGAAAGCTCAAAATTGGCTCTTTTCTACAGCTGATATGTTGCCTGTAGAACTTGGCTTTTAATTTGGATACAGTTTAGCATGAATATAATTCCTTCCTCTTTAGATTTTCATACTAGAGTGATGATTAATGAGATTTGTTAGCTTGCTCTTTTAGATATTTATTTCAGACCCATGCCATTGATATCATTTGATAGAACTCAAAAAGAATGCTTAATGCTGTCATTAATTTTCTGTTGAAAACCAAAAAGTGCACGTGTAATATTTTGTAGTCTTTTTCAGTTCTTAAAAAATCAGAACCCGTGATGAAATTGCATCGTTTTTTAATGATTAAGCCTGAGAAGTTATTTTTGCAGGGTGATTCTCCTAATGGTTCAAGTGATGGAAAAGGAGTGAAGTCCTTGGTGAATAAAATGACAGTTGCTTTGAAGACTAAGTCTGTGAACGTGAAAGAAAAAGTTATTAGTTTTATTGAAAATACATCCACTCCAGTGGACAGGTGGGTCATTTATATCTCACTGTGGTTAACAGTAAGGAATGACTACCTTTTTCAGGTGGCTATTTTGTAAATGTAAAAATTGTGCTAATTAGAAAAGGAAAAAAAAAAAGTTACCTTCCAGTTTCAGTTTTCATACTTCTTACCCTTCTGTCCCCTCACAATTTTATCATGATATAGGAGATCTACCGTGCTGCCTTAGTAATTGCAAGGCCAATGTAAGCAACCTTTTCTCTTGAATGTTTATCCTAGAATTTGTCACTGCATGGTTAGTTCAAATGATTGTAATGTGTCATTTCTGTGTTTAGTCTAAAAGGCGAGAATAATTTCACTTATGTTTTAGTTCCTTCCCATCTTGACTAAAGGAATGGGTGAATGACAGAAAGATTATGGACAGGTTTTCATTGCTGTTTTCTTTTGGTTGGTTGGTTGCTTTATTTTTTTTACTGCCCGATGTTGTCAAGTTGAGGTTAATTATTTTTTTTGAGGATCTTCTGTTTCAAGTTCTGATGTAAGCTTATGTTTAAACCCCAAATTGGCTTGCTCATTTTTGTTCCTGCAAGTAGGGATGGGAATGAAAATAGTCAAGTATGTTAAAAGACACTTTCAAAGTTGAAGATCTTCATTCCAAATGCTTGCCTTAACTAGATTAAAGAAGAACAGCTTTAATCTGTCAAAGTTTTAATTGAATAGACTGTTTTAGAGTTCTTTCAAATGCATCCTTTGGAGTTGTATGTTACGAAGACATTAGTATTCCAGAATCTTATAGAGCTAGTGTTTGCTTGATAGCAGGACTTGAAATGTGGGTCAAAGTAATAGCAGTCTTTCAGTAGTCTTATGCCTGATCAAAGGAGCAGACTGTTGCTTGTGTGTTAGAAAGTTATACTTTTAATTAGTTCATGCTTAGAGGCAAAAAAAATTTAAATAGCATTTGGTAGGACCTTTTGTCATGTGAAGAATTCAAATGGGGTGTGTAGATAAGCCATACATAGCATTAAAAACTGTGTTTTTAAATTTTTTACAAATTTTTCTACCTCACAGCTATCTGTCATGAAGCGTTCCTTAATTTATTTATAAGCATCCTCCTTGACAAAGATACACTGCCGATATAGAGCATTTCAATTGTTTTTCTAGGTTTTTCCCTTAAACTTTTTTTTTTTTAATTGTTTTGTTCTGTCCTCTGCCCCAATGTCCTATAGAATACCTTTCAATATTCCCTGGCCAGACAGAGCAAGCCTGGAGCGGTAAGCTTGAGAATTAAGCAGTCTGACTAAAACCACCGTTGTCGTATTTAGCATGGCATTGCAATATTTGTAAGCATTGGTTACACTGACAAAATAGCTCAGATATCTACTAAAGCTATTGCTTTTTACAAATACTAGTTAGGGGACTAGAGGAAGAAAAGAATGCTTTGGCAGAGCTTTGTTCTATTAGTTTCTGCTTTGTTACTTCTGGTTTCTTCCTTACAGTTGCTTTCTGTGGAACTATTTTTTTTTCCCTTGTCATTCTTATTTATATTTTTATAAATGACTTGTATTAGTGAAATACAACAGGAACAATTGCTGAACAAATTAAGTTTTTAACAAGAGAGACTGCAGCTACAAAAAGGGCTTGTTACAAATTGTGTATCAAGTGTCATCACAGCTTAAGGGGGTAGACTTACGCTGAAATCCTATCTGTAAATCTGGAATTGCTGTGATTCTTAGCATGCGGTGATAGAATGTGCTGATAGAAACAGAGGTACTCGTTACTGGGAAAAGACAGATGCTGAGGTGATAAGTAAATATGCCCTGCAACTTGCCCTCATCTTGTTGATGTAACAACAGCATTTCACAGAACTGTGGAGTACCCTCACATTTGTGTCAGATATATTATCTCATAAATACTTCAAAAACGAAAAATATGATTTTGAGGGTATATAAAATTATTTTTGATTAATGAAGGACTTCCACAGTTGTGCATGCTTCTACAGTATGCATGCATAATTACTCAGGAACTTTGCTTATCCTTTAAGAACATAATGTTACAGCTTTTTACCCTCAAAAACCAAAAAGTATCAAAGATCAGTGCCATAAGAATTAATGGAGAATTAAACTGCTCTTTGAGGTTTTCAAGGATTTTGATCCACAGCTTTCAAGTAGTTTGTACATACTTAGAAATAATATTTACCCATAAGCATTACAGAATAGAGTTGTCTGAGGCAAACCAACAGTAATGGTAACCAGCATCTATTGGAACTATCCCAATAGCATATTATAATTTAGAAATCCTGAAGATTGTGGAGATTTTTCTACCCATTTTCTTGATCAGTTTTTAGAATGCTCTAAGAAAGTACTAAAATTCCAACCTGAAACACTTTTTGTGACTGTTCAGTAATTAAAAGACACTTAAATTGGTGTTTGTAACCAAGAAGTATATTGAGATTATACGTGAGTTATTTTGCTTTCTGCTTTCACTCATAGAGCTTGTTTTAGTAGGCAGATGCAATAATAACCAACTTTACTCACAGTATTGATCGTTAGACTATTATCTTAAAATTGCAGCTCTGAAAAACCTTTTCCCATTCATTTAGGAGGATCCACTTAGCTTTTATCTCCAATATATTTCATTTTGCAGATTTGTCACTAAAGGGAATTGCATTAAATTTGTAGCAATGTGATGATGGCCTTCCATGCAAACAGGTTTAAGGGAAGTTAATTTCTAGTTTAAGATGTTACCAGTTTTTCATAAAATGGCTTTCTTATTTCTCTTGTCTTAACTAACTTTGTTCTATAAACACCAATAAGATCTTTTCTTAAATCCTTTCTATGTAATTCATTTCCACATTATTCAAATGTGTTTCTTACTAAATTGGTTATGTATTCCTAAAACAAGTCCATATTTACAAAAATCTACATAAAGAAACACTGCCCTCCTGAATTGTCAGTGTCATTGATGCTTATTGTCTTAAACACTAATTCGCATGTTTTTGTATGTTTTTTGGTTTTTTCTTTTTTTTGTAGAATGCATTCTTTTCCTATTAAACATTTCCTTGTTTTGTCTACATTAGTAAATTTTAGCCATAGAAAGTTTAGGTTGCTTTTTTGACTTTCAAATATACATTCAGACCTACGTGTGAGCTGGCATTCATTAATATTACTACTAAGAAAGTTGCATCTCTGACATAGTTCCACAGAGGCACGTAAACAAGTGTGAGAACATACTCAGAACACGAACCCAGGGTTGTGGTTTATAGGAAGTATAAATGCACATTGCAGTAGGGGAAGGCTATCAAAACTGAAATTGAGGAAAGGGACAGGTGTGTTTTGGAGTATTGGTTTTGGGGTTTGGTTTGAACTATTTCATGTTGCCAGTTACGCTAAAATCATTAATTGGTTTTGGGGTTGTTGTTTTGTGTCATCATTCTCCCCACCCCAGAAGATGTGCATTTTGAGGCTTTCTGAACCCTTAGGTATTCTTGGTGTTTTTTTTTTTTGTTTTGTTTTGTTTTGGTTTGTTTTTTTTTTTCAGGCATTTCTCTATACTGAAGGACCAGAACCTTTAACATGGCAGCTGTGACTATCTTCACAGCACTCTGGGCTAGAGCTTTAAAATATCTTAGGAGTTAGCAACTGTTATTGTCAAACATTTAAGATTCATTTCTGTTTGCTTGAGTCATTTAACATTATCTGTAGACGCAGATTTCAATGATTTTTGAGGTCAGTATCTATGCAGAAATCCCAGTGATGCTGAAATTAGCAGCAAGAATTTCTTGAACAAAAATTACAGGATTGGCTTTATACTGGTGAAAGTAATGGACAGGAAGTCAGAATTCACCCTACAATGGATGGTTTATAATGCCCCCACTTTGAAATGCTTAGGGTATTTTATCTTTCCGAGGAGTGACCTATTTACCCGAAAAATGAACTTCTAGATGTTAATTAATAGTCTTAAATTTTTCCTCTATCCCTATCTGGCATTTTCTTTTGTGAGTCTACCTTCCATGTTCAAAAATACTTTAGGCAGAGTTCAGAGTTTTATGTTAGAAACATCATATCATGTGTTAAGTTTTACAGTCTCTAATGTATTTTGTAATTTGGGAAGGTGATCAGAAGTTCTTAAAACAAGTGTTTCTTTTTACTTCATCATAGTACTCAGCCTTGCCAAATAACTGTGGAATACATGCTTTTACTAACCAAACTGCGTGATGTGTCAGTCCGAGCTTCCTTGAAGGCAACTCTATGAAATTCTCCCATCTTTTTCAGTTGCAAGGTGTTGTTCACATTTTGCTATTGTGTTATGATAGGCTTCATACCATCTGTTTGAAAGTTATTTGTCTTCTTCCCTCCCATCCTATGTCCTCTCCTACCCTTTTCATTGCCAACAGACATGTCAGCAGCAGTGACAGAGTAGGAAAACCTTACCGTGGTGTGAAACCAGTATTCAGCATTGGAGATGAAGAAGAATACGATACTGGTACAGTAGATTTTCCTTTTACCTGGATTGACTTATATAGACAAATCTGTTATGTGTGGCTAAATTATAAGAGTGTCTTTTGCATCATTGTCTTAATGTGTGACATTTTTCTAACTATGGATTGTGTTTGTAATGGCGATGCCTAGAACTAACCAAGGAAGAAGTAGTCTCTTCAAATACATATTAGCAAACTAAAGAAAAAAAGTTCTTGTGGTAGGCACCAAGCAGCCAACAGGAAGAAATGGAATCAAGTGGATATAGTTGATTCTTCATGTTCACTCAGTATTTTTGTAGTAAAAGAGGTGTTTTTCTACACGGGTCTTGTAGAGGCAAATATAAAAATGTACCTCTATTGCTCATGACAGTAAGCAGAATGCAAAGGACCTAATTTGACTGATAGATTTCAGGTTGAATCTCTAGTACTGGCAGTTAATATAACCATCTTAATTCCTTCTACAGAAAAAAAAAGTAGTCTTTAGAGGACTTATGTATGCACACCTCTCCAGCATTATACCTCTCCAATGCTAAAAAGTGAAACGTTTTAGCATTGAATCTGTTAAGAATTGATTCATCTCTTGATATACGTGCAGAATGCCACAGAAAAAATGTGCAATTTTTATTTATCTACTTTTGCCTGAAAAATTACAGGCAAAACTGGAACACCACACTTCTCACAAAGATTTTTGAGAGACAAGTGCAAATGCTAGAATGGCAAGGACAGCAAACTGCTGTCCTGTTTTGATTCTGGTAGTGTTAACTCACTCCCAACCATCATCATCCCACAAGTAGCCATCCTGTGACCAAAAGGCATACTCAGTTTCCATATTAGAAACAAATAGCTAGATTAGGAATTGTTGACCTTAAAAGGAAATACTTTAGGAAGATTAATCAGATTTACAAAATCTGGAGTCATTTAAATAAGATTGATCACAAACAATCATTGTTTGACTTAGGTAAGAATTGGGAAGGAGCAAAATGAAACTATTGCTTCTCATACAAGAAACTAGATGTCATCAAACGAATTACACAATCTGAAAACAAATAGGAAAAGGCCCTCCTGGAATATAGGCACATTTTTGGTACTCTTTGCCAAAAAAAAAATGGTATTGTAGATGCAAAAAGTGTACATGACTTCAGTGGAATCTGGAAAAGTACCTGTAGAACAGATCTGTCAAACTTTACTGAAGGGACAAAGCAAGACAGCTTAATGAATCCTATGAGCTGAGAATACTTGTCTGCTGAGAGAGAATTAATAGAGAAGTATCAAATACATGTGCCTTGTTCTTGTTTCTCTCAGAGCCATTGTTTATGGACACCTGGGGGCTAGATGGACCCTTGTTTGAACCAGTGTAGTTACTATGATTTTGATTGAGCTGAAAAGTCTTCTGACATTTTGTGAAAATCTTTTTTTTTTTTTTTTTAACCACCACCTCTTCAAAATAGATGAAATTGATAGCTCATCAATGTCAGATGATGATCGAAAAGAGGTTGTCAACATCCAAACATGGATAAATAAACCTGACGTGAAGTATAACTTCCCCTGTAATGAAGTAAAAGAAAATGGACATATGTTTCCCAGGTACTGGAATTACTCGTAAACTTAATGAAAATGTCTGTCTCAATACATTTTTTAAAATATTCTTGGATAGTTATTTGTGATACAACTTCATTTCTAGTATAATAGTGAAACAACTTAGAACAAAATGTTACTACTATACTTGCATTCTTATATTTTCAGTGTTACAGAGTATTACTTATGTACAAAACATAGTGTGAAAGTTTATTTTGTAAAACAAGATAAGAAGAAAAACATTCTCAGTAAATGTAAGCTTATTTTTCAAGACCAGGTAGACCTGAGTACCTATTCCTTCATGTTTTTCCTATCTACCTTTCTGACTTGTAGTACTTGCTCATCTTGCCCCTGAGATTCAGTGACCTTGTTAATCCTGCGAGAGCAGAACATGTTGCTTACTCCATTTTAGCTACACCAAAGAGTGCAAATCCTGTTGAGTCTGGATACCACAGAATTAGGATGAACTTTCTTTTTCATCATGGTCTGTTATTAGATTTTATTAAAATAAATCTAACGGAAAAATAAGATTATATGGTGTATGATCACTGATCTGTCATCATATAATTTCTCAAAGTGAGTTTGAACTCCAGTAGTGTGTTTCCCCACATGTGCATTGCTTCTGAGAAGAAGAGCAAAGTGGGTCTTGAACTGAGTGGGCAAGTGAACAACTTCATTTAGTGCTTGTTCAGTGACTGGCAATCAGTCATGGAGTGCTGGCACATCCTGGAGGCTTAAATCTGATGCTCCACATACAGAGTGTTTGTACAGAGTAGCTCTGTAGATGAAGGGATAGGGTTGGGGTGGGATTGAAGCATGGAGGAGAGACGCTGGAGGCATTTTGCCCGCACTGCATGGCCTGGCACGTTACTGGTGGTTATGATCGTTGATGTTGATCACTGGTGGCTTTTGTGCTGAGGTGATGATACTAACTACTTGCTCTGATTTTGTATGCTGTTGAGGCTGCCATACTTGTTTTTGTCTGTGATTCAGTACTTCAGAAAAATCTGAAGTATTTTGTAGACATTCCTAATCAACATAAGTATTACACTGTTTTATCTAGTTCTCTCCATGTAATTTGTTTGTAGAATTTAGCTTTGTAAATAGCTGTTACTTAGTTAAATAGAAAATGTAATTTCTGTTTTTCTTTCCCTTCAAGTCATCTCCTAGTCACGGCAACCCATATGTATTGTTTGAGGGAGATTCCATCACGGAAGGGTCTGGCTTACATACAGTCTCGACAGGCACTCAACTCTGTAGTCAAAATCACATCCAAGAAGAAACATCCAGAACTGATTACCTTTAAATATGGAAATAGCAATACTTCAGGCATAGAAATTTTGGCAGTTGAAAGGTAAGCCATTTCAGTAGCACTGATGTTGGTAGTGATGGTATACAGAATGATGTCAACTGGAAGACAGATGTACGCTGTAATTCCCAGAATTGAGTTCAAAAGTAATAGTTTTTATTTAGGAACAGGTATTTAGGTCTGAACTAGGAAGAAGATTTGCTAGTGGAGTAAAGAGGGTTATGAAACCCACTCTAGGGTCTCCAATGACAGTTGTTGGGGATGAGATGTGTGCATGTGTTTTCTTTTTTGTAATGTCTTTTCATCCTTTTTTTTTTTTTTTTTCATCCATGTAGCCTCTTGTTTCTTGTCACTGTTGTAACAAAGCCACTGGCATTCAGTAGGTCATTTTTCCCATCCTTTTCCTTGGTGAGAACTGTGCGCAGTGAGTGCTCTGTTTTCAGAATTAAGTGAGAGATGAGTTTCCCAGTTGTCCTGTTGGCTACTTAGGACAAAATGAGTTTGGTATTATGTCAGACACGGGTAAATTAAATGTGTTGCAGAAAACTTTGCTTCTTGTTGAATTACTTCATCACCACTTTATTGAGTGGTGCAAATACAAAACAGAGGATGGTAACTAAATGATCTAGGTGTGTCCACAGGAATTAAAAACAAAAATGAAAACGAAAACCTAGGACTGCCATATGTAAATCGGACAGTGCTATCTGTAGAGATCTTGAACTGCCTGTTCCGTTCCATTATCAATTAATGAGGAATTTTTCCTTTCCAGGAAGGCCAGTGAAATACTCTCATACAGTTCTAAGTTCACAAACAGAAAATATGTCATAGCATAAATAGGAAGTAAATGTTATTTCATTTTAATAGTTTTTCCCTCCTCTTTTCCCCTAGACTGTGTCAGAGGAAAAAATCAAAGCAAGGATTTGAGTTGATGCTTAAAAATTTTGTAGCAAGTTTATGATGCCTTTTTTCTTTTTCTTTTGTTTTTTTTTTCTACTTAAGGTATTTGATTCCAAATGCAGGTGATGCTACCAAAGCCATAAAACAACAGATCATGAAAGTATTGGATGCCTTGGAGAGTTAATAACTAAAGACTTTGTAGAGAACAGTTTATAAAGAAGAAGCAACAAAGATACTGTATGTGGACATGGGCTGGCTGTTTTCCAACTGAATACTAACTTAAGAGTTTTTTTTCTGTTTGCTGGTGGGAGTGCCTGAGTAGCAGGCTTAAGATAGGGTAAATTATTACCAATTTCTTAACAGGATTTTAATTTTTTTCTTTTTTTTCTTTCTTTTTTTTTTAAGAAGCATATATTATAAAGGTCAGTTTGTTTCTTTTTTATGCATCCGTAATCCGAATGATCTGCATCTTTTTAAGAGAGGATGCAGCTGGGTTCATATAAGCATGTTAAAAGAATGAACTGCCTGATATGGAGAAGCAGTTGAAAACAGAAACAGCTTTAAATGACTGATACTTGAAAGTAAAATGTCTTCATGGCCTAAAGTCTATAAATTTGATTTTTGCCTACTGGGTAGTATCAAGGACTATGAAAAACTTAGCTTTGTAAGCAGAGCAGATAGAATCTTAGGAATTTTCTTCCAGTTAAAAACGGTTAAGTGAATGGGACAAAACACCAATAATTTGGAAAGTTACCTTTTCAGAAAAGTCTTATCCACTACTAGGTTAAATAATTGGAATTGATTATAAGGGTATCTTTAAATACCAAAATGAACTGTACGCAATAAGCTTTTACTACAGGGTTGTGCTTCTTTTAAATTATGCTAAATTTTGCATTTCGTAGGTTAAGATTGTTTCTCTTGTGAGGATGAGTGCACATGTTGAAATTGGAGTAAGTGCTTCATGGCAGAGTATGACAGTTGAAAAAGAGTTATCTGACTCGTCTGAAGCAAAATATCTAACGTATAAATTAGATTTTTATATGCCTTCAGTTCATGCAGAAATGAGCTTCTGCTGATAGAAGGTGCGTTTGAAGACTGAAGGTGTGGCAAGAAAATTAACACACATAAAGTGAAGAGATTCTAGTGCTGCATACTTGCGATAAATGTATTCATGAACTGTTGCCTCCATTGGTTCAACATCTGTTTATATTCTTTTAAAAACTTCAAAGCTAGTAAATGTTTGAGAGATGGCAACTGTGTCATAGTGTATCTGCAGCCTTCTGTTTGAGACAAAATGGTTAATTAAGGAGGGTTTCTCTTGCTACAAAGCCCAGTACAGGAAGGTTCTTCTGGCAAAGGCATAGCATCTTTGTAGATGGATATGAAAATTACCAAAAATTGTGAAATGAAGACACTAGGGGTTAGATTTGTTGTGTAAAGTCTTCTGAGTATTGGAGTCAGAACCAGTGAATTGGTACATCATCAGGAGAAAAAATAAACTGACCTTTATAAAAGCCAGTTATTTTAAGTTATTTTACTAGGAATCAAGCTAGGGCACCTTAATTCTGGAACTTATTCCTTTTTTTTTTTTTTTTTCTTAGTATCTGAGTAAACACCAATAGAACTTGAACTGTTGAAGATATTTGCATGAAATTGCACCTGGGCCAACACTCACATATTTATAGATTTGCCCAGCAGCTGTTGTATTACATTTTCTTCCTACTCCCTTCTGAAACTATCCTGAAGAGTCTCTGACTCTGTGCCTATTTCAGCAATGAGATTTTTTTCATGTAAAGATGTTTGTGTTACTGTTTATAAACTACAGTTGTAAATAAACCAGTACAATTTGAACATAACTTCTGACAGAAAGTATTTTTTTTATTGTATAGTGTGTGAATTCTGTGAATCAATTTAACAGTTTTTCCTAAAGGCATTTCGTAAATGGAAGTGAACTTGATATCTGGAGTAAAAGAAGTTGATTATGGGTCATTAGGAGCTGCTGTCAGTGACACATTAATGTAAGTATATTGGAATTTTGGCTAATTTTATAGGATTCTTTTGGGTGAACCATGGTCAGCATTCACAGAAAGGTCAAAATGAGGTAATAAATGGTCAAATTATAGAGAAGGTTTCTGCATGAATTCAAGGCATCTCGGCATCATATTTTACTATTATGTTGACAAATGAAAATGTTGACAAAATGATACAACACATTTTGGTAGGTCATGAGAGAGTGCTAGTGAGAGCAAAAAATTGCAAACAAAATAAGGGGAGAAATTAAGACGTGTAGCTGAAGTACCTAAAGTGGTATCTTGAAGAATCTAATTACTTTTGAAAAGTACATTCAGTTGTTAAATTATTATGTGTATTTGGTATTGAATATGAAGAATGAGTAATGTGTACATGTATGCTTCTTTGAGGTCAACAAATACAGACCTTTTAGATCTACAGTAACTAAAGCTACAATAAGTCAGTTTTAAAATCTCTTCTGTGTAGAAATGTATAACTTATGCCAATAAGAGGTTAATTATTTGTAATTTTTAAATTACAAGTTATAACTGCAAGTTACCAACAGACTTCTTGCATTACATCCAAACTGAACAATCATAATGGCATTTTACATGTATGTCTACCCACAGCTTAGAGACTACTTTTGTCTCTTGGTGTATTTGTTGCATCTGTAGTTAGGGTGCTAGTTACAAAACCTGAATTGCTAAGCAGAAATTCTAATTATAGTACTAGAGTGACAGCTTTGGGGGAAAAAAAATAATCAGAATAATCAGTGTGCAACTTCTAGTCTCTTTCATCTTTGGGGATTTTTTTTAATTACTTGCCAGAGGTTTAGAGGCTCTTATTTCGTATGTGCTGCTGACTACACTGTTGAATGTGTTGTTTGAAGATAAAATGACAGCTGCTATGTTGCTCGATTTTTAACTTTCATTTAACCTCTCTTTGGTGACTAAAAATGAGGTCTGTTGCAGGAAAGGAACACTTCTCAGAGTAAGCTTTCTTGACCATTTGAAACTTACACCTTTGCTTTTCATAGCCAGGGCCAGTGCTTCTATGTTCACTGATTTTTTTTGATTGTTTTTGTTTTGTTTTAATCGTCTGACAAGTTATTTTAGATTCTGATCTGTGTGCAAATTTGTGCAGAACCTATATTATCCACCAGAAGTATTCTCAGACTGTGGAGATATAAAGATTAATTGCTGCTCTTTCAGTTTAGTTCCTGTTAGGCCTCACACATGAGTATTAGCAGTGTTTGTAGCTGTGACTGAACATTTCAGTTGTAGTTTCAAAACTTTCGATGCTGTCAAATAACATTTTTCAATATGGGGGCACTCAGTGGCTGAAGAGTTTCCCCTTTTGGGGAAGGGGGTGATAATCTGCTAACATGTTCTTTTTGGGTACATTTTAATGCTTTCAGATATTGCTAATATTTTGAAATCTGAAAAACACATTGTACCTCTCATTACCATGGGAAATAGTATGAGCCTTTCTGGTTCAAAGGATGTTACCACTTTACTGCTTGTTCTTATTCTTACTTTGGGAACTCAGGAAACGGCTGTTCTCTGCACACGGAACCCGGCAAGGTTTGCTGTTCTGAAAAAAATAAATAAATAAATAAATAAATAAAATAATGATGGTAATTCTGCCATCGTTTGAGTCGGTCAGTTTGGGGATGAGGGGTTTGTTTGACAGGGGCAGGTGGAGCTGCGTTTGTAACCGCAGCACGTACGGGGGGGGCGTTTTGTGGCGGTTGCGGGCTGCCCACCCTTTATCTCTCCGCCTGTGTTTCCTGAAAGCGGCTTCAGCACGACGTGTGGAGGGCACCACAGCGGGTTACGCATTTTGTGGTACGTTTCAGGCCAACACCCCCCTGTACGCCAGCACGGCCCCTGGGCGCCAGAGGGGCGGGCACGAGGCCTTCAGCCGTTCCCGCCCACCGCCGGGGGGGGCTGGCCTACATCTCCCAGCAGCGCCCCGCGGCGCGCAGGCGCAGCGCGGGGCATGAGGCGCGGGGATGCAGCCGGCGCGCGGAGCCATGGCCCGTGAGTGGCGGCGCGCGGCGGGGCGGGGCGGGGCGGGGCGCGGCCGTTGCTCCCCTCAGGGCCGCTCCGGGAGCCGGCCGCGGGCCCGGCCCGAGGGTGGTGACAGAGCAGCGGCTTCCCCGTGTGTCTCTCGGTGGTGGGGAGCCTCGTGTCTCCCTCCCGCCGCGCTTTAAGACATCATTTTGAGGAGCTGGGCGCGCTGCCAGATGGGCTTTTGGCTTTTTTCAAAAGGGATCTTACAGGAACTGAATCTCTGCGCTTAATTTCCCCGAGTTACAACGCCCCGTGGAAAAAGACACGATTTGAGGGCGCTCCCTGGTAGGGTTGTCCTGCGAGGGAGGCGCACGAAGCGAATGGTGTTTGCGCCTGTTGGCAGCCTCATCGCAGCCTGGCTTTCCCAATGAGCTGAGCGCTAGAGCAGTTTCGTACCTGCGCAGTGGCGGGGTGAGAAGTTAATCATTTGCGTACTGTGTAAAAATTAACCGCTTGTCTACTGAGGTGAGAAGCAAAGCACAAAGGAAGACACCGCCTGCCTATCCATGTCCCAGCCTGGCCTGCCCTTGGACCAGCTCCCGTTTCCCCCAGCACCGTGGCAGTGCCGCTCACTGCTTCCCTGAGCCCAGTGGTTCAGGGTAACAGGGGAGCTTCCCTGAAAAGAAAAGTGATTTCAGCCTGGGGTACCCCTGTGGAGGAAGGCAGAGCATTTGGGTTCAAAAGGAGAGAGCTCTGCCCAGTCGGGATGTGCTCTCCTACAGCCCAAGGTATGAGGAGATACACAAAGGGGAATGAATGCACACGATTTGATCTCTCCTGTGTGCGTAATTCAGAACGTGCAAATATAAATCCTGCTTAGGCATGGTAGACGCTTGCAGATGTCTCTTGGCTAGAAACTGGATTGTAAAGTGACCAGGAAAGATGTTATCTTTATGGTTTTATGGTTTCTCACATCCATTTCCCAGGCCAGGTGTGATTTGAATGATAAAAGCAAACTTCCCGTATTTGTGTGCTTTGGGGATTATGCAGCCTTTAGTTTGCTAGTGGCATTTTAGGAGATTCAGCACTCATAGGGTGATGGGCGCAATGAAAAGATACACTCACAAAGCACGTAGCAAATCGTGAAAGAAGTAGGACTGGATAACGTGTGGTCCCGCTTTCCTACATGAGAACGTGAACTGGGTACTGCCTAGGCTAAGCAGGAGCTAGCATGAGACCAGCATGTCAACTCCCTGGTCCTTGACCTGAACCAGGGGATGGCCATGTATGGTTCCCAGGTAACAAACCTGCGTTTGAATGTTTTCCCTGTGTTAGGAGACTTTTTCCAGAGTCATATACCAACTGCAAAATGAGTTGGAAGTTGTTTGTGTATGTATTGTTAATATGTAAGTAGATTTATTTTGTTAAATGCTCATTAATGAATTCAAGGTTTGATTACCTGGGGAAATTCCACTGGCTAATTTTTTTTTTTCTTTTCTGCCATTAGACTTCCGCCTGGCACTTATTCAGCTTCATGTATCTGCTGTTAAATCAGATAACATTCAACGAGCCTGTGGACTGGTAAGAGAAGCATCGGCTAAAGGAGCAAAAGTCGTGGCTCTACCTGTGAGTAAAGATCATGATTTACTTAAAATACATACACCTCAAACTCTTGGAAACGTCTTTGTAGTGTTAACCATGCATTATATATTCCTGTTTCTCTCTGGATGTGCTTGTATGCTGTATGAGACTCCAAAACAGGGGGAAGAAATGCATTGATGTGCCTTGTTCCATCTACCAGAATGTGTAAAAGAAGGAGGGGGGTGAAAAAAATTGTTTGCTTGTTTGTTTGTTTTTTAGTGGGACAAGAATCTGTTCCAGTTCATGCTGGTTTAAATCCCAGGCAATTCCAGCAGCCCTAACTGGTTTGTTCTGAATTAATGGAAGTAGGACTGTGGTTTGAATTTTTGCAGAAGCCTTCTGTGCCGGAATGTAGGAAAAAGTGATTTTCAGATAAAGAATGTTGATACAAAGCAGGAAAAGTTGATAGGAAAGCAGGCATCCATCTTTGCCATAATTATTCAGGATCAAACAGTCAATAAGAAACTAAATAGATGTCAAACATTTCCAGCAAGTCATTTGTGGCTGGATTATGATGCCCTTTTATGATATCCTTGTGCGGGAACATGATCACTGCTTAAAATTACTCATCACTTCTGATTTACTTCTTAGACTTCAGCCAGGATTATCTTGCTGATTTTTTTATTTTTGTTTTTTTTTTTTTAACATGATATGCTGACAACAAGGTACCTTCCCACTGTAGCTGTGAGCTTTTTCCTCTGTTCCTGGGGGTACATGTGCCTGTGCCTTGCAGCATCTGACTTGGGAGTGCAAAGGTCTTTTCTGGATGAACTTTTGATCTGAATGTTTTACACAAAGAATGTTTTTGTTCCTGCTGTCCTAGGTGAAGTATTAAGCAACCTTCCCTTCTCTGTGCTAACACAGCTCTTGTGCTGCAAATATGACCTTTGATTATTCTGTCTAGGTCTCCTAGATGGAGATTATCTATTATTAGCTACTTTTTGTCATGTGCACAAACAACTGAGTTTTCCAGGCCAATTTAGTTGAGATATTCTGCTTGCTAACGATAATTAGTGCTTGTAGAGTAAACCCTCTCAAGCAAGTGCAAGGTCTTTCAGCAAGTTTGGGAAGGTAAATTTTGTACTGATACTAAGAGATGAAATATTCTCTTCCCTCCACCTTATTATTATATTTTTTTTTAAGTCACACAACATAAAGAGTTAACACACACCAAGCATACAGTCTACACCTTTGCATAGGCATACGGTAGTTTGTGTGACATGTGTAGATATTTTTTTCATTTCTGGCCCAGGGAGAAAGCATGAAAGAAAAATTTGTAGGTTTGAAAGGTCAAGTGCAGAGTTTACAGATTTTAACTTCATTTTTTTCTAATTCTAGGAATGTTTTAATTCTCCATACGGAACCCAATACTTTAAAGAATATGCAGAGAAGATTCCTGGAGAATCGACACAAAAGCTCTCAGAAGTTGCCAAGGAGTGCAGCATATATCTTGTTGGAGGTAGTTCCTAGTGACCCTCTCAGTGAGGGGAAAAAAAATGGGCAATGTCTATTTGTGCAACTGAATCAAAACTCCATATACTACAGAGGGGTAAATCTTTGTTCTCTCCCTTTTAAAGGATCCATTCCAGAAGAGGATGGTGGAAAGCTGTATAATACATGTACTGTCTTTGGGCCTGATGGTGCTATGTTGGCAAAGCATAGGAAGGTAAGATGGTACAATATTGTTATTAGAAGCTTTCTCATCTATGTGGCTAGTGTTCAGCAGCGTTACCCAAAAATGGTATTGCCCCATCAGGATTTTTCCTCAGGTTCCCAAAGGAGTTAGTCTCTCAGTTATCATAAAGACTGCTCTTTACGTACTTTTTGTGCTATATGTATAATAGTGCAGACAATTGAAGTCCAAGTTCCACAGAAAGTTGTGTCTGCTGTTTGTGGTAGGTAGGGGCTGACTGTCATCTTCCACCTGCATGTTGCTTGTCCCTTGAGAAACTACCTGTTTTCATAACTATGTAGTTCCTGCTACTCTGGATTTGTTCCTTAGGTGAACAACAGCTTGACTGTTTCAAGGAAAAACAAAAAAGAGAATGCAAGGTTACTTGGAACAAATGAGATGGCACAAAATAGATCTGGGGTGCAGTTATTCTTTTTTTTCTTTTAACTGATCGTTCATTTAGCTACACTGTTAGATCACCTTCTGAAATACTGCATTGTCTTCTGTCTGTCATACCACACCAGCCCATAGGCCCTGTAGTTGTTTGCAGAACGAGTGCAGGCTTGTACTGCATATATATGAACTAACAGTAATACAGAAACAGCTGTACTTTTACAAAGCTCCAGTCAGGAACAGATACCTGCATTGCAAGGGATGGAATAAACACCAACTACAGGGGCTAAGAAGCATCATGAAGTCATGTGAACTTCGTGACTTGTTGAAGGTATTTCCTGGAGAAATTTTGCAGGAATGGAACTCAAAGCTTGGAGAGGAAAATACCACTTGCTTTACCATATTGCACTTATGATCATGACAAATTTATGTTATATACATAGAGTACATTATATATGTACCCTTTCTTTAGCAAAATTATTCATTAAATCAAGATAGATAGTTATTTTACAAGGATCCTTTTCTTGAAGAAGATGTAGAGCCATACTGCAAATTAATTGTCCTATTTTTAGCTATTTTTACTAACTATTACTGCATGGGACAAGGATTGGACATTCTATTTGGTAAACAATGTAAACATTTGATATGTGCATCACTTAGGTCAAGGCTTATATGTGTTGTTTAAAATGCCTAGTATTCATCTTCTTTATTTTTTCTCCAAATAACTGTAGACATGCAAATTTCTGTAAAGAACAAAACTGCTTTAAATTGTCTTCAGAAGATCTCTTCATCTTAAGCAATGTTTATTTGGGAGCCTGACGAAAGAGTAGCCCAGATTATCGTGACTAGTATACATCTGACTAGTAGGAAAAGTCTCAAGCATCAAGCAGAGAAATTATTAATAATTCTTAATAATCTTATAATTACAGATTCATTTGTTTGACATTGATATTCCTGGGAAGATACAGTTCAAAGAGTCTGAAACACTGAGTCCAGGGAATAGTTTCTCCATGTTTGATACCCGTGAGTATAAGACAAGCCTTCTCTTTAGGAGCACTGCCACAGTAATGCTACAGTCATTCTCGAGCTCTCTTCCCTACCATTTCTCCCCAGCAATGGATTTTTAGACTGTCGGGTTTAAATTAGGCATTTGACAATGATGGCAAATGTATTTTAGGTGTGTTCCAAGTGTGGGGGTCACTTCAGAAACTTTTTTAAAAGGCAATGTGATTGAAAAAGGACAGCGAAGTAGAAAGGGATAAAGCATACATCATGGCACTTCCCTTAACAAACAGTGCTCCTATTGAATTGTAAAAGAGAAGTTACTGTATTTTTAATCGCAGTTTTTAAAACAGTGCTTAGAAAACATGTCTTGGAAAACAATCCATGTAGCAAATGGCTACACTGGCAGTTGTTTCATATGAAGATGGTATAATAATGGAGACAAATAACTGCAAATTCCATTCCAGTATTCTTGAATCAACCAAAACAGATTAAAAAAAAAAAAAGACAGCTACCACCACCCCATTTTCAAAAATGAGTACGACCTGTTAACTGAGCTCTCCTAAGAGTCTCAACTCCCATGGTGACTTTCTCCTCCTTGTGATGTGAATGCTGCAAGAAAATATGTATCTGTAATTTCTTTAGTCCACAAAGCACAGTGAGTAACTTTATCACTGAAAAATATGCATCTAAATCAGAGAGGAATATGTTACAAAAAAACCTGCTACAGTGTGATGTTGTGGAAATGGCTGTTTTTAAAGGGTAGATGAGACTACTTCTCACAGTCATCCTCTCATCATGAAGAATGAGTTCTCCCCCGCCAACAGACAGAGTTTGCTGCAGATACACATTTAAAGAAACATTTAAATATCGCTCCCCTTGTTACTCTGAGACATGTAAACTAACAGCTGGCAGGATGTCTTGTGATAGCTTTTGCGTACTCATGACAGCAATATGACTGTTGTCTCTTGTGTTTTGAGAACAGCATACTGTAAAGTGGGCCTGGGCATCTGCTATGACATCAGATTTGCTGAGCTGGCTCAAATCTATGGACAGAACGGTAAGGCTGAGTCACCTAATGAAGTGGAACGCACTTAGCCCTAAGGCCTGAATTTTGTGGGGCTGCTTCAGGGTGATGGTACTGGGCACTCTCTAAGTGTTATCAGGCACTCTTATCTTTGCCTATTAACACAAAATGTACCTTGTAGCCCGGACTTTGTTATTCATAAACAGAACAGATACTCATTTGTAAAGTAACAGTAATTCCCTGCTACACATCCACTGATATAATAATATTATAATGATGTAATACATAATGGCATTGTAATATGGCCCCATCCGTGGTGATGTGTCATAGGGCTTTGCTGGCATAGTCATCTGTGTCACACGTGAATGGGCTCTACTTGTCCTTCTATTAGGGACAGAAGTCAGGAAAAAAAAAAGCGTATCATGAGCTTCAAAGTAGAGTCACTCTAGGGTAAATCATCTTCCCTTTAATGATGGTTTGTAATTTTCTTTTAACAAAGGTTGCCAGCTGCTGATATATCCAGGGGCTTTTAATCTGACAACAGGACCAGCTCACTGGGAATTGCTACAAAGGGGACGGTAAGAACTAAGTAACTGAGGGGGATTTTAGTATGTGGAACCAAATAGTTCTTGTATTCTACATCACACCATATAGCAGAAGTTCTGCTGCAGGACTGCTCTGCTTTCAGAACTGTGCCATTCTTTGGGTCTTGCATGGGTCACCAAAATGATTTTGCTGTTAAGGAGAAAAGGCAGGAGCTGCTTATCCTTCACTCCTACCAGCCCTTCTGCAGTTAAGCTCTTACATGGCCCTTTTCCCCACAACTCTGAGCGCCGTTCACAAACTTCTGCACAGAACAGGCAGTAGACAGCAATAACCATGTCAGAACTGCCTTAATTACAGACAGAAATAGATTCTTTGACTCATTATTATGCAGTATTATTTATTCATTTGGTCAGCTTCAATCAACTTTACTGCGCACTGAATGAACATGTAATTCATTCTGTCTACTAACTCTGGGGCAGTTGGGTAGAGACTTCTCTTTCTAGGCTTGTTTTCTGTAACTTTTGTGTCATTTACAATTTTGAGAAGTCTTTAGGAGACTGTACTGTTTGTTCTTCAGAATGAATTCAGTCTCTTCTGCTTAGTTAATTGGTGGTATTAAAAAGAAGACCTACTCATTTTCTTGCCCTATCTTTCTGTGAATACAGAGCTGTCGATAATCAAGTCTACGTAGCTACTATATCTCCTGCTAGAGATGAAAAAGCATCCTATGTTGCCTGGGGACACAGCACTGTAGTAAATCCATGGTGAGTTCAGAAAAAAACACCTTAGCTGAATGTTTTACTTGACGGTCTCACTTCAGCCCCACATATTCACCTACTCTTACAACAAATCATCATTTTTTTATTGTTTTCCATCCAGCTAGTTTTAAAATTGTTTAACAGTATGCATTCTTGTTGGAAGCACAGAAGTTACTTTAGTAGTAGTATTAAGCACTAGTAAAGCTGCTGACCTTTTCAACTTATATATTATGCACTGGGGTGACTCCTTGAGCAGAACTGAACCATATTAAACAGCTTATACAAAACTAAATTTCCTCAAAGAACACTTTGAGGTAAGAAAGAATGAGAAGGATACCTTCAAGTAGATGAGACTTTCTGGCCTTAGCAGCGATTACTTCCCCTCCGTGCCTCTAGGTGACTGGGAAAACATCGAGTCTTTTGGCAGTTATTTTTCGTCCAAATAAATCATTCCACCAACACTGCTCTTCTAGACAATTGCAAAGTAAATAAAGCTTTCTGTCATGTGCTCTTAACATCTTATGTTGAAAGCAGTGGCAGAGCACCTAGTGGAAGACATGATAAGCATGTTCAGTAGCTCATGCAGAGTGTAAGTATACTCCTATTAAAAGCTGGTTGGATCTGAGAGGAGAAAGTGTTAGTCTAAACAACCAACTATATATGGTTGTCCCCAGTGAAGTTACTTCTTTCCCTTTGAGGTATATTCCACGTTCACGTGTGCTGGTTCTCATAGTTGCTCTTAAGTTTCCAAAGATCAAGAATATTCCTCTGTTAGGTATGTATATGTCACATATAAAACATGTGCCACATATAAGACCTGGAAGCTATTTCTATCATGCAAGAGTTAAGAATTATGATGCTATTTTTAGGATATCCCTGTGTCTACAGCTGTAGACATCAAGGGTAGAAACTCCCTCTTATACAAACAGCAGCAACTGGACTGATGCCTTAGACCTCTGTGTTAATGCTGTGAACAAATGTTCTTCATTTTGCAGGGGTGAAGTCATAGCCAAAGCTGGGGCTGAGGAAACAGTTATATACACAGATATAGGTAAGCATTTAGTTTTTTTCCTGTTTTCTTTCTTGGACAGGGCCTAAGACTGGAGAGACCGTTTCTTTTTTTAATGACCATGGCCTTGTTCCTGCAGTTACAGATGATGCAGTGTTCCCAACCCTTCTCAACCTTTGCTAGACTGCAGCAAAAACAAGCACTACCAGGACTAGAATATTCCATTTTCCTTACATATGAGGAAGCTGCTACCTACCTTAGGAGAGAGCAAAGCCGAGGCTTCCTTCCCCAGCTGCTCAGTTGCTGTGCCCTATGGACTCATTCTCCATGAAAGTTGCTCTTTTCCTACTTTGTCTGAGACAAGTCCTGCTGTTAAAACTGCTGTTTTAATAGCTCTTTCTTCCCCCTCCAGATCTGAAGAAACTTGCAGAAATCCGTCAACAAATCCCTATTTTAAGCCAGAAGCGCTGTGATCTCTACGGCATAGAGATGAAAAAGTGACACCAGGTGAAGGGGAAAAGTTCAAGTGGCACAATGACTGTTGCTTTCATCGTCGGGATTCCCTTACTGGTTGCTTGACAGGCTACTGCTAAATGTCATAGTTAATTAAAAGCAAAACAACTTGTTGGTATAATTCTAAAATTGATTCAGATACAACTTCTATATCTCCTTATACTTCATTTTATAGTATTTAACAGCTAGGATGAAGCTGGAGGTGAAATCACCTCAACTCAGTAGCAGTTAACAATAATCTTTATTCGTCATAATGTTTTAGTTACTTTCTTATTTCACTGTTAACTTTCTGGGGCTTATATATAGGATGTAGAGGTGGGAACCACGTTCCCTCTGAAAATCATCTCAAGTCAATTTTAGTATTATGCATTTTTCACTGATTACTAGATAATCTAGAAGTACATGTATGACTCCTCCATGTCTGTCTGTCTTAACTGTATGTGCCTAAACAACTCAAATTTCTTAGCTGCCCAACTTCAAACCAGGAAAGCTTAAAATTTAACATACTAAGTAAAATAGGCCAAATTCTGCTCTGTACTACTTAAGGACAATGCAAGCAGCAGCCAAACAGAACTAGTACTGTACAAGGAACTGTAACGTTTTGGTGCATGCATCCTGTCTGGAAGATATCTATTAAATTCTTATTACAATTCCTGTTTATTGCTGAAGTGATGTGGATTAATGTTTTATTAAAGCATTTCACATGTCACCACACCTGTGCTCTATTTACTGCTTCCTTAATACAATGTCCGAGTTGGCTTTAGTTTCACAGTCGGGCTGTCTTCTAACTGAAGTCAGTCAAAAGGGCTAGAAAACTTCTTGCACTAATTAAGTTTTCTGCCCCAAGTCTCACAGAGCACCTGCTTTCTACATGCATTATTGCTACTAAGGGCATGCTCTTGCTGAATTGATCAGCAAACCGATTAAAAAACTTAAAACCAGTCTAAAATTTTGTACAAATAACCTTTTTTCTTAGAAGGCTAGCACCTTGGTGCTTCCTTTTCTAATGTAAAAAGATATTTTTTCCCTTCTTGGGAGTCAAAAAGCAGCACCTACCTCTGTACTTCTGGTTCTCCAGCAGCAAAAAGGCACTAGAGGCAAAAGGAGACTTCAGAATACAGAAAAGCAGGGCATCAGAGAGAGGCTTTTGTTCCATCTAGCCAGTTTCACCCCAAACCACTGTACCTGTTTCTTCACATTCAGCCATCCTCTTCTTCCCCCAGCTATCCTCTTGCCTTTTTTATTTCCTCTGAGTTCTCTGGGATGAATCAGCTGTGTGTGGTTTATAGAGGCCCCAGCCACCTATGGGGAGATTAATGGTTAAATTACGCCAAACCCGGAGGAGTCTAACCCCTACAAGCAAGACCTCATCATTCCACTCAGTGGCATTACCTATTCCAGCAGGCATTTTGTGTCTCTGCTTTCACAGCATTTTCGTATACATACAGTACTGGAACTCTTAAAAAGCACGCCACAGAGCACAAGGTGAAATGAAGATTTATTTGTTGAAAAATAAATATAAAAAAATCACAATTTGCTATTTGAGTTAGGTCTCCTGCATTAAATCGGTACCTGCCACATACACAAAAATCAGCATGGATGATGGTCATCACGGCAATCTAACTTCTAAACCAGAGCAACTCTTATACAGCCATATTTTTTCTAAACTACTGCATCTGTCTTCCCTACCACCCCCAACCTCTATACTATTTTAGTATGCGGCAGAACAGGAACTAGACACTTATCTTTGGAGGATTAAAGAAATGCAGGATTCTCAAGGGCTACCCACTTGATTTTGGAAGTGTAAGCTGCAATCTGCCACAAACAATGAGACGGAATATGGGGCATGTACCATCCTCCCCTGGCTTTCCAAATGGAGAATGGGTGAGAATCGGTAGTGGACTACTTTGGTGAACTAAGCTTTAGAGGTGACACGGGTTCAGTCCCACTCAGTCTGTCGAGACAAGTTCTGAGCACCTTTTCTTAGGAGGCTATTTTAGGAGTCTTCGATAAGATTCCCTCAGAAGTGATACCAACGGACTGAGAATTCTGGGGGAGTTACAAACAAAAAAGTACACAACTGGTTCTCAGCTAGGTAGGAGCTAAAGCAGTCAGTATTCAATCCTATGGTGGTATAGACAGGCACTTTAAGTATCCACATTATACATATGCACCAATATTTTAAGTATATAAAACCAACCAGAAGCAGCCCTGTAGTGGCTACAGAAGTTCAGCCTGCAAGGATTTCAATGGATTTTAAAGAAATGGTAGAAAACATAGTAATGCCTGTTTTAACTAAATTCAGCAAGAGAGTTATTACCACTGTAGTGGGGAAGCCTGTTCAAAGCAGTATTTAAGCTGACTGGCTCACTCTCAGTTCCAGGACAAATCACAGCACAACTCTTTAGTGTAGGCTAGTTCCCTTCTTCACTTTCAATCTGCACTTAGATCCTGGTAAACCAAGGCACAACTGCTAATCTCCATTTTGGCAAACTTATCTATGTCTGAACATGAACAGCAGGAAGTTTAAATGATCAGAATTAAGATGCATGACAACTATGCATAGAAACAGCTTCCCACAGTCTCTAGGATACAACAAGTTTATCCAAGTCTTCAGTACTAAGCTTCCTACATGATTTCACCGGATTTTTTTTAATAGCAGCACTAATTTTTTCAACTTCAGCTCTCAACCCATATTAAAACAAAGTAAGTCTTTTCTCAAGGTTCATATGCACACCTGGTCTAAAGCAGAACCTCATCTACATCAGCCATTAAAAAAAAAACTAAATTCCCTTTCGCTAAAAGGAAGCCTGAGCAGAATCCAACCATGTACTCACATAACAGGATGTCAGCTACTCAAATTCCCAGCTTTCCTTTCCCCTGTAATCTTCAGCTCTCAAGATCATACCTCTGCAGGTGATGGGAGCAATCAGAGATAAGACTCGTTCCTTCCATGTCTCCTCCTCTTTTCTTAAAGGTTCAAGTGAGAGATGACAGGGAGTCAGTTATTATTAATTCTTTCCTAGATTCAGAGTAATCACAAATAAGTATAGAAAACACTGCTGCAGAGAACACTTTCATCAAAACCTGTTCTTATACATCTCAGAGAGAAGTACTTGAAGGTAATATTTATTTTTTTTCAGTTTACAGGTGATACATCATTTACAAAAAATTACAGACAATGCATCCTTTCAGTGCAGTTTCAAACTAGTTCAAGAACAGGCAAGAGTCTGTGATGATTTGGAATGCTAGTATTTGACAGCACATGCTTTTTTCCCTTAATTGATTTGGTGGGGGCAGGAATGGGGTAAGGTAGGGTGAAGAGGAGAAAATGCCAATGTAGATAAGGCCATGCGAATAAAAACTCCTCAGGAAAACAGGACACATCAGTCAGCCTGGCATATTTTTGTTCTCGGGTAACTGATGCAGAGATTGGAAGTTCCAGAAGACATTTGACACTTGTTACGTGCAATACCCTTAGCAGCTGCAAGTACTTTCAACTCTATACCAACACTACAATTTCAGATCTCCCTACTATGCTAGCTAAAATAAAAGGATTCAATCTCCGTGTCTACTGCTTACCATTTTCATTCTCAATTTATTTCCTGGGAGAAATGATGGTCAAGCTGAAAATACAAGCTGCTGCTACGTAGCGTCACAAGTAGAAAACAAGACAGTTTGATCACAGGTTGGTTCATTTCTTTAGGAGGTGAAAAACATTAGAAAAATCAGCACAAGGAAATCTATGATTTTAAGATGGGAAGAAGCCCAAATCAGTGTATGGTGAATTAAGCAACATCAGTTAAGAATTTGCGTGAAGTTTATCCAGCCACATCAGTCCAGGGAGAGGCACAATGGACTGCCTTCAATACCAAAAAGATCAACCCAAAGCAGCAGAGAAGCCCTCTGTGAAGTTCCTAGTTAAAGGAAGACTGTTTATACCAGTATTCAATAACTTGCCAATGTGCTATGTGCAGACCAGTTGCTTCCTTTCTACACTATCTGTAATCTTGGGCAATCCAGGGCCTGAACAACAAGGAAACCAATAAAGATTCTAATCCATTATTTGAAGTTTTAGACTATGCTTTGTTCTTTATCTCACTTAATCCTGCAGAGGGCTATTACAAGGACTAGATCAAAACACAGAAGTCTCTAGAGAATGAAGAAGAGAATTTAGACAGTCTATTAACTGTTACATTTCAGCAACAGACAGAGATTACAAAGATTATACGCAAGCATGACCTTACCTTGGCAGCTCTACTCCCAGCAGTGCTTTCTGTTCTTGAAAGTCTCTCAGAACCTTCCAGAACAATTTCCTGTGACATTCAAGTAAGGACTGCTGCATGAGAACATGGCCTTTCTTCCAGTAAAATCCACACTGAAGCAGCATCACCTAACCTCTCTCCCCCAACAACCTTAGTACTAGCTCTCCTACACGGTACACTAGGGCTTTTTCTGGGGTGAGGATAAGAACTATCAAATTAATTCCCTAATAGCTGCCACAGGACCGTTTCTAAGTAGTTACGCAGAGGGTGGGAAGGGCTTTAAGGGAAGATTGTGCATGCTTGCATATATTTACAGGATTCTCTTCACAGCTACTGACTTTAAAAAAAATCCCTATTATTAAACAGTTTGTAAATTATTTTTTTTCCTTTTGCAAAATTAAAATCAACCCTCAAGGATTAATTGCATATAAAAGAGAAATCTATTTTACAGCACTGACTAATATTACCTTTAAAATCAACAAGGGAAAAAAAAAAAACAAACATGCTGTAATATTGTTTGGTAAAGCAAAAATTGCCCACAACGTAATCACCCAAAATGAACCAATGTAAAGTTTTTATTTGCATGGCCAAAATATCTTCCAGTTGTTCCCCTGCAACATTATTTCCCTTAACACACCTTAAGGTCTTTTTTGCTGCAGAAGGAACAAGATGCAACACTGCATACTTCCTTGAACAACCACTCCCACAACACCTAAACATTTAACGGATGTAGCAAATGACAACACCACGAACGGGAAAAAACTAAGTTCCACCATTCAACATGGTTTGCAACAGCATCTTTAGGGCTGAAGTGGGCAACTTCACTTTAGAAGGTCATTTCCTCCTCTTGTTTTATGGTTTTTTGTTGTTTTTACAGTGTCGGTGGTTTCAATCCATACTTCTTTGCAACTTCTGTCTGGGCATAGGCAGCATCACAGAGTGAGTAGAGGTGGGCCATCTCCATTTCGGATTTGGCCAGGTTGATAGCTTTGTTGAACATTTCAATGGCTTTATCTAGATTACCCCTGAAATAAAGCAAAACATCGTCCAATGAATACCAACAAATCAATCTTTGCACCTCTGCAGCACTTTTTTTAAACCCAAACAGTAGGTTTGGGTGTATAGGTCAGTTTTCTCAGTACAAATGGTCCATTAAGATACGTTTAAGGACTACACTAGATACACGTTGAGCCCAAAAAGGTTCAATGAAGTTATTTTAAATCCAGAAGGGATATATTTAAACACACATACACTCATCTGCATGTTGTCCAGTACAAAAGTGGCTGAATCATAAAGCAGAATTATGCCATAGATAAAAGGAAGGCTTTCCCTTCCCTACGAGTTACAGAACAGCAGTCATGACAACAGCTAAGAGTTGGCCTCCCACTGCACCAGGGAGATCATCTTAGGAAAGGTTTAAGATCCATGGGGACATCTAAAGGTCTGCTGTAATTTCAAAAGTAACTTAGAATTCTTAACACTGTACTTCAATTACCTTTGCACTTCAATCGTTCCCATGGTTTCATATGCAAAATCACATTTGTTATCAATTTCAATGGCCTTGCTTATGAGTTCTAAACCTTTGTCTAAATCTTGCTTCCACTGGAGCTGAAGTAAACTGCAAAGGAAAGAGAAAATTTAGAACAGACACATACTCCCCAAAACCCAGATCAAGTAAGCACAAAAAGATCCCAAATGGTTTAAGGGTGGGACATGGTAGACTTTAGGATGAGGCTATGGTATGAGTCAGATACACTTCAAGCAAATGATCAATTAGGAACAAACACTAATGAAAATTTACTGAGGCTAGAGTCTTATTTACTGTTTAGACATCAAGAGAAATTGTAGAAATGCATTTAGCAGCACTAAGCTATTTTTGCAAAGTTACTTCTCCTGGGTAAACTTCCAAGCACCTACCTTCCATTTGCATTCATTCACCAGAACTCAATACTTACCCTTTATGAACATATGTTGTGGCATTATCTGGCTCGAGATCAATGCATTTATCATACATTTCATCAGCCTTTCCAAACTGCTGTTGATCAGTTAGTGCCTGCATCAAAAGAGAAACCTGTATATCAATATGCAGCCAGGACATGCACCCTGTGCTAGGTTGATTCTAATTGAAATGATATTGATGATGTAAGATCGGATATAGCTCTCTCACCAGAGAGTAGGCCAAGCACACCAGTTACCACAATTAAGTTTCAAAATCAAGGCTTTTTAGAAGAAAGCCGCTAGGTTTTAGGTGCAAAAATTACTGATCACAGGACCATCTGTAATGGCAGATCCCCAAGTAACAAGTTAAGAATACTGCAGGTAAAAAAACCCACCACATACATAAAAACCCACCACATACACCAAGTGCAACTCTCAACTTCTTCTTTTTTAAATGTTTCTGCTTCAGTTTTTTTGTCTGATCAAAAGGAATCAAAAGAAAACATTCCATATTGCTTCCCGACTTTGAAACAGAACATCTGATTCTACTGATGGACAATCTCCATCCTTTGTTGGATGTGGGGGGAAACACAGTGACATGAGATGAGGAAAAGGCTGAAGTACTTAATGCCTTCTTTGCCTCAGTCTTTAGCAGCAAGATCAGCTGTTCTCCAGGCACCCATTCCCCCGAGCTGGTAGATAGAGACAGGGAGCAAAATGAAGCCCTCAAAATCTGCACGAAAACGGCTAACAACCTGCTAAAACACTTAAGATGTATGCAAGTCTCTGGGGGCCTGATGGGATCTATCTAAGTGCACTGAGGGAGCTGGAAGAAGTGCTCACTTTCCATCATTTATCAGCAGTCCTGCCTATCAGGGGAGGTCCCAGTCAACTGGCAGCTAGCAAATGTGACGCCCACCTACAGGAAGTGCGGGATGGAGGATCTGGGAAACTACAGGCTGTCAGTCTGACCTTGGTGCCAGGGAAGCTCGCGGAGCAGATTATCTCAAGTGCCATCACGCAGCACCTACAGGGCAACCAGGCCCAGTCAGCATGGGTTTATCAAAGGCAGGTTCTGCCTGATGAACCTTATCTCTTTCTACAACAAGGCAATATGCTCACTGGATGAGGAAAAGTGTGGATGTGGTCTATGCAGACTTCAGTAAGGCTTTTGACACTATTTCCAAAAGCATTCTCCTGGAGAAACTGGCAGCTCATGGCTTGGATGGGTGCACGTTTCATTGGGTAAAAACTGGCTGAGTGACCAGGCCCAAAGAGTTGTGGTGAATGGAGTTAAATCCAGCTTAAGTTGCGCAGGGGAGGTTTAGGCTGGATATTAGGAGAAATTTCTTCACTGAAAGGGTTGTGAAGTATTGGAACAGGCTGCCCAGGGAAGTGCTTGAGTCACCATCCCTGGAGGTCTTCAAAAAACATGTAGATGTAGAACTGAGTGAGTGGCACGGTTTAATGGTGGGCTTGGCAGTGGACTAGATGATCTTAGAGGTCTTCTCCAACCTAAACGATTCTATAATTCTACTAGAATTAGCAACACATTTTCTTAAAGAAGAAATGGCATTCTCTGTTACATATGTATTTTAAACATCTGTACTAAACTTGACCAGAGAATGTCATTTGTCAGAATCAAACCATTACTTTAATTCCACAGATTTGACTCCCAAATTGCATACACACTCCCTGATGTTGCAACATTTATTAAAGAACAGTAAAATGCAGGTACCTGAGCATAGAGAGCATAGCCTTCAGCACACTTTGGAAACTTTTTAATGACATCTTCAAAGCCTTTCATGGCTACCTGCACAGGCAAAGGATTATTTCCTGTATAGGCTTGGCGATACTAGTCGAGAAAAAAAAAAAGGCAAAATTAAACAAGAAAAGAAAAATATGGCTCTTTAGACCTACCCATTTCCCCAGCATGTGTCATAATAATTAAAAGTTCCAGAAGGTGACACCCTACCCGACCTGGTTTTAGGACCCAAACATGTGTTTTAAGTCCTTGGTAGAGTAGGCTAGTAGAGAAAAAAGGATGACAGAGAGGGAAGCCATAAGGCCTGAGAGTTGCCAAAAGCCTCCCTCCATTTCAAAAGCCTAGAAAATCCCAGGCTCAGAACTGTTCCTTGCTCACATGCAAAGTTTTCCACAGGAGGTTCCTGCATGCAGAGCCACTGCAGTAGCTTGAAATAAGTTTGTTTTCAATTTCTTGAGGATGTATATTTTACACAACATTAAAATTGATTTAAATGAAGCTTTGTGTCATATAATTAGAGTGAAAATTTGTGCTCCTCTACCACGTAACAGGAAAGATGACCTACTGTTAAATAATGAGCACTGCAAAATAATAGCAAACCCATGCTCCAAATGAAGCATCTCTTGTTGCATTATTTCTCTACCTTATTATTAGAAGAGATTGAGATGTTTGTTGCAATACTCTTCCATGAAATGGGAAGACAGCAGAGAAACAAAGTATGTTTTCAACATCTCTTTAAAAACAAAGAGCACACAGACAAAGCCAGCAAGTTACCTACCAGTGCAAAACATTTCTGTGCTTGAGCCAAGGCAGAATCGGGTCGTAATCGGATACATTCATCAAAGTCTTCCACAGCCTCCTCAATTTGGTCAAGCAGGATTTTCAGCTAACCAGAATGAAAGAAAATCCTATTTCTGCATTTAATCTGTGCTTCATACACTTAAGTGATAATTCGGTTAGCATCAGTTACTTGTATTGTCCACAATTCAGTTTTAGAAGTATCTAGAAACTTACAAAATCCACAACTAAAAAAGAAAATCACTGCCATAAAACAACAGATCTACTATTAAAACTTCAGTTTCATACATAAAAAGGCAGCATCCATATGTAGGAATTGAAGACGTTTGCAATTTAGAGAATACTGGGTTTCCATTATTGCTTCAGCTTAACGTACAGTCTCCAAAACTATGTCGTATTTTCTCAAGTCACTTTGCCTTACTGTAGTTAATGCCTATGGACTATTTGGATGTTGAAACATTCTGGCTCTCCCAACTGGCATTTCAGTTTTTTTTGTTTGTTTGTTTGTTTGTTTGTTTTAGGACAGTCTAATTCTTCCACAAGAATGGAACTTACTTTGCCATCTTACTTTACTGTGAAGCTACTTTAAAATACTCATTTTCAGTCTGCAGAAAACTTTCATCCCCCTTAATTAATAAATAACACTGTTCTTATTTCTGAGCACTAAAGAGATCTAATAAATTCATGGAGAGAGGCACTTGATCTGTACAAGTCTTCCCTACAAAATACAACTTAGCATATCTCCATATGGCAACGTCTCCTTTTCCTTCCAGCACTTTTCATATTACAGCCCAGTGGAAGCAGGCCTCTTCAGGCCTACGAATTACTAAAGGACACAGCAGCATCACAAGTGGGAGAGGGATGAGCTGAACAGACGCCTGTTTAGGCTGCAGATTGTGAGTTAGCAGGAACACACGGTTCTATTTTCTGTCACGTAGTTTCCTCCTATGTAGATACTGCTCTGTAAATGTATATAAGCCTTAATACTTTTAAATTAGAGTTTCTATTGACAGAGGGCTGAACCTTTGTCACTCTGCAATGTCTCCGATAGCTACAGAAATTTGCTGTTTCTGCCTGACCTGAACCTGAAAATTTCACCGTGTATTTATTCCTCAGCAATTCCAAAGGAGGACTTCCCCTGTTTCTGCCACAAACGGTATAAACTGTTGTACCGTGCTTTACTTTTATTTTAGCATACACTGAAACTTTCTTGTATAGGGACAACATCTCTGATGTTTCTTACTTGTCCTCGATGGTGGTAAACATCTGCATTTTGAGGATCGATATCAGCAGCCATGTTAAAGTCTTGAGTGGACAGTGCGGGTTGCTGCTGCTGCATATACATACTTCCTCGTTTGATCAGAGCATTAGCTCGGAGCTATAAAAAGACAAGTTCAAAGAAGTATTAGCCACTTCAACATGTCTTCCAATTCAGGACTTTGTTATAATTACACTAAATTTTTCATTTGACTACTTTCCCCTATTGACATATGGTATTCTAAGCATGAATAAATTTCATATGAAGTCTAAATCAGTAAATTCCCTTGCCTAATTTCAAATGTTTGAAACTATGCTTTCATCTATGTGGATCTTCACTCCCCACCCAAATTCTTTAGAAGACAGTTTCCCTACACATACAAATACACAAGCATTTTAGCAACCATTAAATATGCAAGTGCAGTTAATGTTTTTCCTCTTATTTATGAACTGATTTTTCAGATTCTATAAGCCTCTAATTGATTCAACTTCCTTTGTTCTTTCATTTTTATGACTTAGCACAGATGCTTGATATACACAATCCTTTGAAAAAAAATATTTTACAAAACAGTAAAAGAAAATAGACCATTTCCATTAAAGTACCTCAAAACTTGGAAAAAAACCATCTCTGAACTATACTAATCATCTAACTTAACATAAACATAATAATGATAAACATAACTTTATCATCTAACTTACATGTTTTCTCAGCCCACACTACAGTCCAGCTGTGACAAATTCTTACCTTCACATTTGCATCTTCCATGCTGATGACCTGATCTAGGTCTGGTTTGGCAGCATTTGCATTGCCAATAAGTAAGTAGAAAGTTGCTCGCAGAAGCAACGCTTCTGCCATGTATTTTCCCTTTGCTTCAATTTCTTTTGTGCTCTCACTGATAATTTTGTCATAATTCTCTTCTTCCATATATTGTTTTGCTCTCAAATAGCCAGAGCTGTAAATGATGTAAGAACAGTTGTATTCACTGAACATTGTATTTGCAATTAAGGCTTTGCTTTAAAACTTAACCAACACTAGCTTTTTGCTATACTGAGTTACAACACTAGCATTGCAATTAAAGTTACAAATATTCCTCAACAGAACCATCACCGACTGAAAAAAAAAAACAGACATGCATGCCCAAATAACATTGGAAAGAAATAAGGTGTTATGTTTTGTTTTGTTTTTCACCTCTTGAACTTAGTTTCATTTGAATGATTTGAATGTTTTCAATGATTTCAATGTCCCTTGCATGTTTTTCACATTAAGGACAGCAATAATCTCTGCTTTAAAACAAAAGGGGTGGGATGGTATTCCAGTTCACAAAAATTAAATATTGCACCAAGCAATGTGCAGATTGCATGTGGAAGAAAGGATTTCAGATCAAAAATTGCTGATAGTACTGCCTTGTTCTCAGCTAAATGTCCTGGATTCGGTGAAGACTAACTTGCTTTCTTCCTTGGAAGCTCTTCTTCAACATAAAACATTCCTTTTGCCAGGAGTATCATTCAGCACTCTCTAATCCTTCCATCTTGTAAACCGTACCATAGTGCTGTAGCAAATATTCGACCTATTGTCCAATCTTGTACTTTATTCACTTTGCTTAGTGGATTAAAGCCACCTACAGATTGGAACCAGTCAGTCAGTCTTAATAAAAGTTTCCTTTGTAATACTGATATATTATTTATTCTGTAATATTTTAAGAAGTATTTTTTCTTTATTGATTTTGTCATTAAATTTATTATTTATTATTCAAAATAATGTAAATCATACATTTACATTATTACCACATGATATCTCATGGTAAGTACTGTAAAACAGTAATTTGCACTGAACAGAACATGAAAACCACTAAAAACTTAATTCCAACACCAAATAATCCCTAACTGTACTGTATACTCACTTTTCTTTTACTTCGGAAGCCTCTCCTTCCTTATCCTTATCTTCATCTGATTTCTCACCCTTAAGCAAAGGTTGGGAGATGATATCGTCTGTGAAAGAACTGAAGTAGGATTTAATGAACTGTGGTGAGGGCATCAGAGGCTCACGATTCTGAAAGAGAAAAGTAATTTCAAGTCATTAGATAGTAAAAATCAGACGGTAAATGTGGAAATGGATAAACATGATTATAAAAAAAAAAAATCAGGAAAGAACCAAGTTATGACTTTCCACTATTTCATTTGATTGTTTGGTATTTTTGACATTTAGGGATTATTTAAGCTTCAGATCAAAATTTAACATGCATCACAAGTGGAAATCATGTGAATATATTTAAGAGTAAAAAAAAGAAAAAAGGCATCTTTCTACATGTATGGCCAGAAATGAGGACTCTTACAACATTGTAACACATTCCAGTGTGTGTGCACATAAATCTTGTGAAAAATGAAAGCTGGTAGTTTAAGCATGAGCCTAAATTCAACTAGATTCAGAATGGCAATTTGCCCAAGAGAAGCTGCTATCATTGCAATGAAGACTAGTGAGACAATATTCTAACTCCTGAGCTTGGCCCAGACACCAAACATTTTCCTTGAAGTGTGAGAATTAACAACTTTCAAGTGCAAAATCCTTTGTACAACCATAAGAAGTTTCTTGCACAAGAGAATTACAATTCAATCTTTCCAGCAAAAGAAGTCCGAACACACTCTTCCCAATTTCACTATGTAGTTCTATCAAAATACTGCCTGTATGAAACACACCTATTCTATGGTGCTTACCATACTAAAAGCATGATTCATTTTTTGTTGCCTCGATGCCACACAATTATGTAAGTTTTTACAGGAAAGAAATTCAGCTTCTCAAAACCACTGTGGATTTCAGTACTTAAAACACAGTCACAAATAACAAGCAAGCATGTTTTAATACCTGTTCCAACCTTTTGTAAACCCATAGTAACTTAAAATGTCTGTTCCTGGCTATCTCTATACTTCCACAACTCTCGCTGCTGGCAGTTTCCCAACATTTATGCAAAGAAATCTGAGTGCCCAAATAGAAAAATACAAGTATGAGCACCTAATTACAGAAATTGAACAGAAACAGACAACGACTGTCACAAATAATCTGTAGTAGTTAGGAGATAAAGGCATATTTCTCAAGATGAATCAGGAAGCCTGTCCACAAATAAAAAGACAAAACTTCACCCTGCATCATTTTTTCTTATGTTTGTTGTTGTTGTTTTGTTTTTTGGTTGGTTGGTTATTATTAGTATTATTTTGCTACTTTTTAAAACCCATGAATTCCACTGTCAACATGTTTTTTCCTGCATGAAATTTCTATTTATAAAGCTATGAATAACCTAGGGGTGAAAACCCTATCAGCCTTCTCACTTCAAGCTAGTCATCATATAACAAACACAATCTTTTTCACACATTTATAAACCTTCTTATCTCAACACACAGAACTCCACCTGATATACAAATGAACGTTTGACTACTACAGCGATAACATATGCTGCTTCCATTATATTGCTAGCCCAGAAAAGCCCCAAGTAAGGCAACACATCAACTTTGGGTCTCCTAAATGTCATAATAAATTTGAGTATTAAAGGGAAACAATCTGATTGGCGAGAAACAGGCTTTTCTTCCCTACAGAGGTTTCAAAAAGTTTGGCTAGGTCCCAAATGAAAACAACAGAAGTAAAACACTAGTTCTGTAATAATAATAATAATCATCATCATCATCAAAAGCATTTATGTCAATTTTTACACTTCAGCAGACAGTGACTGACTTACAACAGCTGACAGAATGCCAACAATCAACATTTAAACAGTCCAGTGAAATCAGAATTTCTAAGCAGTATCACAAGCCCTACCTTGTACTTCTCTTTGGCCTTTTCTTTTCCAAGGAGTTTGAGAACTTTATCAGCTAATAACATACTTTGCTGGTTTTGGAAGGCTTCTAAAATGCAGACTGCAGTGACATCTAGGAAACACCATTAAAAAAAAGATTAAAGGCAAATTGTGATAGTCACTGGAATACATAAAAGCGTGCCACAATAGCAATGAGTTACTGTCAAACTAACACACATCCTATAATTGATAAAAGCTTCAATTTCCTGTTTGTTGTATTTACCATGTTTTCCAAGACATAAATTGGTATTCAAAATGATCTCGTGTTAAAAGGACTTCATGACAGTGAATGAAAGCAATTAACCTTTATTTTTTTTATCTTCATGTCTTCATCTAAAGATAAATGCACTTAGATGAACACCATGATACCTCCAGCAGCGACTTTCAACATTTTAAAGCTTTGATTGTTATTAAGTGGATAGTAGTTATGTTTGTGTTACCTGCACATAAAAAGTCCTAACACAGCTTGTCTCTTGGGATTGGTCACAACACAATTTTCTACTTTTAAAACTCACATTCTGTTCAATCACAGCTCAGTCCTTTCTCAGTTTTTAAGAACTCTTCCTATATTAGATCCCCTACTTTTTCTAACTACCTCTGCACCTTTGGAAAGCAACTTTAAAAGAAATACCTTGCAAGGCCATTTAAAGTGCTAATCCATATCATACCTCTTCCATTAACACACAGAGCATCTGAAAATCTTAATCCACTGCTCCCTGAATAATGTTTCACAGTGTGAAATTCACTCTTATTATACATTATCTTTATTTCTCTGGAGCCTATCATTCGTGGAATCATAGAATGGTTTGGGTTGGAAAGGACCTTAAAGATCATCTAATTCCAACCCCTATACCATGGGCCGGAACACCTCCCACTATACCAAGTTGCCCAAAGCCCCATCCAAGCTGGCCTCGAACACCTCCAGGGATGGGGAATTAATGCAATTAATTATCGCATAATTAATGCAATATTACCATTGACTCTTCCTATTCACGTTTTATTTAAACTCCAGTGACATCAATGGAGAAGCAGCAAAATCTAGGAGAAGACTTCAAATATCATTCCCATGAAGTCATTGTAAGGTTATTAAAGTGAAGATGAGCAGTTTGGACCTGAAATTCAAACACCGTCCAATACTCTGGATTTTTACTCTAGTTTCTGTAATCCTACATTGCTACACATAGCAATTCCCTACAACTCTGGCATGGTCAAGAAAAATAGGAGTCCCTGGAAAACACAATACAGCCAGAAAGAGCATGAAAGAGTATATGGCAGCAGTACCATATTCTACCACCTTAAGTGCCTGGCAGAAATGCTTTACTCACTGCAGGCAGCTGTAAACTAGTGCCCAGGCTTCGGTAAGGCAGCTACATCTTCCCATATTATGCTTCTATGGATCACTGGAGGGAGTTTTTACTGGTGGTGGTGGCAAATTTTTGTTTTGCTTTTGCTTTTCCTCCATTACATGGACATACCCTACTTCCAAGGATTTTATTGCCTACACATGGTTGGCAGGTAAACACAGTATTTTATTAGAAAACAGCTGCAATCCAGAAGAAAGGAAAAAAGCACATATAATTTTCAGATATGAAACATATTACAAAATAAAGTCAAATACAAGTTGAAAACAATTGCTATGAGCATCACCACTTAACATCAAAAGGGAGTTACATTTAAAAATTGGCATGGCACTTAGAGATGGCCATTTGATTGCTCCTGAGGTTTTTATCCCCTGTCCGTTTATTTCAACTTCATAAGGTTTAGATATTAGTACAGGACTCTGGACGTGCAGCTGTTCTGCAGCAAGCACTTGGCAGATCCAGTAAATATTCTATGGATTCTTCTGTAGCCCACGACTGATTGCAAAGGACTAGATTGAATGACCTAAGCCATACATTTCTAGTTATGATGGTCCAACGGGATAAGAAGGCATCTTGCCAGAAGATAAATAAAATTAAATTTATTTTCTATTTCAGCAGATCTAATTCTTCGCTATTTTTACACCTAATGAAACTAATTTGATCTTTAACAGTGAAATTGCCAGTCATCAGAACTCTACCTTGTTTTCTGTCCTTATTTGATAATGAGCATTAGCACTGCTGAAAATTCATTTGCCTTTTAATCTTGCATCAGCAGAATAGTATTTACAGGGATTTGACACAGTAGGTTCTGCCAAATACATAGTGTTAATATGAAAAAGGATGTTTATTTTAATCTGTTCCAATATTCATAACTGTTATTCATCAGAAAGAAATGCTACTGGAACTGCCTTCCCTTTAACACCTGTCAAATGCATTAAATGACCATAACACTCTTGTTCCTGACCATACATCTCCACCTGTAAAAACACCTTAGGTTTTGGAAGACTACTTTTTCTCTAAAACAAATAGAGAAGAATCTTTAGTACTGCATGGAACTAGAATGATTGCTGTCCAGGTTATCTACTCAGCATTTTAAATGAATTCTGCTTTACCATGTAAGGAGCTTCCTGGAAAGAGAAAACGCTGATTGGCTACAGTAAGAAGAATTTCTCAACAGCTACTTCAGATCTAAGCTGATGACACCTTGAAAAACAGAAAAGGTTTCTTCTTACATAGAAGAAAATGTATTTGCAGTAGCTATGAATGGCATTTAACAAATAATTATGTATTACTCTAGTTACAAAAAGTAAAAAACTACAGAAATGTTATCATCTCCGATGTGCCAAGAGACACTCACCTTCTAAACATTCCTTCTTATTGTCTAGTTTCTCGTGAGCCTTTGCACGTCTGAAGAGAGCTTTTACATATTTAGGATTAAGCTCAACAGCCTTTGTACAGTCTTGTGCCACTTCTGTCCATTTTTGCTGTGGGTGGAAAAAAAACATGATGAAAGAAGCCCTACTCAGCTGCGTGATAATAGCTTTCCACTACCAACTCCAGGGTCATGCCCACCTAACAGTAGCTGCAGTTCCCAGGGCTCTGGTTCTACCTGCTTGCTTCTATTTCTTTAAGTTTCTCAGTAAGAAACTGCCAGGCGCCACTGGAAGCCACCTGCACCAGAAGAGCCACAAAACAGAAAAGGAATTCCTACAGAAAAACGAAACCAGACAGTTTTTGTACAAAGCATACGGGAGAAGATAATGAGTTGATGCAAAGATATTTGCAGGAGGTAATGTTGGGACTGAAAGACTGGTACACAAAAAATAGAAGACAGACGAAATTATAATGAAAACCAACAAACAAGTTTATCTAAGTGCTGAAACTGTTAATTTGGTGGTGTTCTATTTTTCTTCTTATAATTGCTATTTCAATTCAATACACTGTTACCATAAAGGAATGATAAATGATCATGTAGGAACAGAACTGGTCAAGGCTATTAAAAACTAAAATCCATTTATCTGAAAAAATAGTGATTGAAACAGACTTTTCTAATAACTGGAAAAGAGGAACCATATTTTTTATGCATTCATTAATTACAGCATGAATTAGTGTTATAAGCTGTACTTGTTTAGACTAGAACTGTTCTATCCCTCCTTTTTCAAGGCTCAATTTCTTGAATCAGTCTCTCACTTGATACCTCAGACTACATGAAGCCAATTTTTCCATTCAGCTCACCAACTTTGCCACAGAAGCCAGTATTGCGGCAATTTACCACTAATGATACAGTAACACAAAAAAATACAAGCTGACTTCTAAAACTAACATCATGTATGCACAGCTACCAAGTAAATGTTACTTCTACATGTGCAAAACTTAGGTCTTAGGCGTTAGTAGGAGTTCTGTGATTTTTTTTTTAATTTTTGAAGCAGCAACCCTTTGGCCTTTTGCTCAACAGTTAAAGCAACACTCTTGCAAAGATAAACTAAACTAACGTGTACAAGAAAGTTGTTTCAAAGGATAAGAAATTAAAACCTTATCTTACAAGAGAGAGGCACTTAAGAATTATGTTAGACAGATAAAATGGACTCAGTTAACAGAAAATAGCTTTAGTTACATGTGGAAAAGCGTGATGAACTACTGAAAAATAGCTGCAAGCTGTAGTATCTTGTGAAGCAGCCCATATCACCATCTGAGATCTTTCAGACAAAAATGACAATATACATAACTTAAAATTCAACTTTTTAGAACAAACTTATAATTACATCTTACCAGTTGTTCGTAGGCAGCAGCTCTGTTTTGATAGAAGGTAGACAGATCAAGGTTTTTCTCAGGAGGGCACAGGCTGATAGCCTCAGTATAGCACTGAATAGCTTGCTCGTATTTTCCTGCTTTAAAAAATTTGTTTCCTCTGTTCTTGGCCGCTTGAGCTCTATCAAGAGGGCTCTGAAAAAGAAAGTGATAGATCAGTTCAAATGGGAAAAGCTTCACTGCTCACAACCAATGCACTTAAGGGCTCATCTTCAAAGACATAAAAAAGAGCTGAGCGGTAAGCTGTATACCGGACTTCTGAAAATCTCCCCCCTTCTATTTTCTGAGAAAAAAAAATATTTTCTTTTGCAAGTGTACGAGACAGCAGACAAGCTTCTGAAAAGATTCACTACAATGGTATTAAACAATGCAGTAACTTCTCTTTGGAAAGCTAGGCAGGTTTTAATCTCGGATGAAAGGTGATCAGAAGAACCAAGGAGATCTCTCACTGATATTGAAATAGTAATTTCTCCAAAGACTAAATGCACAAAGTAAACATAGCTTTCAAAGCAATTCAAGTAGGAAAAGTTTCCTACTGAGACACATGTAAAGAGTTGACTCAGAAGAATATGAACTAAATAAGGGAAATTCTTTGTAGACAGACTTACTGAGCAAGATGAATAAAACCTGTAGGGAAAAGCCAAGCTGCTTTGCCTTCCGTGTATGAGGCTAATTAACTTCACAGCCACCTCCCTTACAGCTTCACACATCCTGCTCATCCATCCACTGATAGAAAGCATTGAACCATCATGGTCTATCATTCTTAGTAGAGGAAGGAAAACTGCTAACTGGTCTGTGACCTTGCTAAATGAATCTTTAAGTTCTGTGCTGCTCGCTGAACATCTGCACGTGTGAAGAATCAGAATTGTCACATGTGCATGTAACTCCTAGATTTACAGACCAGTTATTGAACGTGGTTTATGAGAAATCAGATGTAAAAAGCCTCTCTTTAATCAAAGGGCTGTGACTCACATTCAAGACCTATGGAGCTGCTAAAGATCCTACCACCCATCTTCTCGAGTTCTCTTCCTTTCACAGTCTAGCTTCAGTGATCATCACTTTGGGGGCCGCTCCTGCTGAACTACCAGACTGAAATGAACAAAGGTATGAACACGCGTGCTGTTCTACTGACCTCTCTGAGGAAGGAAAGTGTAAAACTGATAGCAGTAATGCCTGGAGCAATAGCTGCAGGGTTCACTACATCTCACCTGTTGAATCACACACACACACACACACACACACAAAGATCAGCTAGGATTGCTAGGTTAGAGGTTGGACTAGGTGATCCTGGCGGTCTCTTCCAACCTAAATGATTCAGTGATTTGCTTGCAATCATAAATGCTCTTTTTTGACAACACTTCTATCTCTTCTTTGACTACACTGGTGTCTCCTCTCCTTTCTCATTCACTGCCAGCATCACAAGCTATACCCAAACAACTTTAAGACAAACTTCAAAATGTCTTTTCAACAACCTGCTTTCCTTCATGCCTGCTTGTTACATGCCAGTCTGATCATTTTTAGTATCTAACTCATTTTTAAAACACAAAACCTGGGAGGACTAGAAATAGCTCTACAGGCCCCTCTTCTAAGGCTTGGTTTCCAATCATGGCATGAGAGAATCAGATAATGGGTGCCAGATTTAGGTTCCTACATAAAAATAGACGTTCAAATGGAATACAATTACCCTACAGGCATTCTCCTGAAGAGAGGCTTACCAGTGAAACCATATAAGGGAGAGTATTTCTTAAATATCCCTACTGCCAGCAAAGCTCTTCGGTCAGACCTCACCAGTCACCGGCCTTATAGCAAAGCCATCTCTATCATCTCCATTGTTCACAGAACAAAATAATCTGCATTGCTTTCAAGATTTTTGTTTTAATGATTTAAGTTCAAACTGATAAAAAGATCAGCTTCACCCCTTTTTGTATATGGTATTTAATGGCATGGATACAGACCAGAACCAGTGAGCAAAAACTTTTAGGGAGAGCCAAGTAACTGCGTATTTGATAAATTGTTACTTCAAAACTCAACCCAAATCTGAAGGGAAGGTTTTACTTCCCATTTACTTCAAGTATGTTACAAACTTGGCTCCTTCTACAACACCACTTGCTCCTCTTTTAACTAATACACGTAACAGGCAAAATTAAATGCATGAAAGTCAGCTTGAATTTTTCCTTCTGCGTTTCTACATCAAACCATGACAGAAACATCTTTGTGAAATACCCTACAAGGTTCAGTGCTGTTCCAAGTCACTTGGTACCAAAAGGAAAAACATACAGGATACCTGGGCCATGCTGTAACATCCAGACCTGTGGTCCCGGTCAGAAGCAATGCCAACGTGAGAAGGAAATCAACTCTGTTTTTCTCATGCTGTCTTAAACAAGACTCCTAACTCTTGAATGGTTTTATCTCTGCAATCTTTGTCACACTATTCTGCTACAGTCCTCTACATGCATGCAATACACCCTTTCTGAATGGCTGTTGTGTTAAGTGCAAAGGCCAATACAGTTCTGCATCATGAATAAACCCACTCTGATAAGGGCTTATATGAAAAACGTTGCTTAGCATCGCATCCCCGTGAAAAACAAATCCCATGCAGACCGTATGAAGTGTGCATTAAAAATAACAAAATGGTGTATTTGCATCTCAAAGTTGCTTATAAAGCGCAATGCCAAGTTTTAATGTCAACTCTCTTTTTTTAAATAACGATGCTAATGAAATTTATTTTCTCACCAATTATATCACTCATTTGCAATAGAAAAAATAGCAGAAAATAGTGGATTCATTTATAGGTTTGGTATACCTATCAAAGTCATGGAACAAGTCATGGAACAAAATTTTGCCCAGATATGTGCCTGGGAGGAAAAAAAAAAACACAACATTTCTTTTATTTCAGTTTTGTCAAACTTAAAGAGTTCTTATAATCAGTAACTTTGTTCAAAGAAGCTTAATAATTTGTAAGTTACATTACAGTATAGTATTACAGTAAGTTACATATACAGTATAACCTGATGAAGCCCAAAAACCACTGAAAACCTAAATGCCACGCTTCTCTTCATTTGCTTTGGGTGTTGTTATTTTTTTTGGATATTACAAATTATCACTTTATATGCACAAGTAAGAAGATGAAAGTTACTAACAAATGATCGGTTTTTGAAAGCTTGTCAAGCCTCAGATTTAACACTGAAGAACTTTTTCCAACTTTTTTAAGCTGCTGCTTGTCAGCCTTTCAGTCCTTCTTCTCAATTGCTACATTGAAGGCTTGCACAAATAAGAAAGTGATCATGCAAGCAAAGTTCATGGCACCTCACCAGAAGTAAACAGAAAAAACCCACCTCCCTCAGTTTTCTTGCACACATAACAATTCTAGATGTTATTTTCCAATAGACTGAAAGTATTTTTGGACTTTTTTCTTTTTGAAGGCAACAGTTCTATCTTCCAATTTCACTGCTTCTACTCAGCTGATCATGACAACTGCAGTTACTGCAGTAACATTCTGTGTGACACACTGCACATCATTTGTCCCTAAAATGAAGGGCCATGCAGACCAAGAACTTCCTTTCACTAGAAGATGACAACCTGAGGGCTCAGTGCAACAAGCAAACCAGCTCAATAAAATGAACGGAAGTTCATAATCAATTGACTGCCAAGGCAACATAAATAAATGCAGCACTGAAACACGCCACAGGTTTTTCTGAATACTTGAGCACAAAAGAAAGGGCTTCTTGAAGTTCTCTGTCTCGCTTTGCTTTGGATTAATTCTGATGAGCGTTCACCAAAGAGTTGTTGTGCTGTATGATGGCATTCCAGTACAGTTTTAAAGACTAGTTTACTTGTCTGCATTTAAGTACAATCTACAACAGCCTTTATCCTCCAAAGAGCAGCTTTAGTTCCTCACAAGAAAGATTTCCTTCTAATCCCAACTTAACAAGGAGGGAATTCTATTTCGTTCCCACCAATGACAACAGTGACACTCTATGGCAGACATCCCATGGAAAGACAGAAGATACACTTCCAGGGCACAAATACTGTATCAGCAAGGAGATTCTGACACTTGCACTGCAGATGCTGGGAATGCAGGAACTTCTGTATTTACACTGCAAAACCAGAGGACATCACCCCTACCTGAAGCCAGCAGAGCAGAAAGAGCCTTCTATTAAAGAAGTCTGTTTTCCATGCTTTCTTCAATAAAGGAGTCTGGGATATCATGGCATCCAGTTCTGATTATGTATTTGCAGAGGAAAAAAAAAAGAAAAAAGAAACACAACACCCTTTGATTCCATCTTTAATGCCCACAGGGGGATTTTATTTTTTCTTTTATTTTAACTTTTCTTTAAAACCATGTTCACGTTGAGAGCTCATTTCCTACAGATGGAACTGTTTTTATTACGTAAAACCTGAACAGTCCGGCTCTGTTCTGACTGGTTGGTTGATCAGAGTAAACCAGCAAGTGTTAAAAAAAACCATCTATCATCACAAGAGTCTTGCGTATTTTACAGATGCCAAAACAAAGGCAGCAATTTCAGCAACTTTCGCTAACACTTCTCTACGGTTCAATTTTTTCTTTTCCTTTTTTTAATATTTAGACCCAGTTGTCAAACAGACGTTTGACATAGCCAAACCAAAACTATAATAAATATTTTCTATCATAGCTGAAAGCAGGATGATTTTTGACATGCATCATGGTTTACTCTATCCTGACACTCACCATTTATGCCTCTACAATGGTTATACTACAAAATACTCAATAGACTCCTTTCAGTGAAGATATATGCTTTTTTCTAATCTTGACAACATTTCAAAATTTGTTAGCAACTCAGAAGTTACCTGAAAAAATAGTATCTCAGTATTTCGGACTGCTTTTAGCAGCTGTTCACTAATAAGTCTTGAAACCTAGACTTTAAGCCAAAGAACACTTGTATATTTGAGAAGCACTCAATGATCTAGGCAACTAAATGAGCAGATTCCTAACTTTCTAGACACCAGATAGCACAGGCAAAAATTTGTTAGCTATTACTTTAACCTCAGCAAACGTGCTCTCTGCACAAAATGTTCGGAAACTGCACGCAAACAGCCGCCACTTCACAGGGACAGGCTGGCAGCTGCAAGAATAAGGAGCAGTAACCTCCAGCAACGCCAGCATGGTCAAAGCAGAAGTTTAGAATTTTGTCTTTGAGGGACATTGTTTTTTAAAGCAAAACAAGAAATTTGCTGCCAGCCAACGACAGCAGCGATTCACACCAGAAACACGAGCAGCGAGTTCCAGCATTTTCTTTTGACTGAAAAGGATTTGCACAAGCCCTAGGCTGACAGATGACACGGAGGGGGACTATCGCTTCCGACAATATTCATTTGCTAGCTTCCAAAGATGCCCTAGAGGTCTAGACCACTTTCTTCCTCTCCAAATGAGAGGACCAAGAGGCCCTTTTGATAAGATCAGGCATCAAAAAAGTGTTATTTTCACTAGTACTGAATAACCCTTTTTTTTTTTTTCTTTTTTTTTTTGACTAACATTCACCTCAAGTCTTATCTTGGACCTACACTGAAAAGCATTAACTGAGTATAAATGGTTTTAAGACACTCCTTAGCACTAAAGCCACCAGGAGAAGAACTATTTCCACAAGCTTTAGATAGAAATTCAGAGCACAAGCAAGGATGTGTTATAAATAATTAAGCCCAAGTTTACAGTACAATTTGTCAGTGTTCTTCAGCAGTCACCTTCCTTTCAAACGAGCGTCATCCACGCCTACCATGAAGAAGCAAGCTGCACAAGCTGCCAAGAGTCTAGCAATTGTTCTACCACTTTCACACACATATCTAAGAGTTTTCCACACCTGTCCACTCCAGCTGACATGGAACATAGAATTTACAGCAGGTTGATGAGATTTATTACGCAACAGGTGCACAATACAACAGAAATGACGTTTTATGTATTTTGCTTGGATTAATTCAGAATAAGTTCCAACATAAACACACGTAGACAAAGAATTCTAACTCTTTCACGCAGTGATTTAACACCTCTGCACCGAGATAGGTAACATTCAGCAAACGCTATTAAAATAGATGCTGGAAAGAAGCCACACCAGCTGGCTGCTGATCCTGAAAACGTGACATCGCACAAGCCAGTGAGTTCGGCCACGCTCGCCCACCACTACGCTCAAGCGAGTACACCCAGCTCAGAGGAAAATGTTGAGCAAGGAAGTGCACAACAGCAAAGCCCTGCCATAGACCAAACCAGCTTTGTCTGCAGTACGCAGTGCCAGAGAATCAACTGAACAGTCGGCTCAATGCTTCCTGGAATGCCACAGCCACAGGGTTAGCCCAGCAACTTGATGCAACAGTTAATGGGGGAGATTCGGACTAGGACAGACTTGCTTAAGGAAATGATCTTAAGGAGAAAAAAAAACAACGCAGAAGCATCCAATGCATTACCTCACTGGCTAACCACTGTTTGCTCCTCTCATACAAGGAGGGCATAAACTTGCTAAATTACCATGGAAAAAGTAAAAAACACAATCGAATCAACTGGGTACAAACTAACGTAATAAATTCAAAGCAGTTTAATTCTCCAACATGTTTAAGTTATACCAATATTCACCGCAAACTAGAGAGCATACAAAAAGCAATTGTTGTCACTGTGTGGCTAAAACACATTCCACCCAAACAATAAGAAATGACAACAACTTCTGTAATGAACAGACACAGTATGACTTCACGACCTTTATCAGGACATCCACAGATACATTTTTAATCATAATTGGTACAAGAATGCCAGTTCACTATATCGTTAAGGAGCTATGCTTACAAAAGAAGCAATCTCAGGAGTAGTTCGGCTTTTCGTGACCTAACACCTGTGCTAAGGGCTTCTGCCAACACAATGTCAGTCGCAGTCAGCCAGTACATCTATGCCAGGAGACTCCTCTAGTGCAGATACAGCCTGGGGGAAAATGTGAGGCCTCTGCAGCAGCTAAAAGAAAAGCTTGAACTGAATGCAAAATAGTAAGAAGCCTGAATAAATAACAAAGAAGATTTTAGACCCTGGAAATTTTTAAAGAAAAAAAAATCCAGATCATGTCTTCAGAAACAGTGAATAGAGCAGCTCAAATGCATGCAAGAGCTAATATAATGAGACGCGCAGAAAACTCGGAAGTAATGGTTAGATCCTATGTTAAAAACATAAGTAAAAGACTAGCTGCCTGACACATAAACACAGCTACTGGTAGCCCATCCATTATTGACCATTACTGTGTTTTCTACAAGATCTCCCAGTTGTGTTTAAGTTGTGAAATGAATTACTGGCTCTTAACCACCACGCAGATTTGCATTTGAAATCTGACTGAGTTTAAAAAATTCACCTCATCATATTAGAAAGGCAGAGCACTACAGCGAAGGTAGTCAACAAGAAAAGCATCTGCAAAGGTTGTGTTTCGAATCAAGGGTCTTATCAATAATATCTATCGCTACCAAAAAAAACGTATGGAAACATGATGTCTACACAACATCTCATCTTTGGATATGAGGAACAGGAAGTCAGTCCTTCCCAGACACGTAAAGGGATGCTGCAACCACGTTAATTCTTCTATAGCAACCATACTTAGACCAGCTACTCTATTGTCTCATATAATCTGGCAAATCTGATCCCATCTTCTACTGCTTTGCCAAGTAATTTCCATCACTACAGTATGCAACAACACTTTTCAAGGAATTCTGGATCATACCATTCAACCATATACTTACTCTTAGATGCACAGTCCACCAGTAATTTATCTTGGGGAACAACCTGAAAGTGCTAGACACAAAACGTTTTAAATCAAGTGCTATATAAAAGCTACTTCTTGCTTCAAGTTCAGCTACAGAATGACCGTAAAGCACTCAATTGCAAATACTGCAATCCAGAAATACATCCAAGAAATCCAGAGCTAGCAACAGCAAAGTCACTGCAGCTAGATAAAGGGCATGAGCAGCCTGCAACCCAGAGCTCACGTGTAGCAAGTGCAACACCATAAAGGTGACAGATGTTGTTTGCAGCCACCAGGCAAAGCTACCACAGCAAACAAAGTTCGATTTCATCCTCCCTGTGCTGCTTGCCCAGAACTGCTGTCCATGAACTAACAACAAATCACTGCCTCCAGGTCCAGCATAGGTTTTGCAGCTCACTGCAGTTCCAGCAATGCCTGAGGGTATCTGTGATTCAGTAGCTATGAAGTTGCCACATTCCTCACCACTCCCATGCCTGTTCCTACCACCGCCTGCATGCTCACTTGCATAACATTAATCTTGCTAAAACCTACCATCCCGTATCTCCCAAACAGTTATTTTTTTAATCCCGATTACTTCAGACAAAAAGTTTAAACTGTTGTCTGACAGACAGCTGGAGGCAGTCTAAGCAGCATAAAAGAATGAGAGAAGGAAATGCAGGAATACCTCAATGGGATTTTGTTATCATAGCCAACATGGCTTAAAGCTGGTTCCAGTAAGCCAAGTTTAAGACTAGGTTCAGTACGCCACTATAAACATTGGGAAAAAACCCACATACTTCATCACAATTAAAATAATACCGATTGCGCTCCTCATCCAACCAGTCTGCCAAGCCTAACACTTTACATGTGCCTGTCAGTGGTAAGCTCACCTCAGCAGCACAACATGACAGTCGCTGCAGGTGTGCAGAAAGTGCACGTTTGAGGTATTTTTCCACAGATGGATATTGAAGAGAATCACGGACCTGATCTGGACTTTGGTTTTCCATGTTGCCCTTCACGTTTTCTAGCGACAGCTTCACCTGGAAGTTCTCAGGAAGGTCATTTATAGCAGGATAAACCTAAGACTGGAAAGTGTCCCTATTTAGGCGAAGTCTGTTGTGAAGTTTCAGCTGCTTTAACGATACAGGCGTTGCGTTTTCATGGCAGACGTTTTATTTTTAAAGGACTCTGACCGCGTCTTCTCCACAGAAGGCCATTTCTCAGCAGCATCGCTGAGCCCTGACTCACGATGCTCAGTTTCAGACTCACCTGGCTGAGGCACGCTTCCCGGCGGGATGCTTTCAGCCACTTTTCAAGCCCGAGCACACTTTAACTGCTGGCAGCAAACCCAGGACAAGGGACGCGATTAGGGGGCTGCCCCCCGAGCTCGGGCAGCGCCTGCAGGCTCCCGAGGCCCCGCGTACCCCCCACCCCATTCCCCATCCCATCCCCCATCCCCTCTCTCACCGTCTCCTGGTGGCCGGGCCCATCGGGCTGCCCTCCCCCTCCTCCTCCTCCTCCGCAGGCTCCGGGCGCGGGGCTCGCCCGCCCCTCGGGGGTCTTCCTCTCGCTCGCCCCCTTGCCGCCGCGGCGTGCCGCCCGCCGCCCCCAGAGGTACAGCGCGCCGGCCCCCAGCAGCATGGGCGCCCCCAGCACCAGCGCCAGCTGCCAGCGGGACAGCCCCGAGCCGCCGCCGCCGCCGCCGCCCGCCGCCTCCACGGGCTTCGAGGCGGCCATGACGCGCTCGCACGGCCGGCGGGGAGGGCCGGGGTCAGCGGACACCCGGAGCAGGCCGGGAGAGCGCGGGGCACCCCGCACTTCCGCGCCGCTCCCCGCCGCACCGCCGCCTGCCGGCACGGAGGAGCCCGGTCCCCACGCAGTGGGGCTCTGGGTTTGGTTTTCGTCAAGTTTGTGGGGAGAGTCAGTCGTGAGAAGCATGAAGTGAACAGTACTGGGAGCGTAGTTGTGTGGTGTGCCCACACGTGGCCATGCCAGCCTAACATCCCTGTCAGGATGGGGGGACTCGCATTTCCATCTCAGTCAATAAAGAGCAGCCGTCTTTGGCCCTCGTTTCTACTCCGGTTACACCAGTCACTTCGTACTTACAAATTTCCTAATAGGCAGGAAGGAAAACTGAATGTAAGCGCAGCTACATACTGCTATGAAGAGGGGGGGAAAACACGCTGAAGAGAAAAACAACAGTAATGTTGCAAAGCAAACACTTCAGAAGCCCAGTCAAAATCTGCCAAGGTGAATTTGTTGTTGCCTTGAGTGCTAATGACACTCGCACCTTGACATCCTGACCTCCTAACCGCTACAGATTTTGCTAGTGCAACTGCAGAGGGTGCAGCTTCTTTCATTTCATGCTCTTTCCATCTCTTATGGAGCCCTGATAATTTGCCCAATTTAACCTGCTGTTCTGTCCCTTCATGAGCTTCGGCCCTGCTGGACTCTTGAGTCAATATGCATTGGTGCCTGGTAATAAGCAGCTGGAGCCGTATCTCCTTTAATGTATGCATTATCACTCTATGAGTAAGCATATTTTGGCAAAACTGTGGGACTCTCCTGCCTTTCCTTGTCACCTGTCTCAGTATGGCCAAAGCACTTACCAGTTCATAAAATCCTTTCTAGAATTCCAGGATTCTAGGATTCATTAAGGTTGGAAAGGCCCTCCAAGATCATCTGGTCCAACCATTCCCCTACCACCAATATCACCCACTAGACCATGTCCCTAAGCACCAGGTCCAACCTTTCCTTAAACATCCCCAGGGACGGTGACTCGACCACCTCCTTGGGCAACCCATTCCAATGCCTGACTGCTCTTTCTGAGAAGAAATGTCTCCTTGTTTCCAACCTAAACCTCCCCTGGCACAACTTGAGGCCATTCCCTCCAGTCCTATCACTGGTTACCTGTGAGGAGAGGCCGACCCCCAGAGCCCCACACCTTCCTTTCAGGTAGTTGCAGAGAGCAGTAAGGTCTCCCCTGAGCCTCCTCTTCTCCAAACTAAACACCCGCAGTTCCCTCAGCTGCTCCTCACAGGACTTGTGCTCCAGGCCCTTTACCAACTTCATAGCCCTTCTCTGGGCATGTTCCAGGGCCTCGATGTCCTTCTTATAGTGAGGGGCCCAAAACTGAACACAGGACTCAAGGTGCGGCCTCATCAGAACGGAATACAAAGGGATGATCACCTCCCTGGTCCTGCTGGCCACACTATTTCTGATACAAGTCAGAATGCTGTTGGCCTTCTTGGCTGCCTGGGCACACTGCTGGCTCCTGTTCAGAATGCCAGTTCACATGGCAGATGAGAAGAATCTTAAGCCATGCAATACAAGTGACATATCTACAGGCCGATAGCTTCCTACTGGGATGGCCTAAATTCTACCCACGTGATACTTATGATGAAACATAGGCCTTCAGATATACCCTGTCTGTACAGATTGCTAGTCTTAAAGCCTCCAGATAAATCTAGGCTCTCAGAATGTGGCCTGGAGTATTCCCCATCTGGAGAATCAGCCTACATATCCTTCACATCCACGCAGCCTTTTTATTGCTTCAGGTGTACTTTTACTGTGCTGTTTTGCAGGTATTCCTATCACTCCTGTCCATTTGTGTCTCGACCATAACAGGTAAACCTCCTGCTGCAGGTTTAGTTGAGTCTTCAAGCTCTGATGTGCAACTTCTGAGGACATGCTCTCTGTACACCCGTGTGCTCCATGCTCTCATGCTACTCACAGTCTCATCTGCCCCAAACACGGTAAAATTCACGTAGGTATACATCACCAATCAGTTCCATCACCTGTATCAGAACTAAGAGTCCTACATGAGAGTATAGAACTGCGAGAATTTAAGTCTCACACCTACACCCACATGAATAAAACTGAGGTTTTGTTACTTCTTCCATATATTGCTAATTGGATTAGGCACAAGGAACAAGTTTTAATTCTGGACCCCTGATTGTCCATATTGCTAAATTGCTAGCAAGTGTTTTGGCATACTTCTCGTCGATGCCAACTAGCATCTCCAAGACAAAGCCTAGCCATTAGGAGAAGACCTAGCCACCCAGCACACACCAAGGTCTGCTTCCAGTAGGAAGTTAGATTTGGGTCTTTTCCTCCTGTGCAGTCTTCCAGTGCTATCCCAACAGGCTCTATGTCCTCAAAGCACTCCTCCATGTTCTTCCTCTGTGCCCCAAGGCATGTAACGTCTTCCAGTTTCATGCCATACAAACAACAATTTTATGTGTCACAACAGAGTTCTCCTATTATATCAAGTGTTTTAATATAAAATTTTTAAAAATGCCACAAAAATGCAACATGGTATTATAGCCAAAGTGAAGTACATACAACCTCAAGGAGACCTACAGCACAAACACTATATAGAAGGGATGTGGTCACTTAGTTTCAGGGCCAGAAAAGAGTCCGCAGCCCTGTTCTGTTTTACAGTTTAGACACAGCCGATACAGCCTATACCCAGGGCCTGCTTAGGAGGATCTGGATCAGACTCATTTCTGCTCTGTGTGCATTGAAGTGAAGCTGGGCCTACCATAACCCTGATACAGCAGATGAAATTGCTTTCATGAAAAGCAGATGATGCAAGTTCACGCATCATGCCATAACCCAAAAAAGAACAAGCAATTTTCTCAGGTGGGCCTTCTCCCTGGTGAGCACGTTTCCTGAATATGAGAAGGAAGAGTAAAGACAACAGAGATCAGGAGGGAGGGCAGCATGGAAAGAGAGTGTGATTTGTCCTGCCTCCCATAGTCAGTTAAGTCTCTGCAAGCAGATGTGCCAGTTTCTGACCACTGTCAATATGTCAATTTTGCTTCTCAAAATTACAAGCCTGCTTTGGGTTAGAGTACACACCTCACAGGCACATTACCGTGGGCAATTCTCCATTGGTATTGACAGCTAGTGCACTCAACAGCAATGCATATGGAGTAGAGAACACATTTCCCTTCCCATCGGCCCCCTGCGGCAGTGTCGTATTGGACATCTCTGTAATGGAAAGATTAAAAGTTGAAAATAGATGAGAAAGGATAGACTTGATGTTTAGACAGTGCCTAGGGCTGAAGTGGGATGGGCTTTGGGGGATGGAGTTCAGAAGAGTGGTTGAAACTGCACCTCCTCTTCCTCTTGTTGACAGAACTGTGTGAGGCTATTGGCATAGTGGTGGCATTTGAGATTGCTTTTACTTGTCTGGTTGAAAGACGGACGCAAATTTGGAGTGTCTGTACATGGAATGTGAAGAGGATGATGATATTTCCTTTGCGAAATGGATGAGCAGTTTCTGGGGCCACAACTTGATTGATGAGAATGAGAAAGAGGGTAGAGGCCACAAGAAACGTCAAACACGATACTTTAGTGAACGGAGAGCCTCCCTTCCGGTAAGAACTGTGTGCAATATTCCCTCTGCATGTCTGTGTGTGGTTTATCTATAAATTTTAAGTGCCATCATCCCAGGGGATGACCCTAAAATTCTGTGAGGATGAGAATGCCTTATTTAACTTGCCGTCTAAGTTCAGTTCCTACTGGTAGCAGTTACTTGCTTTTTGAACTTGTCTCCCCCATCAGAGGCCTCAGATGCCTTTGAAATACAAGAAAACTAGTGAACTCCAAGATAAGGAAAGATGGGACCAAAAATGGAAGGAAAAGGCTGCAAAAACTGCTAGAGTCTTAACTGTGTATAACGCTGTTCTGTCTGCTAAGCTTGACCTGACAGAAAGCTAAACATTTTGAAAGTCTGACACATGCAAACATTGTCTTCAGTGAGTCTGTTTCCACATGTAAAACTATATAGCCCTTCTCCAGGAAGCTGTATGTTTTACTCCCTAGGATTTAGCCGCTTGCAGATGTAACTTCTGATTTAAGCTAGTTGATATAGTCCCTCCTTGTTTAAAATCTCTCTCCCTGGAAATGAAGAGGCAAAGCATAACAAAGCTAATTGTATTATGAAGTAAAATTTTAAGGGAGAAGAAAGTTCTTTTTTCTCAAACCAACAGGACACTGGGGAAAGGGAGAGGATGCACATGCAGAGGCAGTTTTTTTAAGGCAGCTGACAACTGTCTAACTGATTGTCAAAATGAAGTTAAACTGAAAGCAGACTCTGAGCTAGATTTTTGCTAATGGATTCTATCAGAATGCCTGAAAACAGAACATTATTAATGTTTATTTATTTATTTATTTTACTATATTTCAATTTTATCTTGCAGAGAATTACACAGAGAACTATGCCTACATGATTTCTTTAAGCCTAATACAGACTGAAGTGTAAGAACGTACTTTATATGACTTCCCATTCAGCAAGTTGCTGAATACACAGATGTATATGTGTGTGTATTTGTGTGTGTACACATACATTTAGTTTGAAGCATGTTCTTACATTCAGTTTGTTCAAAAGCTATTTGAATACCTTGCTAACTACAGTTGCATCCCTGAATCAGCACCTAGAACTTGGATTAAGTTAGCTGAGACAAAGGAGACTGTGACTTTTGAACATTACTCTTCAATCAGTTAAAGTTACCCAGTACACTTAATTGTGTCTGGCCTTTTCATTAATGCTCCACACATTTTTTTCTTGGCTCAGTAGTGTTATACAAGAGATACAAATCTTAACTACTTTATTTCTCAGTGCCAGAAATTGAATGAAGGAAGGAAAAGGGAAGATCAGTTTGAAGATCCTACAATATGGAGACAAAGTTTGGCAATAAGCTTTAAAAATAGATATCTCTGACTAGTTGGTAGTGAAGACTACTAAAACATGTTGTTTTAAATCAAGAAATTACTCAAATAGGGGCACTAGTAAGTCCTTAGGAATACTTTCAGAAAAAGCAGCTCCTTGCTCAGAGCAGCAACTTGCTATTGCACCTGGATGTGTTTTTTAGACAATTATTACAAACGACTACTACTGTGACAATCAGAACACTTACCAGTGTTAGTTAAATAACATCTTCATTTCATCATAATAGTGCTATTAATCAGGGGAATAATAAGTGACATCAGACTGTGTCTCTTCTGTAAGTTTATATCTTCTCAAGGGATCGCAATGTACCCTTTCTTCTGTGTCAACATCATAAATGGAGGTAACCATTTACAATGTCTGTCCTGGTCAAAATCAAGTCAGCAGGTTCAGGCTGACACAGTCGTTCACAAAAGTTATTTTGTGCAGATACACCTGTGCTGCCAAAACAGCACTGCCAGCATACTTTGTCTGCCCACATGAACTGCATTTGCATCAGGAGCACTTTGGTATTGCATAGCAAAATGCTAGCAATATGACAGAAAGGGTGTTTTGGCATAACTCTGTAATTTCAGAGCACACACTTTCAACTCTATGTTGGTATGTTGGTCTTCTTTGTAATTATTTTTTTTTCTGTGCTGTAGAAGCACGTTCAAGCCACTGCTCTCACCTCAAACGTGACAGTAAACTCCTGCAGCAACCTGTCATTGTGGAGCCTCTCGAAACACGGACAAAGCTTTGTAGAACTCCTTCTGTAATTTGCTTCACAAAAACTGACAATAATTTTCAAAAATTTCTTCCTAGTATCTTAGTATAGCTCACAAACATTACTAAGATATGCTTCACAAAATGCTTTTGCTATGATCATTCCTATTTTACAGAGGGGAATGTAAAACCATATCCATCCTTCACTGGGGCTGACTAGCAGAGCACATAACTGGCCTCAGAAATCCTGGCTCCCAAGACAGGCTAAAATGATGAACCCAGACTTCTCAGTTAAAATGTGCACCTCCACTCCGCTCTCCTGAAAATCATCAGAGTTGTATATGCTGCTGTGGGCCCACAGTGAATGTGAAAACTGCCTGGGGAGAACCAAGTCCTCTGTTTCCAATCCCTTTGGTTTAGTTGCTGTTCGCTGCAGACTTTACATACAGTAACTGAGTCTCTTTTTCGAGCCTATGCACCTTCTAGTTGTCCTCCATCAGTTCAGCTCAGGCCAGTTCCTTACTTCCCAGACATTCTGTTGTGGGGAAGCAAAGGTAGCAGAGGAGCACCAATAAAAGCTTTACAATTTTACATATGTGTTCTTTTTGAAGTAGACATTACTGCTTGTAGCAGAAAATCGGATAAGAAACAGCTAAAGGTGAGAGCAGAACATTTGACTACTGTTGAAGGTACTGACATTTAATCTAAACTAAAATCAGACCGATTATCTACCAAAAGATGGAAACAAGCTTCTTATTTCCAACAGAAACTGAAAAAGAGGATAGGCAAATGATATTGGCATCGATTTCTTGGGGTATTTTTGTTAGTTTGCTTCTGTGTATTTGTTTTTTATGGGTAATTAGCAAGCGATCTGCTGCCAATTGTGTAAATAGAGACACTAAGTATGACTGGTGTTACACAAAGGCACACACAGAAAAAAGGAGTACTAACAGGAGAAACAAACATTGAGAACATTCTTGATGCTCCTGGCTTTTTTGATATTAGAACAAATTCCCTATTTTGATATGGGGGAACATTTATCATTCTTCATTTATCATTCTTCCTTCCCATGCCTTTTTCCTTGTTTCACAACTACCTTCCCACTTCTCCTCCAGTTTAAGAACTACTCAAGGGCAGATCCTAGAAGCCAGAGAACAAGGGGAACTTGCTGAAGAGGCACCAGATGCAGGCACAAGGCAGCTGCTGGGGCAAGGGCAGGAGCAGACGCTGGAGCTGTGCTCAGAGTCCTTTGGCAAGGGAAGACAGCAGCAGTGGGTGGACTGATTTAGAGGGAATCTCTGCTGCCAGCAGCTGCTGAGACTGCAGGAGGGGGAGCATAAATTAACGCAGTCAGGCCTATTCTTATTTACAGTTGTACTAAGTAATCCATTTGGCATCAACTGTATATATTAAATGCAAGTATTAATTCTAAGAAACAGAAAGAAAGCCATATAGATACCTAAACTCATTGTCAGATCCTCTTCATTGCTGAGCTTCATTTTATCACTCCTTCAGTTCTTTACAGAGTTTATCTTAAATAAAAGAAGACCACTGTACTGTACTAATAATAAGCCATGAAATAGTCATGTTTGAGCAGTTGTGTTAAGGCTCCCGTCCTCTATAGGGTTGTCTTCATAAGACAGCAATGCGATAACTTGCATGTGCACTGTAAGAGGAGGCACAATCACTGTGATATGACTACACAAAATGTATGTGCAGCTTTACCCTAAGTTCAGTGAGACAGGCACACATTTCAGAGGAAGGCCTGTCCCTTTTCTGGACCATTGTGCCTGTGTCAGTATGTGAACTACAGTCTTTTTGTTAAGGGCTAAGTTACTATAACTCTGTCTGTGAAAGAAAATTAAAAAGCAACATCTTAGTAATATAAAACATTTACAGATATTGCAAAACAGGATTGGTAGAATACCATCCTCTGTTTTAGTTGTCCTCATGTTTGTTTGTTTTCATGTGTGGGTGTTTGTCTGTTTTTCCTAAACCCTCTAAGAACAAATACCAGTGATTCCTAGTGTGAAACAACATATATTTCCAGGAAACAATGTATGTTGATACCATTAAAATGACACAGAAGACATTTAGCTTGCTCAGCCTGACATGGCATGTGCACTCCTGTCCCTCGAGCACAATGAGATTGCTTTGGTGCTTTTTCAAATAACAATACAATATGACCTTACAGAAAATACAACCATATTGATTAGTTTGAAACAGTATGCCTCCAAGTAAAAATAGTATAGCAGAAATCGTTACCATTACTCTCAGAGGCAGTCCAGAATACTAGTTAGTAAAGGAAGCTTATATCAGGATATGAAGTTGAACTAGTACCATATGATCTGAAAACCCTTTGGTGTTAGGTGCTTCTGACAGGTATAAGATGTGTAAAAACGTATAGTTTCAGACATCTATGAAAACAGGAAGTATAAATTAGTAAATAGCAGGATATACAGTCCCCTCAAAATATATTCTCAGTTACTGCCAACAGCCGCATGTGGGAACTTGTAATGAGGGAGGCAAACCTACCTATATGAAACTGTAGTATTTTGCTGGAAGATGCATAACACTATCATGTGTAGATTTACTAGTGATTTAGCACCTCTCCTCAAACCTATCTAATGTCACAACCATATGGGTTCACAGCCTCACTGTTCAGAGAAAGGTTACACAGGTCCCCACTGTTCTGATACGTTTATAATATCACCTGGGCTAGAGTAAATGCAAATGTTTACAGGAGAGGTTTCAGGTCCCTTGAAATCCAAGGGTGGTAGATTGATGTGGCCACTATACCAAGTTAGATTAGCTTTCCACTGGGGGGTAGAGAGAGGGAGAGAGAGAGGGAAAGAAGGAACGAAAAGGGAGAAAACAAAGAAATGGGAAATTTGCAGTAACAATATCCTTAATACCAACTATATTAGTACATTCCAAAAGCCCCGTTATGGTGACGAGATTCATACATGCAGGACACAGAACCCACCCAGTCTCCACTAGCAAAAGCTACTTAAAATTTTGGATTTTGAGTTGCCTGGATGGTGTTAGCATGAGGCAGTATCATATGTAGGGCCTGAACATGTAGCTTCAGCCATTCTGCATTATTTTAATCTCCTTTACACACATTCACTTATACACAGTCATACAGATCATTCGTTTTTGTCTACCAGCCAGACCTGGGAAAATTAAACCACACAGAAACTGAACAACTCTCCACTCCCTCCCCCCTTTAGCCCTACAAATGTCATTGGGGAATCCTGTTTCCTGCTATTTTGCTAGCAGGAATGTGTCCCTTGGTGCCCTAAAATGCTCCCATATCAGGTCAGGATGAATGTGCTCAAGAAGCCAGCAGAAAATTCAGAGCTGAACACTAGAGCATCTTGTCTGCATGTAGGCCATGCTGCAAATATGACAAGGTTGTGCTAGGAATGGTCTTTTTCACACTCAAATGACCTCAAGCACCTGATAAGTCCCGGTGCACCTGTGGGTTAAACCCAACGTCTGTCTCATCCGGCCACAAAAGGCTGGGTCTTTGCTATTTGACAGCCCTGCCTAGAACCCATCCTCAGAGGGGAGGCATGGATTTTTGAGGTTCTGAAGTGTCTCAGTTCCTTGTGGTGTCAGTGGGCACCAAGAGGACCCAGCACACTTTGCATTTGAAATGCTTATTTGGATACTAAAGCTTAGATACTCAAAAATAGTAATCATAATAAAAAAATCTGCTGCTGCCTCTGTGAAGCAACTTTGCGGTGTGAATCTCGTGCATGTAAAAGGAAAGACAGAAGAGTCTGGGAAAGGTCCTTCATTTGGCACCATTGTTTGGAGACCACTCTGTAGCAGAGAGAATCTGTCCTGTGTGCTTTGCTTTAACATTCGATACTCACCAAGACCTCTTGTTTTGCAGGCCAGGCTTTCCTCCCTCCATACAACACGACTTCATGCCTCTACCAAAGGCTCATCTTCAGGCCATCTCAAGGGCTCCAGAGAATTCGAAGAAGACCAGGATTGCAAATGCCACTGCCACAAGAAGGCAAGCAGGACACCTTCAGCTGACAGTTCATGCACAGAGAAAAGATCAAACTCCATCCAGGAATTTGCGGAGTCCTTTGAGAAGCAATTGCATTTCAAAAGCAAACGTTCCGTTTCTTTGGTAGGTAAAGACAAATAGCTTTGAGATGACTTCAGAAAACAAAAATAAAAACAAAAAGCAAGCCAGCTATATCCTCAATATAACTCTTGTGGCTTTTCTGGGGGAGAAGCAGAAATAAACTTGAATTAGAATACCTTAAATGATGTGGTCCTTACTGCAGTTGAAGCAAGGTTAAAGTGGTAATGTCATTAGTATAAGCACTTTGGACGTAGTGTTGTCATCTATACTTCTTTCAAAGTGTGTATCTCCAAAATGAGACCCAGTGCTCTCTGTGGCAATGTTTTCAGACATTTCTACACAGCGCCAACAAAATGTGACAATGTAAAAATATGTTTGCTTCAATCCATGATTGCCAGATCTCTTTCTCACTGCTGTTGACCTGGCTTAACCATATGCAGCATTATCTGTAAGACTGCCAAACATGATACTGTTTGAGGGGTTTCTCTTTCCTCCCTGGGACTCCATCCATCTGCTTTCTTCAGTGTCACTGCACATCTGCAGCAGCAGAATTGCTGTATTTCCACTGCAAGGGCATGCAACCAGCATGGATTCTCTTCCTATTTCACCCTTCTCTTCTCCCTGTCATTCTGCCCTGAGGCATGAGCATTTTCTATGTGGTTTGTGTTGAAGAAGTAACCAATAATGAACTTCCATCTATGACAATTTAACACATTTATAATTATGATACATACTGTCTGGTGTATCATACAATGGAAGGAAGGGTATTGAGCACTAACTCCCTTTTAAGTACCAGAAGAACTCTGTCAAATTCAGTCACCCTGTTGAAAAGCTGTGCTTGAATAACACTTGACTTTATCACCAAACAGCATCATAGAGAAGTATCCTTTTTTCAGTTTGTTTTCCACTGACAGTTTCATATGGAGAAGTAATTTGCAGCTCTTTTTGCAGGCCTTCCATGCAGCAGCAACGAGAGAGAAAAAAAAATCTCTTTTCAATAAATAGCATCACTACATGATCAGTCCCACAATTACAGTCCTTGCATACCCAGTTCTCTAAGAATATGAAGAATCATGCTGATTACAACTCTGTTATGCAATTTTTAAGATTTTAAGTGCATTCTGTAATCTTGTTTTTCCCTTTTAGGAACCACTCAGAATTTATTTCATTTGGAATTTCACATTGCCTCATTTGCCAACCCTCACCAGTGGTTGATGGTTTATTCATCATTTCTCAAAAGTGCCTACCACTAGAAAGCTTGTGAGTGGTAATAATTGTGCAATAGGTCTTGTGAATATAATGCACTAAATACGATTTTGGTTCCATTTAAAAATGTGGATTCTGGTACCCTTCTCAAATCCACTGTGAGGTGTACTGGGCTATATTTTGCTCTACCTTTCAATTAGACCGAATTTTAGTTATTCCTTCAGTTACTACTGAAGCCTGTGGGATGTAAAGGACTTCAGAAACTTGAAGAACTGACTGATAGGTGTTAGAAATCTTAAAGGGAATTTGGGAGTGGACTTAAACATGAAGCTCCAAATGCAGTGTTGAAAATTCCCCTTTTTTTTCGCATTTGGAGCCTTGTGGTTGTAATTCAAACCATCCTTTACATGACTATACAGGCTAAAAGAAAAGAAAAGTGAGGAAAATGTAATTCCACTTCATCTCCTTCCTTGTCTATTGGTTTTCTCTAAATAAATAAACAAATGTGGCTTTGAAGACACTTCAACACTTTTCAGTGAGGTCTTTGCAGCCAGCCCTGGACAACCTTCAGACACATAAAGACGGAGTATATGAAAGAATAGAAACATGGAGTTTGGGCTGGAATCTCAGAGCCCTTCCCTTTTTCCTTCTTGTCTCCTCTCCCCTGCAAGCCCACCAGGCAAGCAATCCTTCTACCACTCACAGTATCATCAAAAGCATGTTGCCCCTTGCTGACATTAGGGTATTTACTTGAAATTGAGCCCATCATGTTAAAGCTGATCTTACTGAGACAGGTGAATGGAATGTTTTGTTATACATTACTATTGAAATATAATGACTACAATATTTTGTTGATCATGTAGGAGTCACTTTTAATTCCCTGCCATTTTTCTCTTGCCTTTTAGCAACCTGAAGGCATGAAGGAGAGAAGAGAAAGAGAGAGATTGCATTTGAGAAAGAGCAAGTCTCACAAGAGAATGGGAGAGAAATCAGAGCCAGGGAGAGAACAGAAAGAAGATGAATGTTCAGAAGATGTACCTACAATGTACAACGAACAGTTTCCATCACAAGCAAACATTGAGAAATGATATTTATGCACAGGCAGCTAGAATGTCTTAGGCTAATGAATTTTAACACAATCCCTGATGAGCAGAGGGAGTATTCTTTTTGTTGTTGTTGTTGTTGTTGTTGTTATTGTGTTTTGTGTGTGTGTGTGTGTGTCTAGGAGATGCCTCTTAGCTAGAGTAAACCCTGACCTGTAAAATAGAACTGAAATTCAACTGCATCACTACCATTACCAGTACCACATTGTTACCTTCCTGTCTTTACTTTTTCTACTAGGAACGTGGCCCCTCTCAGAAGGGGTGTGCATCTAGAGCAATGAAGCACGCCCTAAGAGGGTTTCAGGCAGACCTAGCATTGCAGCATAACAGTAGTGGATGTATTCATTTACGAGGTGTACACGTACATATTACAGAGCTGTGTAAAGTCATTCTAAGCCTTATATTTCTGTTCTAATTGAAAAAGGGCTTATTAGTAGGTTTGGGGAAGAAAACATACACATAAACTGCCACCTACTTTTTGGCCCTGACATTGACTTAGATTTGGCTTGGAAACAGGTATCAGGTATCTTTTTTCTTTGACAATCTCCTAAATCCAAATTTTTGGAAGTAGTGGAAGAGAAGCCCTCACACTCTCTTCCACACCTTCCCAACGCCTCACTTCTCTCTGCTTTCTCTCACTGTCACTGTGCAATACAACTCTTTTTTCTCTGACATCCCTGTCTGCCGTGTTCACAGTCCCAATTCCCAGTCACAAAACTAGTTCTTTTTGCCAGCCTTAACCTCATCATTTGCCTCTTTTGTATCCTTCCCCCTCTCCATTTACTACTTTGTAGCCCTGACTCAAAGCTATTAATTTTTCGTTACATCTCTAGTTTTGCCTCATCAAAATGTGACCCTTGCTTGAAGCTCTCCAGTAAAAAGATGTTTAGCCTCTTGCACTTCTATATAATCTCTTCAAGGGGTTGCTGATACTTGCCACAGATTCAGGGTGAGGGATTTCAACCCCTTCCAATTTTTGTCTTTTCAAGAACTAGGGCCAAACCAAAGAAATGGGAGTCATCTCTGCCTGTGGTAAGCAGGGCTTGGGAAAACTCTTTTTCCTCTGGCTGACAATCTCTTAAACTCAGGTGTAAATCTCACCAACTGTAAGCAAGATTTCTTTCTATGCAGGGGAAAACCACATTCACATGCCCATAAACACAAACACAAACACTGTCTTTCAACATATGAATCCTCCCTGCAGAGAAAAACCCTGCCCTCTTTGGGAATAATTTCCCCAGGCCCAGTATGGAGAAAGCCTGGTTTGATAATAAAGAGTGAAGACTGACAAATTTATGAGCAAGAATCAAAGTCTGACGGGTGTTCTACCTGTGATTTTATTGTAATTAACAATGTTCTTATTACGTTATTTTAGAGCCTTAATTTTGTATGTTCAACCATTTAAAAGCTTAGGGCATCCTCAAAACTTTGTAACACTTATCTTCATTGGGGGATTATTTTTGTTTAAATTGGGGCTTTGGGAATGTATAAGAAAGTGACTGAACCCTTGCTGATGCTTGTAAACTGTTTCTTACCTGATTACATTTATTATAAACTAATAAATCTGACTGAAATATGTTGTTACTGTGCATAGGTCCTCTCCTCCCCAGTCTAGATTGGATTTTGGTGAGGTTCTTCCATCAGCCAAAACTTCCATTTGGGAAGGAAGGTAATCATCCAGAGAGGACTCTGACTGGGACGGCATGGATGATATTTCTATTTTAACAGAAAGTGGAATAGGGATGTACAAGAATTCAGAAAGACTCTGGAGGGTTTCCATTCTCACATAGTTTTTCTGCTCTTTCCAAGAGTGAGATGCCTGCAAGGTGGAGTAAAATACAAACCTTGGACATGAAGGAGATCAGTTAGCAGGCAGCAAAGGAAAAGGACCCAGAAATGTCTTCTCCAAAATCCTCAGTTAACATTGAAAACCTAAAATAGTTTTAAAACAGAGGGGAACTAGCAGGCAGCAGAACTATACTGCTCACTTCCTTCGTGGGCTGGCTGTCAAAAGCTGACATGATTCAGAAGCCCATGAAGCACGTTTTAAACTTGCTGCGTCTCAGGGGCAGGAGACCACTCTCTGATAAAACACATGCCTTTGTGGATCCTTCCCACCACAACTAGTGAGTGTTCCTGTGGGAACTCAGGCCTTGGGTATGTACAAGCATTTCAAGAGCAAGATCCAGTTATACCACAGTATTTTCTAAGAGAGGTAAGAAGAAAAATTCCAGTGTGGTTACTTGATCTTCTAGGTGGGAATTTTCAAAGCAAAACCCCCAGCTCTAAATGCATTCATAAATGCACACGTAAATAATTAAATTAACACACAAATATAATCAAACCTGCTGAACAAAACTATTCACAAAGAAATGAGTCATAATCATGGGACCTTGAATTTTTACAGCCATCATTGAAAAAAAGCAGGTCTTGAACTATGTCCAGAAGGATATTGCAGCCAAAACCCACTCCTTCAGATTAGAGAGAAGTGAATAGTGAAATCAGACTGACTTCACAGACAATGCCCTGCCTGCAGTTGCTGTTCCAGAGCTTTAGATAATTATGTGTAAACAAATGTTAGAATATGTTTGCTCATCATATAAAGCATTGTTTGTAGGGGTTATTTTTCATTTACTCTGTTTTAGATGGACAGATGACATTCCTCTTAGTAGTAGGATCCCCCTGAATACTAGTCCTGTCTCTACTGTACTTCAGACAAAGGAAACTTCTCCCAGCTGTGTCATGTCTCTGAGGTCAGACAGAAAACAGCCAAAAGAAGGCATACAGGGAGCATCACTTACATTCTGTCACATTTGATGCTTTATTGTCTGTCTTACATGCTTGTTAAAATGCTTTAACTCATGCAATTTCTGCTCAGAATAGTTTTGCTGCATAGAGAAAACATACTGAAATTTGTAAAACAGTCATACATATATTTTCATCACAAAGCCCATAGGGTCCTGATGCAGAATCTACAACCTTAGTGAATTAGTCCTATTCCTGATTCCAAAGTATCAAAAAGGAGTTATTTTTTTTTTCTCCAAAGCTTGAGTGGGATTTGTGGACACCACTTGCCAGGGCTTCCCTTCATCCCATTTTACAGGGTGAACGGTAAGGTTTTGACCCTTTGGAAAACAGTTCTTCCTGCACCTTTGTGCGATGGATCTAAGCTGATAATCTGCTCTTCCTATAAGCACAAAATACTTGTTAAAAGTGTCTCACAAGCTGGGTGTGCTTGAGTCTGCTCACCAAAGTCTTTTTTTTTTTTTTAAACACAGAGTTTTGGCTGTCAAAGGGCAGCTAGAGTGATTTGAGGTTAGCCTGCCTACAACTAGCTCAAATTTATACCCGGGAGAGAGGAGAAATTAGGGCACTCCTTTGCATTGAGAGAGAAACCTCCTTGGGGGTATGTGGACAACAAACTAACTTTGGGCTTTTTTCACTGGTGCAATAGTAATGGCAATTAGAGGTTAGCCCAGAATTTGAGGTGAAAAAAAAATACAAAAAAAAAAAACAAAAACAAACAATGACAAAAAACAATTCATGAGTTTCTTCTCTGTTGTGCCAAGTTCTGCCTACCCACAGCTGGAGATGAGAGATTTTCCATTTACATTAAGGTTGCTCCTGACAATTTGATTACCTAACCAAAAGTAATTCTGATTTGAGGTCATCTAAGACTGATGAAAATTTCTCTTCACTTAAAGGAGGAAGACTTGGATCCATGTGTTATTTGCCACAAAAACCTGAGGACTGATAGCAGCACAAAACTTCACTGCAGGCACAGCTTTCACAAAGAAGTATTGTGACAAATTCCCTGGGCCTTTTTTTTTTTTTTTTTTTTTAACTTCCCATATAGAAAATAAAAGGGTTTTATATCTGAACTTCTCCACACCCTGGCTAAACCTTGAATCCTGGTGACTGAAAGAGGTTTGTGTTTGTTGGACCTGCTGCAGTAATCCCACATTATCGAAAGCTTTATGGAATGCAGAAGGCTCCTCAGTACAATCATTAATATTTTTAGGGAACTTTGCACTGGTAAAAAGACCAAAGGTGAAGGTCATGGGCCACACTGGAGCTGCTCCAGACAGTGTTTCATTCTTTTGAAATGAATTTATGACTGGATTAGCAGAAAAGGGTAACACCAGTGCTCTATAGGAGCTCTGAGCATCTGGGTGTTTGCATGTCTATGGTTCAGAGCTGGAACTGCAGAAAAGGATCAGAGTTCTTCTAATTCCTGGCTAATCAATGTAGGAGTGTTCAATCAGTTTGGCTCATTCCTTTCCATAGAGATAAATTATGTGGTATAATTGCTTCCTTTATTGATAATTGTACTTTGAAACACAGAAGCTTAATCTCAATATTTGCTGATCTGGTACTAAATAAGCTAAAAGAGAAAGAGCTGCATACCACTTGCTCCTGGGGAAATAAATAAATAAATAAATAAAAGTGTCCAGATCCTGCTGAATATATTCTTACCATAACATGATTTCATCTAATAATATTATCCTTGTTTTCTTGGTATCATCGATTCGATAAATATTTTAAGAATCTTAATTTCTTTAGGAAGAAATCAAAAATTCCAGGGAAATCAAAAATTCCAGGGAAAAAATTCCAGGGTATCAAAATTCCAGAGAAAAAACATTGCTACTTAAAAATCCTGTTTGCTTGCACTCTTTTCCATTTGCTTTTAACAGCATATTCAAAAGGGGCTGCTAAGGAAACCAACCTGTCGTGTCCAGGTGCTTGTGTAGTCAGTCATAGACTCCTGTCATCCATGATGAAAGGGTTAAGAGAGGCTCCTTCAGGACTACGGAGGGGAAGCATTCAAGATTTGATTCCAGGTACATAAGAAAAAAGAAAGCAAAATTTTACTTGGTGAAGTAATCCATTACAAGGTTCCTCTAGGTGTTGTGGTTTTTTTACACATTTCAGAGACCAACTTTAAAGATAAAAACCATCCGACATACTCCTTCTGCCTGTGCGTCTTATAGAAACATGTCAGGGGTTAGGGAAGTGGTTAAAATGTTTACAATTCTATGCACAATAAAAATTACCTATTTGCTACCCAAAAAAATGCATTGTTTAAAAATGATTTCACTTATTATTAAACGGCTAGATGACATGCATAACCATTTTCCAGTAGAGGGAGCCCATCAATACCGATTGAGAAGATGTGAGATGTGCTGTAGTCCACACCAAGTGCAAGCTTGAGGTTAAAATCAATTACAGTGGTAGCAGAAGACAACAGGGAAAAAAAAAAAAAAAAAAAAAAAAAAGAGCACAGGATTGTATGGTCAAATTTCGCCCTGTATTGTTGACATATGACTTTTGTTGACCTGAAGGAAATCAATACACAGTGAAACCCATGGCAGAGTTCAGTTTGGTATTAGGGATTGAAGTACCTACCCCATGGTCAGAAGAAGATCTTGATCTGGTTCCTGAGACCTTGTGAATCTCCATCACTAGCTGTCAGCTCCTCTCTTCAGGCATTTCCCAAACTGTCTTCTTCATCTGCTCTCCTTTTCCAGGATACAGCCCACATTCCTCACCTTTACCTTTCAGGGAGCTGCTGGTATCGCCATGGGTGCCCCTATCAACATGCCCACCAAAAGGCAAGGCCAGAGGGAAGGGACGAGCAGCAGCCCCTGCAGAAGGACAGAGATCCCTGTGGCTCCTGCTTTCCTTGGGGTCAACAGGCAATCAATACCAGGGACGGTTCCCCTGTCTCTTGCCCAGAGAGCTGATCCTCCTGTACACCCAGCTGAGCTGCTCTCCACCTGTGTGGCAGCCCTGGGCTTCAGCAACTCCCATCTCACACCCATAAACCAGGATGGGTTGTTTGCCCCTCACTTCTCTGAAACCCTGCTTGGGTACTTGCTTACACCTGGTGAGCTGCTCCTCTAGGCTAATATGTCCATGTCACCTGCTGCTCCCAGCAGGTCTTGCTGCCCATATTTTCACTGTCAAATACATGAAAGCTTTGGGGAAGGTCTTCCCTAATCCTCATTATTGGAAAGCTCTTTCCGTAGGGCACTGCCAGGTAGGCCTTTATTCTAACAGAATAATTGTGTGTGATGCCAGAAGTCTCTCACTGAGAAAAAACAGTAGTGTTTTTTTTTTTTTCTTTATGAACAGCATGTTCTATTCTGCAAATGTAAACTTAAAAAGACTAATTGAAACCTTTAACATTTTTTTTAAAGGAACATTTTCCTTCCAGAACATTTAAGTTTTATTTAGCACGCCTGTGCAGGTTTCTATGAATATTTTAGTGACTCTTCTTTACTTGACAGATGTGCAGATTGACTTTTCAATCTTTTCAATCTTTTTGGATATATTGACTTTTCAATCTTTTCAATCTTTTTGGATATACACAGCCTGAACTAGTAAGAAATCTCCATTCCTCCACCCAGGAAAAAAAAATAAACATTACAGCACTTTTTGTATACAACATAGCTGAAAATAAGAAAGTTTTGAAATACATTCCAAAATATCTCCATTCATCAAATGTAACTTCTGCTCTGCAACGGTCTATAGCAAAGCATAGCACATTGCCTGCATTTCAGCTGGTCCAGTTCAGAGTCCACAACACTTTGCTGGGCTGTGCCCTGCAACAGCTGAAGTGCAGGGACATGTTCCTGTTGGTGAGCCTTGTTCTGAGGGCACGTACAGCACATAGACAGAAATCAGCAACTGGGGAACAGAGGGAGTCATAAGCTGCTCCATTCGTTTGTAAAGATAATGTGAATTACAATCCTCAGTCTCTCACTATTCTCTCTATTCCAGAGAAATCTGGATACATAAAGCCGTACTGAACCTGATTCTTCATATACATATGAATATGCCTAATCACAGAGGTATTACTCGTGGCTGAAAAATGTAGCACAAAATGAGAAAAATGAGGTAAAACCATTTAATTTCTTTTAAAAAAATAGAAAGAAGTAAGCCACAGGAATGTCAAAATAAAACAAAGCTGATGGAAGATACATTTGTATTTCTTTTTCAATTGAAAGAGGATGTTCAATCTGGGAACTTCAGTGGGAGAGCCATTATGAGAAATCATCATTTTTCTTTTACCCCAATCACCAGCTTTCCAAATTACTTGGTGATTTCATTTTCATGTGCCTATATGCATGTATGTGTGTGTGCATATAGGTACATATATTCTGACACATGATGTCTATATATACATGTATGTGTGTGTGTGGCATACATATATATATAAAGACACATACTGACCAGTGGAGGTTTGTATCCCTGCATGTCTCTTGAAAAATGTGCTGTAGGGTAGGTTTCTTTTCTCTGGTGTCTCTTCATCACCACAAATTCTTTTCCTTCAAGCTCTCCCCTAGTTTTACTGCACTCCCTCAAGTTCCTCGCTCCAAACTGACTTCTTGCTGTCACTGCTCTGCTTCCCCACCACCCTCTTTTCCTGAAAAGATGTTTAGCTGCCTATAATCAGGTGATCTGACATTGCTCTGGGAGTTCAAATGAAAATTCAAGCATTCCAGTGCTTATAATGCATCTGTGCCAACATACACTAACATGCAGACAGACGGATGTTTTGATGCTGTGGAAACCTGGTGGGGAGCATGGTGGGTGGGAGCCAGCCCTGTGGAGGTGGGCCCGCACCATCACCGGTGCTAACAGGACACGTGGACTACAGCAAAGGCAAGGGAGAGCAGAGGGAAGCCACAGCCACTACATAGCTCATGGGAAAGCAGGGCCACTGAGGCCAGGAGTGAGGAGCTGGGCCTGGAGGTTTGAGCAGGGCCATGTGATTAGGACATCCCTGGGGAGGCGTGTGGTGGAGAGAGCCTGGAGTTGTCTCTTGGGAGGGAACTTGTTTGTGAGAAGAGTTTTGGGTTGATAGAAAAGGATCTTGGCTAAAAAATTATGTTTCGGGAGGACAAAGCTTTGATGTGTGACAGCCAGGCAGGAGAATGAAGGGTCCCATTTCCAGGTGTAAGAAAGAGCAAGGAGCTTGTTGGGGCGGAGAGTCACTGAGGGAAAAGACTTGTCTTCAGGGAAAAACACACCTTGACACAGACAGAGACTTCTGTGATACATGGATGGGTTCCTTCATCATGAAAGCTTTTGCTCCTTTGTGTGCTTAAGATGAAGCTTTTGCAGGGGCAGCTTTCTGGCACCAGAACTGTCCTGTCCTGGGTGCCCTGTGGGATGCAGCCGGGTGCCTCAGCAGCCCTTTGCTGCTTTCTAACAGCAGCAAGAGGATGGCTGCCTGTAGCCCTGCCAGCAACCCAGGGGACTGGGTCATAGGAGGTAACATCTGTGAGGTGATAGAGGCTTTCAGACCTCCCAGCCTGTCCTCCCTCCACAGAAATGTCCCACTGCCATACTCCTCTCACTTTTCCCCCTTCCCCTTTAAAATCATTTTCCTCTCTCTCTCCTTAGCTTGAGCTACAGCTGGTGCTTTTCATATCAGTGTACAATCGGCCAGTTTTCTCGCCTTGTTTCTGCCTCGTGTCTCCATCCAGAGGGTTGTTCACCCAGATATCCTCCCCTGGCTAGCCCTCCATCCTGACTCAGCCGACGTACGTGCAAAATAGAGCAAATGAGTCAGAGAGACAGAGAGAACAGAAATTAGCAAAACAATGAGGAAGATGGAATTGCATCATAAAAATGTCAAAGGAACACCATTAGGTTCACAAAGTCAAACTCTCAAAAACTGGAAAAATCCAGATTACAGCTGTCTCTGAAAGCTTAGTCCAACCCCCTCTCCTCTTCCCCCATGCAACGTGTATTATGTGACATGATTTAATCATTTGACTGCATACCATTTTTCCCACAGGACTAGCGCCTCATTTAGCGTAAACGAAGGACAGTGTCTGGGAATGGAGCTGGTCTCTGCATTTCCTTGACTGCATTTCCATGTGTGACTACAAGCCCTACTTACCACCATGCAACCCAAAGAATGAGCAGCATTCAGACCCACCAGCTTCTTCATTAGGTTTTCTGAAATGGCTTTACTTCAGCATCAGAATATTTTGTAAGCATGATTATCATCACAATATGCATTAAAGGCTTCTGGGAAACCGAGAACCTTTTACTATGATTCTCTACATCTTTCTGAATAAGCGGTTGGCTCTGTCAGTTTTTCAGAATACTTTGCATTTTAAATAACTGTTTCAGTAGACTTCATTTGCTGTTCTGAGGACTTGTCACTTCTATACCTTTGAAACATAGACATCTCTGACCAGGTGCCCCAAAATCAGAAACAATCAGCCAAATGCAGACACGCAGGCAGCTCATCCAGAAATGGCAATGGAACCTGACAGAGGCAGGGAGTTTCTAATTCTCCATAGCTGTAGTTTACTTAGCTGAGCAGGCTGTCTCATGTTTTCCCACCATCCTCTGCCTTGTATTTCCACATCCCAGCTTCTGCAACAACTGATAAACTTTGGCTTTGCCTGGTATTTGACCCTAAGTGAGTACAAGAGATGAGATCTCCTCCATCTGACAGTATCTAGTAGTTACGCTGTCGTGGATGTTTTACTAATCTTTTGCTGACAATCCTCCTCCAAAAAATGCAAGGTTAGTGCATGTCATTTTTCACCAGTATGTGTAATCTCTTACTTTCTAATTAACTTGCTTTGCAAGCTGAAGTGTAGTAAAAATGTTTGCAGCTTTGACACTGGAATTGCCATGATAGTTCCCTGCACAAATTTTGTGCTTACTAGGATTGTATTTCAGTTACACTTCCTACCAGAATTATACTTCTTAGAGCTGATTTTCAAAATTCTGTGTTGGCATTGGCAGCCTTAGTAATCATCTTTGCTCTCATTCAGCAGATATGTGACAAGAGAAAAAGCAAGGATTTTTTTATCTGCAAAGTACAAATATGGATAATAGGGTGTATACATGTTTGAGCTCTTGCTCACCTGCATAGCTCACAGTGTCAAGGCAAATATTCATTTGAAGTGCATATATAATCAGTATACTGAGACTTGTTCTCTTTTGGTGCTTCTACTTTTCCCAGATTTCTCTGTTCTGAATTTTCAATACACGGAAATGGAGAAAACATTCTGTTAACATGCTTGGCATTTCTGGCTTTATTGCCCCAGATTCCCCATGCGAAATTGCTAGATTAGTTCAAAGGACTATGATCAGTCTGAAACATTGCCAGTTACTTATGAATTATAGATTGTTTCATGTATTGCACCTGCAGTAATTGCAGCTCTTCTGTTAATGCATGTAGGGGTATGATAACGTTTCCTCTTTTTTTTTTTTTTTTTTTTTTGTTTCTCAGTAATTGGTTTTGCATGTTCTTCTATGTGAAAGACTTTCATAAGGGAGCATACATTTATATGTGCTAGGAATGAGTTTGGCAAATTGCTGGTTAATGCAAAGAGAGCATACAAACTTGGAAAAAGTTCTCTTTTCTGATGTTTCTTAGAAAAGTCTTACAGGCAATGTGTTTTTAAAAAAGCATGTTGAGCAACAGCATCCATGTAATTAATAACAATTAAAATTAATGTTTTAAAAAATGCTGTGTATAATGTAACTGCATATTTTACTGATGGCAGAATTAGGCCTAGAAGCCTTTTTAACCTTTACAGATTTAAACCTGCATCTTCTAAATCCATATAGGACAAATATCCCTTACGGGCCTCTAAAAATTGGGCTGTTATGAAATAGTCTTTGTATTGGAATTCAGTTTTCATTTATTTTGTTTGCTACAAGTTGTAATGAAAACAGAATGTCAATGTTTGCTTTTCCTAAGGAATAGCCAATGTATGTATTTGCTCTTTATTCAACTGTTGCACAAACTTTTCAAGGCCAGAATTACTCATTTAACTTTCTGGGCACTCTGTCTGGAGACTGATTATTCTATCTGTGTCAGCTCCACTTGTGTGCTGTTTTCACAGCTATAAATTAGATATGCTGTTACAGAGATTCCTACAAAGAGCAAATCTTGAAGTTTGCAGCATCGTCTTTACACAGAAAAGCCTCATGAATGTGCCGGGTCGGACTGGAGCAGGCCTAGGAGGTGCACAGGCCATGCAGGCCACGCTGGGCCAAGATCGTGCTCTGTAGCCATGCCAGGGCAAGGCTGCCTACCCCAGAGGCAGGCTGGCATGAAGGCAGCTGCCTGGTAAGAGAGCAAAGGCCAAAGAAAAGGCCAAAGACACGGCCTGTGGCAGCCGGAGCAATGAGATCAGCTTCCACTGCTCGCAGAAAGTGCTGTACTTCGAGCAAGAACTGGGCATGGCATTAAATGCAATGTAGGGCTCAGAGCCACAGACATTTGACCTTGTAATGTCTTTTTTGAGGTAACCCCCGTGGAAAGTGGTTCAAGCACTAATTGCAAATTCATCCCACAACAATTAGGCTTAGACTTGAAGAAATGTGTTTGTGACTTTCTTCAAGTGGGATGCTCAATATCAGCAGCAACCAACCAACCAAATGGCCACAAAAAGTCTACATTGCCAAGCATCTTAGGAACTCAAGCCCAATGGATATTTATCTAAAGTAATGGTTTTTGTGGATGCTGTTTCCTCTGACTCTAGCAAGAAAGGAGGGAATCACAATTATGAAGGAATTTTCCAGGCAAAGGCAGGAGGACTCAAGAGCATATGGAAATAATGAGTTTGTCAGATGGGCAGACATACAGGATTCATCTGGGTTGTATTGGTCAAAAAATCTGGCTTTTCTATTTTAGAAGTTATAGTTTTTGTTTGTAGTTATTTGATAGCTTGTTCTTACTGAGTTAATCGGTTTTACAGTGTTGGAAAGGATAGATACATGGCATGTCTACATGGTTTTGTTTGGTTATTTTTGGGGTTGTGTGTGTGCATGGGGGAGTGTTTTTGGTTTTTTTACCAGAGAGAACAAGCAATCCTCACATCAAAACCTTCAAATTCAAGTATTGAGTGATGATCCAGAATCACTCCCAGCACAGGCCAAACTTGCACTACATTGTTAAGCATGTAAAGGTGGTTTTTCTTTTTCCTATGGACATGTTGAGAAAGAAGAAAAGTGGAACAGACCCAATAGGTTATTAGTTACAAGCTAGTAAAAGAAATCTATTAATAATTTTGATTGTTTTACACAATTGCATTGTAGAAAGCAATCCTGAACAGACAGGAAAACAGACTATAATTTGAACTAGTCTTTTTCACTTATTTTACTTCTTTGTTACATACTTAAGTTTTCCTTGGGAAATTTGCCCTTGTTTGTATTGGTTCTCAGAATAATCAAGGCAGGTGTTATATAGTTCCTTGTCTCTTTTTATCAGCTAGAGTTTGGGACACACACATAGCCCTTTCGGAGACAGGCAGATACTCTATTTTTCTAGCTAGAGCAGGGTGCAATTGCCTGCCTTTGTGCCAGGCATGCATCATATGTTTGAAACAAGTATGGCAAATCAATTTCCTAACCTTTTGGACTCTCGTTGGTTTGTATTTGCCAAAAAAATTGCAAAAGATGCTTTGTTGTTGGTGTAGTCCTTAACAGTACTGTGGGATATTCTGCTTACTTACTGCTCTGTGATTGCCTTAATGCAAATTGCAGTTGTCCTTGCAGGCACGCAGAATCAGGGTTTCCTGAAAATGCAGGGTTTCCAGTATACTAATTGGAGATTTTGACATTGGAGACACTAATCATTACTTAGAATCACTTTTATGTCATTTTAAGTACAGATAGAAGTGAGGAATCCCAGGAAGTGATTTTTGCTCCACTGCCAAGGCAAACACATCAAACCACTGATAAAGAGATGAAGTAATTACAATTCTTCATTTCATTCGCTGATTTAGCTTAGTCTAACTGAAAACTCTTTTGTAACAGAAGGATATCCATTAGATAGAAATTAAAGCCATTATCTGAGATGCATTCTGGTGTCTAAAAAAAATTAAGTTGTTCAGACCAAGAAAGTGGAGCAGCTGCCACAGAAGCCAGATTTTGGAGCGCTGTTTGGGTAGAGAGGTGGTCCTTCTGGAAAATATATATTTTTTTTTCCCTATACCCATGACATCACCCAACCTGCAAAGGCATCTGCTTGCCAGATGCTGAAGGGTATTTGGTGTAGTACTATTTATCTGAGAGTAAAAGTGCAAATTAATTCTAAAGAGATGGACATAGGCAGAGTTGGTTGAGAAGATAGCCCAAGATGAAAAGCATCAAACAGGAATGCACTTTTAATCTAAGTTTTAATCTTTACACAGAGTTAATTTCATCCACTAATTTCTTCAAGCAAAATGCATGCAGGTCCTGCAAGGCAGAGATCTTAGGGGACTTGGGGGTTTGTCGGGATTTATTCCCAGCGGTGGCTAGCTGGTGGGGATAGGGGCACCTCGGCTTGGCTCTTCCAGGTGCTGCAACCTGAGAGCTCCGTGCCAGCATGGGTGGAAAGAGTCAGGGAAGCTGGCAGTGTAGTTTAAACAGAGCCACAAGACCTGCTCATTACAACTTGTAGGCAAACACCTTGAAGGAGGGTTTGTAAGATTTGAGGAGTGAGTTTGTGTGCTCTGCTGGGTAATGCAACAGAGGCGGTGCAGTGTAAGATGCTTTTCATCGTGCTGCGACTCAGCCAGCAATGTTAATGACACCGTTTACTCCGGCAAGACGTTTGCACATAAAACCCTGACTTTACCCTTTCCATCTTATTTTTGGACCTTCTTCTTTTGGATTTCGGGCTCTGCCATGCATTCCTGGGTAATTACAGGAACTGCAGCGCCGGGTGCTTATTTTCCTGGAGAAAAACCGTGATCTTCGGGGAATATATATATATTTTTTTATATATAAAAAAAAAAATTAAAGGCAGGGGGTAGCCTCTCTTGCACGCAGCGGTGAGAGGAGGGCCCCGGCCCGGCCCGGCCCTACCGGGAGGAGCTCGCCCGGCCCCCGCGGGGCCACCGGGGGTCTCTGGGCGAGGGTCCCGGGGCTTCGGGGCCGGCCCGGGCCGGGGGCTGCAGCGGGGCAGCGCAGGTAAGGGGCGGTGGGGCTCCGGGCAGGGGGCTGGGGCTTGGAGGGAGGGGGCTTCTGGGGCCCGGGGAGGATTTGGGAACGGAGCCAGGACTCTCCGGGTCGCCCTGCAGCCCCAGCACGGGGAGGGGGCAGCAGTGGTCGCGGATCGCTGGGCAATGTGGGGTTATGTGCTAGGGGTGCGAGGCATGCGCTGGAGTGTCTCGCACGGCTCTTTTCCCCTCTCCTCTTCGGATGTTTCAGACAGAGGTAGGTGTGCATCCAAACTTGCATTTCCAGGGAAAATCAACAGAAGTTAAATGCGGTCGTGGCTACCTGGGGAATGAGAGAAGCTCTAAAATCAGGCTATCACCATCTCTCTATTCTGTTTCAAACCAGAGTAATGCTTGGAAAAACTTTTACAGCCTCTGCATATGTTCCGTTTTGCTTCGGTTTTCCAGCTATAAATCATCTTCTGCTCTCCTAATAGCACTTAATGCTTGACATGGTATAAAGCATTTCATTGTCTTTCAGAGACTTTAGCTTTCTGAACTTTGAGAGCTTAGGAACTAAAACGTAGAGGTACTTAAAAACAAAGTATTTATGCTTTTTTCCTTTTTAAAATGAATGATTTGAGGATTACCATGCACTTACATGCTTAGGATTTGTGATTTCTCCTGTGTGTATGACTTTGTTTGCTTTACCTTATAGCACTTTTTGTAGACCTCTGTAAATTATGGCATGCGATGTTCCATGAGTCACTGTAAATACTTTGTCATTTGCAGAAGGAATGTACTCGGTATCTACTTGACATGAAAATGCATCATTAGCTCTGCTGTTACCTTTCCAAAGTTCACTCAGATGCTTTTTTACCACTTACTTAGACTTTCCTTGTGTTTTTCTCTTTGCAAATGGAGCTGGGTAACACAAACAGATTTCTCTCAGTTGTGGAGAGTGTGGGTAGAAATAACTGCTCGGGCAGAAAAGTCAAATGAATCTTGAGGAGTGGCTTGAATAATTATGCCTGTGTTTAGGCAAACTGCTCTCTGTTTACTCTTGCACACTGAATCTCCCTGTAAATATCAACTTACCCAGTGCTGCAAATGGCCAGACCGGCAGCACAAAAACGGGTCTTTTGTTTTTCAGTCTTAAGACAGAAACGAATCAAGTCTTCTCAGTGTCACAGCTCCTGTCAGTTGTCTCATGCTCTGCTTCTTGGATGTGATCAAACACACTCATGCTCACTTGGGGTGGGCAGCAGTGGTCATTTTGATTTCTCTTCCTCGGTATGAGACGGACAAGTTCGTAAAACCAGGGATTATATGTAATTAAACCTGTTTGAAAAATTTGGGTTTTTAAAGTGAGTGCCATGATATAGTGGTGCTCCTGTGTCATTTACTCTGTGGTGTTAGCCAGAGCTTGAGTGCTGGCACCACTTTTTGCTCCAGATGCTAAAAGGGAGCCCCAAGTCCCTTCTCATCAAATTACGCCTAGGCCAGTGTCTGCTGTAACATTTTAATACTATCTGAGTGAATTCCTAAAACCCTTTCTCCGCATGACCTTGCACTGGAGCCATTTCTAAGATACAGAGCGTAGCATCTGTAATGCCAGTGGTTTTAGAAGAGCTGCTGGTCTAATTGAATCACAAAGCTCCTGCTCCACAACACTGTCCCCACTGGTGCCATTACTGCTGTCGGATGAGAGGCAGCAAGGGCTGCAGCTGCTGCACCCCTACATTATGGAGGACACTCCGTTTTCTGCTGCTGTTGCATTGGCCCTGACGGATTCCCATCCAGCGAGTGCAAGGTGATCCCATAACGAGGAACTGTACCTCTTTCTCTGAGACATTTTGATTTTTCTAGCTGGGCTAACTTGGACAGCCATTTCTCACAGCTATTATCAATGTTACTGACTGCCTCACCAACACTCGTTTATTCATTAGTGTTTCTCTTTCCCTCATATCTTCGTGCTGTTGAAAGCCTATTTCAACTAGTAGAGGCAGTGCATTTAGTTGCCGTTGTGATGAGCAGTACATCGAGCACCCTGGTCTTGACAGACATGGCTTGCAGAGAAAATTTCCAGGTGCAAAGGCAAGTCTGTCAAGGCAAAGCTCTAGGTCCAAATCCCACCTTCAGCTCTGGTGTATGGCTTTATGGAAATTACCTACAAGAAAGCCTTTTATCTTCTTTTTTCCCCTTTCTTATCAGAACACAACACTGCAAGCCCCAGCACTCAAATATCACTGGTTACAGCACCCGAATCCATGAGATTTAAACATGTATTTGGATTCACTTTATTTGTCTTTTCCATCTAAAACCTTGGGGGCTCATGCTCACTGACTGTACTCCACAGACATACAGGATGGCAGAAGGTTAGGATTCCCTTAATCAAATACCTTCAGAAACACGAATTCAAGAAAAAAAGAGGCTGGATCTCACAGGAGGAAGCAAAAGGCAGCAGTTTCCATGAACAGCCAACATGCTGGGCACACTCATTGCTGGTCTCTGGCATCCTCCCTCGCAGAGGACAGGAGAAGCTCAGCTCTTACAGGTGTCACCTGCTTGTTGCCTTGTTCAGAGCTGTGCTGAGCTGGGCTATAATTTTTTGATATGAAAACTGAGTCCTTCCTATGAATGCTGTCATGGACTTAGCAACGCTCTTGAGTGTGTTGACATCGGTCCTTCCCATGTTTGCCAGCTTGATACTAACCTTAAGATGAAAGCTTATGGGCATTTAAAGCACAGCATGATACTTTTGCTTATCATATTTCATTAGTATTAGGTGATTCTTTAAAATGGGGTCTTCTGTATAATATTCTGTTTTCTCATTCAGAGGTCTCTGTCACCCCAACACCTAGTGCTACAGAATGAACTGTTACCTTAATGCCTTGTCTGTACGGTAACCGGTTGTTACCATAAGGCAACAACCCTTACAACCAAAGAATTACAAATCATATTGAGGTCAGCAAGTCCTGTCTTTCATACTTGAAGATCTGTCCTTCTCCAAAGAATTCCTCACTTTATTTCTTTCACACCTAGCTTCCTTGCAGGTAGAACATACCATTTTGGACCACTCAAACTGTTTTCCCAATATCCTCCCCCCACCCCCTTTTTTTTTTTTGTTATCTTCTTATCTTCAAGAAGTATTTGGGAACATAAATAATTGCAGCAACTTCTAGCAATCCGCAAACTGCAATGTAAGTCTCAAAAGTAGGATTTTTCACAGGCCAGGTGATCACTAGTATATATTACAAATATTTATCTGGTGGTCTCGCCAGCTTCTCGTTCTTCTTAGACCGTTCCACTGAAGCCCCAACTGTATTGTTAAGATGCTGTAAGAGCAATTCCATCAAAGGGATGCTAACTGAAACCAAATCATGTTTTATTTAATTTCTTCTCCAGGACTGGGCTTTGAGCTCTAGATCATCAGCTGATCCAATAGACTTTTTGTCTCCTGATATTTTTCTAGCATGTCAAGCAGGAAGCAGAGATCATGTAGATAAACACAACTGGAACTGCAAGGAGAAACCGTACCCTACAAAACTGTTTCATGCAGGGTACCCAGGGAGTAATTCTCCTTGTGGTGGCTTGAGTCTGCTGTGCCGGGAGGAACCGTGCATTGACAGCATCCCCTCTGAGGACAGCAGTCTGCCTGACCCTCTGTGGGATGGAGGCTGCAGCTCTGCCCATGGGGCAGCTAGAAGGTCACCCCAAAGGAAGCAGCACCCATGCTGGGCTCCTGCAGGTGGGGAAGTGGCTGCAGCCAAGCATACAACGCAGGGGCTAGCAGCTCATACCCTCAAGAGATGAGCGATGCACCCACGCTCCTCTACCCTTTGTTGCAAGTAGTGCTAGGAAATGGCAGGTTATACGGCCAGTACAGGAACAGACCCTCTTTCATTAGAAAAGATATATATATTATCGTGTCCCTTGCAATTTAAAAAAAAAATAATTTTGTCTGTGTGTGACTTGAACTTGTGGTGATCTGAATAAAAGGCCTCAAATGGGCAGTCCTGGATTCTGAAAATTTCATATTCACAGAGTAGCAGCTGCTCTGATATCAAGAGCCAATGGTGAGATTGTTACGGAGTGTTTATTGTCCCTGGATAACCCCTGGAGACAGCCCGCTTGAATATGGGAGTAGAAACAGAGTCAGCAGACGTGCAAAGGAAGGGAAAATCAAGCCAAAAAATGGAGGGTCATGAGAGGTGAAAAAACACTGTGAGGAGCTCTCAAGAGGCCGAGAACGACAAGTGTTTTGGAAGGAAGAGCTGTTGACAGCTGACGAAAGAAATGGAGTAGTTCAGGTTGTGGGCCCAAACCCAGCACTCTGAGGGTTTGTCTTGGAGCTCCTCCCTTCTAAGATCAGTATATAGACTTCTGGTCATTGAAGCTTTGGGATTTGTATTTTTCATCTCTGTCTTCTTTAGGCTTGGAGATTTGATCAAGGTGATCAAATTATTCTCTTGCGGGCTTCAGAGATGTCTGTTCATGACATATTTTGACCTAAAATTCTTTATCTTCCACACCCTTAAGCCAAAAATATTAGGGATGTAATATTTTTTAGCATTTCAAGAAGTCCTGAGTCCTGCTTTCATTAGTGTACTCAATACTTAGTATAAGTTTAATTCTGAAGTAGCTATACGTGCCATGTAAGTGCTTCCTGATGCCAACGCAGTGACCTCATTTGGGAACATGGGGCTGTAGCTGCTGAAACGCTTTTAGTCTTGACATGAAACCAGTATTGCATTCAGCAAACGAAGCAATTACAGATGACATTGTGTTTCAGATCAGTGTGGCTCTCTGTGATGTTTGCAATTTAGTGGCTGCAGGGTAAAAGGCACTTGGATTGTGAATACATCTTTATGTGCAAATAGGAAACTTTGGTATTTAAGTAAACTTGTCTGAGATTTTCTTCACCTCAGATGCATTGGACTGTTCTGCATTTCAGTTTTCAGTAGAAACTGTGTGATTGGGATTTGTATACTGAACAGAAATCATCTAGAAAGTGTTATTTCTTCTTCTTATCAGTGTGCATTATTTTTACTGACATAAAGATTGATTACTCCGGGCATTATGGATAAAAAATAATTTTGTTTCAAATATTATTCTCAAACATTATAAATGCCGCATTGTTGTTTCCTAATCTAAGTATATGGGAGAAAAATAACACTTTGCTTTACCATTGGAGTAACTTTGCAAATGTTTAATCTTTGGTTTTAACTTCTGTTACCACACAGTTCTGCAGCAGAAACTAATGCACTGCAGAAGAGCGAGTTTGTGGCCTCATAACTTGTGTCGTTTGGGGGGAAAAAATGTTTCTGGTTGACTGTCCTCTTCAACATCCTCCAGGGCTTGATAAACGCAGGAAATTACAGGGCATGCTGATGTGACAGAAGAATGTGCAGGGCAGGGAAGCGCCGTGCTGCGTTGCTGGTTCTGACTGACCAGGTGTTCGCATCCTGGTCCAGTATCCTGCCTCAGGCCCTGGTTGTTTTAAAGGGAGAAGGGGATAAAAGAACACCAGTCTAGTTCTCCATAAAGTGATTGAACAGCTGCCTCGATAGCCAGCTTCTCCAAACAACCTGCAAGCCATACCTCAATCCCCACATCAGCAGCCTCAAGAGGTCGTGAATGAAAACAGTGAACGTTATAAAAGTTCCCTCTCCAAAAAGTCAGAGGATGCTTGAATCAATTTCTTAAGTCTGTTTCTCACCTTCCTTTCATTTTTCTGTCAGTGTTAGGTGAGGTAATTTACAGGCTAAAAAGGCAGCTTTTAATACCCAGGAAAATACATACCTTTTCTTGACAGCTCAGCTGGAGACTACATTTGCTCATCCCCTCCCTTCCCTCCTGATCCCACATTCCCTTCTGACCCCAAGGAGTAAGGTGCAGCCTGAGCCAGGGGATGGACATCCAGGGCACACAAAGCGTTACTGTTACATACGGAATTTGTGGACTACCATCAACAACCTATATTTGGTTGGCAAAGCCTGTGTGTAAAAATACTTTTGCAATACCACCCAGCTTGTAATTTCTGGAAAAGCTTAAGCCATGCAAAGCTTTCTGTGATTACTGCAAGAAAAATGATACTTTGAGCTCACATATGGAAGAAAAAAAGCATCTCATGGTCACAAGTAGCTGTAAATTGTTCTCATTCCTTACTCCAGTCAGCTGCAGAAGCGTTGCCTAGTACTTAATATTTGTAAACTATCTGGACAGCTGATTTTATGGCCATCGTTATGCCTCGTTATCTTTTCCTCCTCTTTCCCCAAGACCATGGGGCCCCTGAGTCCTGGGTGAGGACAGGGACAGCCTCAGGATCTTCTTCTCTACCTGCATCCCTGGCAGATGCTGCGCTCTAGGGAAGCTGGTGGGTAGCGAGGAAGGTTTGCTGCTGAGAATGTGGCTGTGGCTCTTAGAAAGAAGTGGCTCTGCTGGCACCCCTGGCCCTGAAACCACTGAGGGTGGAAGAGGGTGTGGGACCTGCATGCCTTCCAACATCAGTCCTCCAGTGATTTATTTCTTCACTTATGGGATAAGGCTGTGTAAAAACAAAACCTCAGACTGATTAATGAGCTGGGCTGCACAGGGGGTTACCAAATTCCCTCCAGTCCCGCCAGGAGCAGCCATCTTGCCCCGGTCTCCCTGCACCTCCCCTTGCTTCTCCCGGCCCTGCCGTCTGGCCCCAAGGCAGTCTTTGGTCCTTGCAGTGTCCTCTGTGTCACACGAAGCCCCATGAGGTGAAGCTGGCAGAACTGACGGGTGTCTTTCTAGAGAAACTGTATAAATAAACCCCAGCATTTTCAGACGCTCTCAAACTGAAGGATATGCTCCCCCAAACTAATAATACTCAATCGTAATGCTTACAGCAAAAATTGATTTCTGGTTCTCTCTTGTTTGTATTGGATATGCAGCAGTAGCTTGTTCCTTCCTTCCTTTTTTCTTGTTCCTTTCTTCCTTTGCCTTATTTTTAATAGTTTTGAACAGAATGTCTTGATGGGTAATCCAGATTTAGGGCAAAAAATCTTCCAGTATCAGAGCTGTAAATAACCCAGGGGTGAGTCTACAGATTGGGATTTACTTTTGAAGTTTCATACACTGTGCAGTACAAATTACATTAACAGATGGTTATTTGAATCTTACTGCAGCTGTAGTGTCCTAGAGGTAGGCTTTCCATAGATTTAATTTACCTTTGTAAACCAGTATCTCCCTTTGATGTGTGGTACAGGGTAAATTTTTCCATTTGGAGTGCTATGCACCTGTTGTGAATAACAAAATACCTAATGAATAAACTCTTTTTAATGAACTATGTTCAGTGAGATCAGACACAGAGGGGAGAAAGGTCACTTCACCCCCCACTCCTTTTCCTTTAATTCAAAGAAGGAAAGGAATAACGTGTCTGAAACGACAGCAGTGTCACTCAGGCCAGCAGGCTTTTGGAGAACCAGAAATTAAGGCTTTCAAAACAAATGAAACATTTCAAAGTTTAATGCCAAGTTGAGGCAACTGTCTAACACTTCAGCTCCTGCTAGTATCACCAATCTTTAGGGGAAACAGTGGTGTGGTGAGCATTGGCAGCAATAGACCAGTTGACCACAGCCTTTGAAATGTCCCAAGGTAAGGTTACTCCTCTGGGACACATCAGGGCCAGCTCCAGTGTGTGGGGCTGAGACCCCAACCCTGCTGCCGGGGAGCAGGCAGGGCTGTCCCCACTTGCAGGCACCCCAATAAGACACACAGGTATAAACCCAGCAGGCTGACTTGCCATCGCTAGTGTGCTCAGCACCGGGGAGCTTAGAGCTCAATTTGGCATTCTGTGAGTGAGAACAGAGGTGGCCATCGCCTTTACTTTTCTTCTTGATGAGAGAGAAGTGGCTTGCAGGAGCCTTTCCCCACAGGGGAGTCCAGATCCCAAGTGGAGTCCTTTCCCTTTCGTAAAATTAGCAGACACGTCCCTCATCAGCCCTTCGGCACAGTGATTATTTTGGGACCTGATGCTTGGCCACGATGAGGTACTGATGCTAGTTCAGCAGTTTTGGACAAGGCATCCCAAAGCATGTCTGCGGATAAATCTTATCCCTCCTCATACTATGCAGGAACATCCATGGATTTTTTCCCTTCTCCTTTGTGTCTATATAGGTCACCTCTCTCTCTCATGCAATTGGGTAATAGTCTTATGGCAACTGTAAGACCTGTGTATGTGGAAAAGTTTCCCTTCCTAAAAATAATAAATAGAAAAATAATGCCTTAAGCGGAGTTTAGCCTCCAGAAATAAGAGAGGCCTCACATTACGTGACTAGACAGTGTTACATGAACCATCTGCAAGTACTCCATGGCCCACAAGCCACAGTTTAAAACTTCTTATGCAGAGCTGACTGTAGGAAATACTTACTGAGAAGAAAAATATACCAGAGCCTCCATCTCCATGTTCTGCTAATAACTAGATGGCTGTGGTGTAGTGTGGTGATGAGATTTGTAAGTTAGTGGCAATAATAATAGGAAATGAAGTTTGCTAATGCTCATTACGTGGTTATTCTTGATTACACATTGCCTATGCAAAGATTTTGTGTGCTTTTGTGTCGTGATGCCTGACAACTCAGTTTATGCAAGCATAAAGAAAAATTGCAATCTAATCTTAGAGATGGAATTTTAATGAAGAAGCTGATGGAGCTAAGCTGCTTCTCCTAGAAGTTGGGATGAGAACATGAGTTACTAGGACCTGTTAACAGCACTGCTGTTAAACATTTATGCACCACTGACCAAGCGATAGCCTTATCACTCGGTGTGCTTGATGGGGATAATATGTAGCTAGTTGTGGGTACATAATTCACCTATCATATACTGAGAATCACTTCTTGTTTGCAAACCGTCATGAGACATCCATGCTGAAATGCAAAATAGTTTTTTTATTAGTTACCCGTCAGATCTGTACACAATCCATTTTTCCCTTAATCAGATATTATATTGATTTCTGTTTGTGGAGCAGAGAAACATGTAATGCTCTTCTGTGTGAAGTGACCAAAGGGGGAGGAACCAAAGTTTGAATATTCATGTTCTCTGCTTTGCTAGTGAAAGCTCAACGGCATGTCATTGTTCGCTATAACATCTTTTTCTCTTTGCTTGTCAGATGCCAGCTTTGCATTTCAGGTCAGCAGCTTGCAGCTGGGTCACTTTTGTTCTGCAAAATTGTGAAACTTGGGAGATAGTCTGGATGTCTTGAACAAACATGGGCAGATAGTGGTAGGACAAAGGGGAACCATTTAAAACTAAAAGGGGGGAGATTTACGTTAGAAGTTAGGAGGAAATTCTTTCCTATGAGTGTGTCAAGGCATTGGAACAACTGTGGATGCCCCATCCCTGGAAGTGTTCGAGGCCAGCCTGGATGGAGCTTTGGGCAACCTGGTCTGGTGGGAGGTGTCCCTGCCCGTGGTAGGGGGGTTGGAACTGGATGGACCTTGAGGTCCCTTCCAACCCAAACTATTCTGTGATTCTATGAATCTGTGAACAGCCAGGGACACTTTTTCAATCTAAGCAGGAAGATAATTTAAAATGATAACCCATAGATTTCTCCTACCACTCCAATAATCAGTCTCTCTCTCGTTGTTTTTTTTTTCTTACCTTCAGTTATTGCACAGTAGAAAATCATGGGAAATTTTAAAGGCCATGCCCTCCCTGGAAGCTTTTTCCTTCTTTTTGGCTTGTGGTGGTCAGTGAAGTACCCTCTAAAGTATGTCTGCCGAAAGAACAAGAGTGCTTGTTACCTTGGTTCCAGGGCAGGATTTCAGCGCCTGGAATTTGTTGAGGGAATCATCAAAGCTGTCTTTGCCCTGATTGGTAAGTTAGATGGACTCAAGGAAGAAAAGAAAAATGCAAAGAGCTGTGCCTTTTAACGTTTTTTTTCCAAAGCTTGCTTTCTGATAAAACAAATCTTGTTCTGCCTTTTTGTTTGTTTGTTTGTTTGTTTGTTTCGTTTTTAGGTAGTGGTGCAAGAAGGATAGCATCACGAACCAGTGCAACAAGCTACTAAGTTTCGTGATTTATTTTTTTTGTTGTTTTCAGTTCAAGAGAGGATGCCATTCTGAAACAGGTCTTTAGGTGGATTCACATAGTTCTGCTCAACAAAACAAGCAAACAAAAAGAAAACAACTGTGAGGGGCTATTTGGTATCTTTAAGTAGACATTTAGGTCAGGCTAGGTGCTTTACTTAACTCCTCCTGGCCTTTAAACACTATGAATCTAAGAAGTAGCGCAGCATTTGCTATTAATTACATCCTTATGTAACTTGGTTTCCATCCATAGCACTCTTCCGGAGCTTCTGTAAATCTCCTGGCTCCTTCACAGGTGGTCCATTTGCATGTTCATGTGCTGCTCACTCCTTCAGGGAGGGAGAAAAGTTATTTGGGCAAGAGGCCCTCATGTGCAGGCTGTTAGCACCAGACTGTGGGGGCATTGCTCGTCTATTTTTGAATCCAGCCATCCCAACCCACTGCTGTGAATGGTTTCAGGTGGCCTGCCAGCTCTCAGATGTTGGTAGGCTCCACCAAGCTATGGATAAAATATGTTTTTCATTAGCACCATTCAAAAGGACAAATATTCACAGAAAAGACAAAACTCCAGGTCTTACTGTTGCAGAATTGGTGCAAGGGGGGTCCTGTTTCTCATGCAGTGGTGAACCCAACTGCATATTAAGAGGACTGTTTAGAGATCTGTGCAGCTGGATGGAAATGCCTACTCATTATCTGAATCCCAGCATGCTGCATGACATCCATCTTTACTTTTTTGAGTAAGCAAACTAAATAACAGGAGGTAGGGGAGCTCAACACATGTGGGCCTCAAGATGAAAAAGAAAATAATTTTCAGTATTAAGATCCTTTTTTATCTATCTACTCTTTAAATGCTCACAATTCCCTGGTGTATAATCCAGGGGTAGGCTTTACCCCCATACGTTGTTCCAAAGCCACCTACCTGGTTTTCCTTCCCCTCTGGGAGTTGTGTCACTTAGGATACATAAACACCAACATGATGCTGTGGGTGCAATATAACATGCCTCAAAAATTATCAAAACCAGAATAATAATGAGTGTTTTGAGGTGTGGGTAAGAATATCTTTCCTACAAATCAGTGTATAGAGAGAGACAGACAACTAAAACATGAATCCAGTGTTTTTATTTTCACCCTGGAAAGAAAAGCTATTAGTTTGATGTAAAGCAATTTAAATTCCAGTCAAAAATGTGGACAAGAAAGCTTGGCAAGGACAAACACTACAAGCAGCAGAAGGAATAAAAACTGCTGTTTCTGTATTAGGAAAAAAAAAAAAAAAAAAGGAAAAACGCTGCATTTGTTCTGCAGTATATCTACTTATACAGAGGGATGCTGGCACACACTATACTAAACAACATAAATAACTCCAATGTCTTAAAAGCATAATGTGTATTAAGCCCTTCACAAACTTAATTGATCCTATAAAGTATCTAAAAGTAACTTTCCCTGTTCTGGAGTACTGCAGTTAGTTAGCAAGACAACAAGGGGCCAAGGTAAGGGAGGCAGTGGAGCAGCAATGCAAATACTAACTCTGTATACATCCTCGTGGGACCTTTAACAGCTCTGCACGGCAGAGAGATTTCCTTTTACGGTTTTATAGGAAAGATCTCCTTTGAATTAAGAATTTGAACTCTGCCATCCTTCATACTGCAAAGAACTGAAATGTGAAATCTTTCTTTTGGGGACTTCAGCATGTGCTGAATGCATGTTTGAACCACTGGGAGAGAGAGCTGAAAAATGTAGTCAGTGGACTACCACAATGGCAATTGTTTAAAAGAAAAAAAGGAAGAAAAAAAAGCACAAAATAGCCATCTCTGTTTTCATTTCTGGAAACTGCAAGATGCAAATAGTCCCACCAGGAGCTGAAGCCTGGTTTCCTATGGTTTTCTCCTTTCTGGCTTATGTGATTCTTAATACATGCTTGAGCTTACTCTGTGGTCTTTCCCTCGGCAAAGAAACTTTATTTCTCCTCTCCTCTCTTCTACCCACTGCCTTATTTTCTTAGAAATGTATAGAATATAAATATCTTTGAGGCCTCTGTGCTTTTTCATTTGCATTTGGACAACACGTTAAAAACTTTATTGGCTGAATTGGGAAGTCTTTATCTTAAGCACCAGGACAAATAATAATATTTCTCATTTCATGTGCAGGAATGGTGGCTGAGCAATTTGTTCCCGATGGACCTCACCTGAAATTGTATAATTATGAGGAAAAGCACTGGGATCACTTGATGAACTGGCAGCATGCCACTATGTATCTCTTCTATGGCATTTCAGGCTTGGTCGACATTGTAGCTCACGGTACTAATGCGTTGCCAGTGGCCATGGACAGGATGATGCTTTCATTAGCAGTTTTTATTGAAGGTGAGTTCACATCTCCCTGTAGAAATGCCTATGAAACTGGCACATATGTATTGGTCCTTTGGCTGGGATTCTCAAATTAACTTTAGAGAATGAGCTCTATGGGAGATGAGCATTTAACATTCTGAAACCTTCAAAAATAATAAAAAAATACAACACATTCTTGGCCCTCCTTGAATTGCTAAGGATTTTTCTGCTCTGTAGCCGAGGAGCATGGTAACACGTTGCACAGGTGCATCTGTGCTTTCCTGAATCGCTAGATAGTAACAGGAGTGTTATGAGAATATTTTGGGTAAGCACTCAGTAGCTCAGGCATGTGCTTCAATATATGTACTGAGATGATATGCTACTGTTAGCTGAAAGCCAGCATGCGTGCATCTACCCTCACAGATGTCACATGTTGGAATTGCACTGTGGACACACTCACTTTGTGTTTTCTGTAGGCACAGTATATCTCATGGCAACCCTCTTGTTACACTGCAGAGACAGATGAATACGACTTCATTTAAGTGTGTTTTAAAAGGTGGTAGAACTGTAGCTTCCCATATTGCTTCCTGTCCTGAGCTCACAAGTGAAAGCATACAGTACATAGGCATAAGTCTTAAAAAATGACTCTCAGCTTACCTGAGAAGGTAATAGTGACATAAAGGGAAAGGTTTGATATTTTCTAAAAGCATATGAAGGGAGATTTCAAGGAAAGAAAAAATCTTAAACGGTTCACTTAATTTATTCCAGGTTTTCTCTTTTGCTACCACCTTCATGGGAGAGCTATGCTGGATATTCACGTTCATCAGTTACTGCTGTTTGCTATCTTTGGAGCTGCTATTTGCATATTTCTGGAAGTTTTCTTCCGTGGCAGTATTGTACTCGAGATGCTCCGAACAAGCCTCTGCATATTACAGGGCAGCTGGTTCTGGCAGGTGGGTCACTATTCTACCTTAGGAATGTCTTCCTTCACCAGTATTAGTTGCCTACTCCTTTGCAGATGTTTCACAGTTGATATAATAGGCCTTTTAAATACAGATCTCAAAGGACCAAAGAAAGCAACACACTCTCAATGTCCCCTTAAAAAGATAAAAGTACATATTATTTCCATTTTACAGATGGTAGGCAATTTTACTTTTCCTGTCTTTCATTTAAATCGTAGAATCACAGAATGGCTTGGATTGGAAATTTTACTTTAAGGCCATCTATTTCCAACGTCCCTGCCATCGGCAGGGACACCACCCCCTAGAAATCAATACAGAAACTAAGGTGGTTTTGTTGAGCTCTCCCTTGCTATAATCATTAAATGTTCCCTCTGATCTCTGTAACATCCTGTTCAAAATTTGCAAGCCAAACAGCAGTGATTTTACAACCCCACAATGTTTGCTGCTGTGGGAGCAGGGAGTCAATGTCCTGGGGAATACAGGAAAGGAGAGACAAGCAACTCAAGTGACATTGCCATGAAGAGGAATGACAGTGCAAATTATTTTTCATGTGCTGAGCAGGTTGCCTCTTTTTACTTTCTAAAAACATTTCAACAGTAGCAGCCTAGATTCAAAAGGCTCCCAGTTCTCATTAGGGCACCGGGTAACATCCAGTTAATTATTTTAACAATGTTCTGGCATGTGAGCAGGAGAAGTAACAGTCTAAAGTTGTACATTTTGGACATGTAGCTCCAGGAAGGTAGCTGCCAGGCCTTGGTTTCTGTGTGATTCTGCTGGATTAATAGATATTTGCATCCCTTTGCTGTTAGAGAGAATCTCATTAATTGCTGCAACCTTGCAACAGAGCAATAGGAGTGCTGGTGACTCTGTGTTTGATCTTATAGTAGAGAACTGAGGTCACTCCAGTGATTTTTCTTTCCGGCAAGTCTAGACTGCCTTCCCTTTTTTATATGCTGGCCAGACATGATGAATAAAAACGTTTGCTGTTCCTTAGGAGAACTGGACACTCCGCACCAAATCAAACATTTAAATACTTGCTCTGGCAGGAAGACAGACCTCCTAAACTGTAGTATTTTTCTATAAGTGAACTCAAGAGCCTGGTGCTGCAACACTCAGTGTTTTATTTTCTTGTTTGTAAGCTTTTTTGTTGTTGTTGTTGTTGATTTAAGAAGCCTTACAAAAGAGGAATTAGATGCAATCACTTATTCTTTGTTGTCTGTCTAGTCTAATTTTAAAACAAGTTATTTCTTTAGCTCCAGAGACAATGTGCTTTTTGTTTCAAAGTAAAAACTGAAGAGCTAAAAATACAGGAGATTTAAGTGTGGCTTTTTTAACACCCACATTAGACTTCAACCATATGTGTGACTGAAAACCACATACTGGCTGCAGCATGACAAATTTGTAAAAGGTAAAGGAGCTTTCTTTCTGCATCATCAACACCTTCATTCAATGAATTCTCTGCATGTAAATGCAAAATGCTCTCCTCCCCTCCTTCTTCCTCTTCCCCTCTTCGCAGCTTTAAAATCCTCAGCTAAATCACTGAGCAGTGACTTTGAAGAGTATCAGACAGTACAGAGGAGTGGTGCTTGTCAGGTCAGATGCCTGACCAGCCATGGGATTACTAGTTTTCTAGTTTATGCAGCAATATGAATTAGGTCTCCCCAGCTCTGGCTAAGCAGATCAGCTACGTACTTAACGCGAGTTTATAGTCCTACGTGAGAAAGTTACATTTTTACCTAATTTCAAAACCTGATGTTTTTCCTGGACAGAAACAGACCTAGGGCTTGCCTTTATTTATTGATTTATTATTCATCTTCTGAACTGTTTAGCACATTCCCAGATGCTTTTGGGAAGAAGCGAGTCAGTGTGAGTGGTTGGGCAGGTTTTCTATGTGGTGATGAGTTTGCAGTTGGGATCACACGTAGCTGAGGATCAGCCCCTTTCCTTATTGCATGTAGTTCAGGTTGCTGTAGGGCTTGTTGGGCCAATCGATCACTCTCTGAGCAAGAGCAGAGGGGCTCTGGAACTGGCTCTGCGTCTTCAAAGGCATTTCTGCACAAAGCTGTGTAGAATGATCCATCCCATCTGAGTGTGACTGTAAAACTGCTAATAATCAGTCAGCACTGTAAGTAAATAAATGTCTGCCTTGTGATGGGTAGCATAATACATGATACAGCACAGGATACACGTCAAATGTCATTTGATAAACATCTCTTATTTGATTGCAGATTGGATTTGTTCTTTATCCTCCAAATGGGAGCCCAGAGTGGAATCAAACGGATCATACCAATATGATGTTCCTGACCATGTGCTATTGTTGGCATTATGCTTTTGCTTTTCTTATACTTGCAGTAAATTACACAATTGTCAGCTGGTAAGTTAATTGAAACGCTAAAACTGTGGAGACCTGTCTGCTTGCTCTATTAGGAACTTTTATTTTTTGAAGGCTTCACTGACAAATCAAAAGGTTCACACAAAGTAATTCATTGTCTTGCAAGGTAAAATGAAAATAGCCATATCTAATCAGTGAAGACAACATGGCCCATTGATTCAGTAGAGAAGGGAAAACATTCATGAAGTACACTTCTAACAGCGTAATGCTTCTTATGTAAAATGAGCTCTTTTTGATAGTCCTCCACATTTGTAACTGCTTAATGAGCTAGAAGTTGGGAAGCCCTTTTTCTCAATTCTCTCCCAGTGCTTAACTCTCTTAATTCCAAGTGGATTCATCAGGAGGCTTCATGACTTAATTATTGGATAGATTTCATTGTTAGTACTTTCCTTTGATCAGACCTGTTTTTTTTTTTTTGTTTTGTTTTGTTTTGTTTTGTTTTTCACTAGCCAGTTTCATCCCCTAATTTCTAGATAGAGCCCTTTTCCTTGCCACACAGTGGTAATTCTGACAAAATTCCAACTGCAGTGTGAACTTTGTTTGAAAAATGAGCCTGACGCTACCGTGCATGATCACTTTCTGCCTGCAGGATCTTACCGTGCCTTTGCTGGTATTGTCCTAAACATGATTCTCACACCTTATTTTACCACTACCATTCTAACAGCCCTGTTTAATCATGCTCTGGCCACATGTAGTTCTTGCAATCTTGTCGTGCACCAAGAAGGTGCTGGTTCTTTGGGGATCTTAGTAAGAAAGGCACTGATAACCCAGGGTTGTTAACTGGTTTGTTGTGTAAAGGGTGGAAACTATAGAAAAAATGACAGCAATCTTATGCCCCTTCTGATGTTGGGAACTGACTGCTGCAGCATTGGTTGACCTCCTCCAAGTTGACCATGGGGTTCTGAGCAGAGTTCCCATCCATGGGGAAATTGGACAGCCTCTCACTGCTTCACATCTCTATGGTGCTCTTCCAAGTGAACAAACCCATCAGTCTTGTACCTGTACGACATTAAACTTTCTATACGTTAAAAAGATGTTAGCTGAAAGTATGTGATCTCACGCAATTCTACAGCAAGAAGCTCTTACCAAAGGTACATACAGGTGGAATTATTAAAGGCAGCACATACTAATGCTGCAGTATGTGCTTGGGCTGTATAGTGGTCAGTCATGCTAACATGCAGATCTCTACAGTCAAGGCCTGTGGCTGAACTCTGCTCAGATTCTGCTTGAAATCACTTGTCTCTTCTTTACAATGTCTTCAGCGGTGGCCCACTACAGGCCTTCATAAGTCAATCATCCAAACTCCCTGATGAGATGCAAGAGTTAAACAGTTTTTAACCCTTTAATGATAGCCAGATTAGCCTTTGGGTCATGGTTTGATTTGTAATATGCATGACAACTCTTTCTTTTTTCTCTCCAGGGCAGTTCGGTCAAAGATTAAGCAGTCCCAGTCCATGGAAATGGGATTACTGAAAACATCTGAAAGAGATCAGGAGTCAGAAGATGAAATCTAGTATGAATATGGCTTGATTAGTTTACCCACCCTACCATTAGGCTAACTGATACCTCATTTTTCAATTTGTTTACCATCTTATTCACTCTTTACTGCTACTTGCTATGCAGATATCATCCCCTGAGTAGAGTATACATCTACAGAATTAGATCTTTATTTGCAGAAGGTAAACTCGGTATTGATTTGTGTTGGTTCCTCTAGTACCTTACTTATCACATGCTTCAATGAAAAATAGACATTCAACAAACTTGAACTGGGTGAGGTGGCATTACCAAGTCTGTGTTAGACTCATTAAAACCTTAGCAAAATAGTTTCCATCTGCTGCTGAACAAATGGTTGTTTCCATAATTAGGGTGTCCAAATAAGTGCGTTTGTTGAACTGCAAATAACACAGTGCATAAACAACTCTGCAGACCTGGAAAAGAGTAGAACAACACAGAAAATCATAGTCTTGCAGCTGTCTTGTAAAGCACGTTTGTGTCTTTGCTTGTGGCTTTATGTTAAGTGGAAAGAACTACTCACAGCAAAGACCTTCAACATTTCCTTGAAGAGCGTGCTGTGTGTTCACTCCCAAGCTTCTGAAGGAGGATCAGAGGGGTGTACGGTAATTAAAAGCCACTGCAGTTATTCCCTCCCTTGCCTAGATGATCCTGTACACTGCTGCATGATGAGCACTGGGAGGGCGGAGGTTTCCCTCATAGTTGCTCCATGTCTGGCTGGCCACAGCACTCTCTCAATAATGACAAAAAAAAATAGTGTTTTTTTATTATTATTATTGTATTTATTTTTTTCCACTGAACAAGCTGAAGCCAGGCCCAGGGTGCACTCCCCAGCACTCAGTCTCACTTGGGACATGCTCCAACCTCCACAAATGCAGAAGCGAAATAACTGATACGTGGCAGAAGACGGCAGAAAAATGATGCTGTGTGTAAGCACACTGCCCTCATGGGGCGGTCTCCTGCAGCCTGGCTCTTGCTCTCCTGAAGTCTTGCAAAGCCTGGCCTCAGCAGCTGGGCAGCATATGCTCCATTTTTTAGGGTCTGCTGATGGCCATGAGCCATGTTGCGTGGCCAGATGGGGTGAGATGGTTATTCTGGAAAATAGCTTCTTCCCTTTAGAATGCATCTACTAAAATACTATTTTCTTAGTTGATGGTGCAGGATGACTTCTGTTCAAATAACACTGGGCTTGGTGCTGCAGAAGTGTTCCTTCTATTATTCTGCCATTTTCATATTCTCTTAAGGGAATGCAGGACTAGGCTCTGGTAGATGAATCAGAATCATTGGGTCTAGCACCTCCAGTTTCCAGTTCACCTATGTTTTTTTCAGTGTGAACCAGAAGAATGAGTAGTATAAAACTACTAATTACAGTAAGCTGTTTGCTTGAAAAAATGAGAAAAAAAATAGTTTGTAGCTCAAAGGGATGTCAGGACTCAGAAAAAAAAAATGCTAAAGGCTTTTTCTAAAGCTATTTCACCTTCAAGGCAATGTACATTTTCACTTCATTTGTAGGATTCCCCCTTTTATCTTTTCTTTTCCAAAGACAGCTTTCCTTAGCTGTATGTGCTGTTAATGCTGAATTTTAGCCATACCAATGCCTCTTTAAAATAAGTAGGGTCATTTATTCTGAAGGAGATCTTCAGAAAGTACTTTGCTTCTCATAGGCAGAAACAACACAATTTTTCTCAGCACTTTTCTTGACAAATCCATGTAATGCTGTACAAATATTAAGGTGCTGTATATCTAAACTAAAGGGAAAATCTAAGCAGGAAGAAAGCATGATAAACTGGTAGAGCTTTAATGTGTCTTCTTAGAAGACTTCAGTTGGTCATTTTTTAAATTATTTTAGATCTTTGCCAAGTATCATGAAGTGACACTTGTAAGTAGGTGTCAGATTATCTTACTGATATAACTAGATTATATCTACTTTGGAAAGCAAGAATAGGTGGCTCTGTGTTTAAAAATGTAAACTGGAAAACTGTATATATATATAGCCAAATAGCACCATTTTGTCTTAATATTTGTTTGCTCTTCTTTAAAACCTTTCTCTGAAGGGTCTTGAAGATTTTGGCAAACTTTAATGAAGTCTGTCTCAGGACATCCTTGTAAGCTAGGTATCAGTATGGCATTTTTGTAGGTCTGTGTCTCAGTTTTGCATTGGTCTTATGGCAAATGCTGAATTAATGGATATTTACTTCCCTCTGCAAATCTAAGTCTTGAGTTTCATTACTGCAGTTCCATTAAAATAAAATTTTCCATTGGCACAATATAGAAGGAAGATCCATCAGTTTGCTGAGGAGATTGCCTGGTAATAGCAGCATTGGCCAAATGCAGCATGTCATTACACCTGGCTGTAATCTGGTATTCATTGCACTACACCACTGTTGTCACTACGTTGTTAAGGTTTTTTTTTTGAGGGCAGATTTAGTTCCTGTTAGAATGGTAGGGGTGTAAATCTTGCTGAGAGTTATCCCCTGCATCTCCCTATGTCGCTCCACGGTGAATCTCCCATAAATGATCAGAGGACTGGACAAATAAGCCCACTAGATACATCTGCTAATTGCGGTGCAACCATGCCTAGCAAAGACGCCCCTGAAGAAGCCCAGTCAGGAGGTGAATGCAGTCTGTGACCAAGAACTGTAGGACATGTTGTTTCCAAAACCTCATTGTGTAAGAGAAGGTGGCATTCTACTATTAGACTTGAAGAAATGCAAATAAAAGCAGGTCCTGAAGTCTTAAAGAAATAACAGTCTCTTAGATTTGATTTTTAATATGTAGAGGACATGCAGAGTGAGCGTTACACTGTTGTTCTGTGCCTCATGTTTTCAGTACCACCAAGGACAGAAACAACTCCTTCCATGCTGGAGTTGAATGAGTGGAGGGAAGTCTGACAAGTTTACAAACGCCACTCAGATCAAGGTAGCTGCTCTCAAGAGAACTTAAATTATTGTTAAATGTTCGTGCCTTTAAAAACTAAATGGTAGTGTGTAATAGAAAATATATGCCTGTATTTTTATTTAAATAAAATCAATTTATTCATCTAAGATGTCTGTCATGTTTTTAAGGGAAAAACATAATCATTTATGGAGGAGGATGGGGCAGGTAGATATGTTACTTTTATAGCCCACCTAGACATTTGAACTAGCTGGACCAGACTTTGGGAAATGCCAGTTCTGTGTTCTGCACATCATAGCATTGGTTCTGGATAAAGCTCGGCTCAGAATGGGGAGGTGTTTCAACCTGGATGCAGGGTGGCTGGATGGCTGGGGACCTCACAGTCCCTTCAGTGCTGAACTAAGAGTAAATTTGGCAGTGGAAGGGATTTCAATCCTACATATTCGTTCATCCTTTAAACTGAGGCACTAGAAAGCCTTGCTATGCCTGCTCCCTTAATGTGCTCCCCACATGGTTCAGCTCAGCTGAGCTATGCCAGCTGGGTTGGGAGTTACTAGTACAGAAGTCACTGGAAGAAAACAGAACTGTTTTTTATCCAGAAAGTCCTTTGGCATATGAAATAGTAGAAGAAAGCCTACTTTTCAAGGACTCCCAAGGACTGCACAATAACTGCACATCTGTTAAGAGGGAGAAAGTCAACTGGAAAACTGCTGGGCACTGGCCTTTAAAATCTGTTCTAGGTCAAATATGTGCTTGCCCAAAATATGTGGGAGGAAAAAGCCTAGTATTGTCAAAAAACTAGTCCTCAGATGACTTTTTCAGAATAGCAATTTCTATCATCTTGCTATTGAATTGTTGCAATTTAGGGATTTCTGTAAGATACTGGGTACACTTCTTAGAATGAAACTACATTTAAAAAAATAGCTGGAAAAAAATAATTATAAATACTACAGAATCTTTAGGAATTTGATTGAGGTAAAAAAGCTCTTGTGTAAGGACTAATGCCGTTTAATGACAAGATATTCTGCAGGGGATGGTGGCTGAGAGGTCAACATATGGGCAGGAAATTGGACCAGAAATGGTTATGTCTACACATTGTGGTTATCAGCCATTGCCTCTCTGAAAAGGAGAAAGAAGAAATGGAAAGCAGACTGCATTTATAAAGAAGATCCATGCAACTGCAGAGCAATTAAGCAATTAGAAATCACTCCTAGCATTCAAGGACTGAAGGGTGGGGGAGCTGCTCTCATGGCACACTGCTGCCATATCACAGGCAGCCTCCAGCACCCTTTAGGAGGAACAAAGTTCTCAGACACACTCTGGGGCTTTTATGGCTCCTGTGTGGCAGACTCAGAAACAACCATGCTGAGTTCCTGCTCCACAAATGAATGACAGCACGAGAGAAAGCTTGCACTGCTTTGCTGGAGTTTTACTTGTTTGTAACCGTGACTCAGCCAGATGCAGTTGACACATGAAAAAAATGTCAAAGATGGTGTTTACTGCTGGCACTGCACTTTATTTGGGCTTGAAAACAAAAAAAAAAGAAGAAAGGAAATAAGAAACATCTGGCTCCAATTAAGGCTCACAAGAAATGGAGAAAAGCAGGAGAATCATATCTAGTCACTCAAGAACAGTTTTGTCTCTGTACAGCTGCATCACATACAGATTTGCAAGTAATAAGGTTTTCTTTCAGTTTGATTTATCATATAAAAATTGTTTATTATTTTCATAAATAAAAATGTACTATCCTTTAGGATGTATTTATTGATTTGCTTAGGTTTTGTCATCTGTTTCCTTATGCCATTATTATTATTTTTTGTTAAGGCTTATGTAAATTATTCTGGTAAAGTTAGAAGTTTGCAGTCTTTTTGTTCACAGTCCTATTTCCCATTTTCCATTTCCCAGCTGAGAAACCATCTTCCATGTGCAAACCTGGGACTGCAGCTGAAGATTTCAGAATCAGAGTGTGTCATATACAGAGATACAACATCCCGCCCAGAGATGTACACAGTGATGTCAGCTCTGTAAAGGAATGAAGCAGGGAAGATATTTCCACAGGAAAGAAAGGACAGTGTTAGTAAATATGGGATTTAATTTTTATTTCTTTCCTACTTTGTCTTTTAAAATCTCTGCAAGCGTGCAAAGCCCCTGCTATCATCCAGCAGCACTTCTATGAGCAAAGGACACCAGATTCAGGAGCTGGGCATGCTTTTAATACAGTGTCATCCCTCAGACTCAGTGCTATACTTGGATATCGCTTAACTTTGCATTGCTGGACTGTTCCATGACTCAGTTTCCCCCCAGAAGATGCTGCCTGTCTGGCTGTGCTTTGCTCTGCTCTGCACAAGTCCCTTTTTGAACCCTGTTTCTAAAGTTGAGATGAAGCAGCTAAAGAAGTCTAACAAAACTCCTTTCCTCACTGAGAGTCGCTGATGGAGAACACCATGTAAAAGCAGGGCTTTGTTCCTGCTCATGCACCAGAGACTCATCTGCTGATCACTGACAACACAAAAAGACAGTGTTTATTCCAATTTGGGTTTTTAATAGGTCTTGTTGCCTCTTTTGACTATGATATCAATCTCTTAGTTTTTAGTTTGTCAGAAAGAGACATGCTAGCATGCAGAAGATACTGTTTTTGGTGGTTCTGGTGTTATAATTTTTCTTTCTGCTTCACATTTTACCTCAGCCTTTTTCCCATTATCCCCCCCATCCCCCTATTCTGCCCCTGTTCCTCTCTGGAGACAGATGTCTAGCAAGTCCGAAGGCAGAGATTTTATTCCCTGCTGAGTGACCACATTTCACAGTGGAGGTGCACAGAGGGAATTCAGCAAGGCTGTCCCATGGGGGACACTGGGGTTTACATCCTCTGGGGTTACGCGAGGGTAGACAGCATCCCCGTGTCAGATGGGGAGGTGTTGGATGTTACTGTCTGTATGAGTGACGACTGACAGGGCCTTGTACCCTGCAAGATGCAGACATGGATCCTGTGTGGCAATGCAGCTCCTATGCCTGGGCTGCATGCAGGTCTGGTTCAGGGATCAGAGGCCTAGGGTGCCATGCTTGGAGGGAGGAATGGTCTGCTGGCACGGCTGCGAGTCCTGCCACACACAGTGAATGGACTCTGGCCCATGTGAGTATAAGCATAGCTGGGTGTCTGCTCTGGGACGTTCACCTGTGACAGGCAGAAGATGTGATATTTGATGTCTTGTTAAGTGAAATATTTTGTAGGGTAGAAAATGTTGGAAATAAATGCATGCTATTTATCTACTTTTTCATTTTTTCTTTCCTAAATGGAACTGAAACAGTTAATTTTCTAGGAGTAGGCTAGTAGTTAATGGTTTATCCATCACAAGGTTATAGATGTATAATATCATTTTATAGCCGGGCAGACAGTCCACACCACAACATGCCTTCACGCCAGTGGGACAGAATACTGATTGCAGTTGCCTGCTGTGTGGTGACTCTGACACTCTGGTCCCTTTGTGCTTGGCAGCTTATCATCAAGTTTCACACAGGTAAGAAATACAATTCTGCACTATTTGAGCTCTGTCTGAGCTCTTTGTGTTCTTCTGCCTTTCCTAAAGAGTTTAAACATGATTACTGATAGACTCATCTGTGCCCCAGACTTTTAGGTGGAAATGTCTTTGTTTGTTTGATGTTTAAACAAGTACTTACAACTTTGCCTTCTCTTGTAAACAGAATAACATGGCAAACAATCTTGAATATTTCCCTTGTAATGTACTTACACTGTGAATGAATTCGCTAGCATTGTTTTGAAGAAATGTCTTGAAAGCTTCTCACTCTTTGGGTAGAAATCTGATTTACGTTTTGAAAGTCAAAAATAAAACTCTAGCTAGGCTTGTAAATAATGTTTTAAAGAGTAACTACTTAGCTGTACAGGGAAAAGAACAACATATAATCACAAAGGTGCTGTATAGCACCTGTCCATGATTTTACTGCAATTTGCATTATAGAAAGCTTTGTGGAGGGAATGTAGGAAACACTGGTTTGCATATTCTGTATCCGAAAATCAGGTCAGTGCAACCTCTTAAGACGCTTTCTTGTACAAACTTTGAGCAGAAAACTTGGTTCCTCTCAGCAGAATACTCAGTATATGGACATGATGCAAAATCATGCATGGGCCTATATGTATGTAAAGTTCATTGCAAGAATCAGCCATTCCTCACTGCTCACCCAGCAGGACAGATGTTATTGGAGACTAGGAGGCCCAGGGAAAAGTTTACGTTAGGACACACTGGGCTATATTTGCTTCAAGAAATCTATCAGATGTTTACAGGGAGGGAACATACCTGAACACACGAAATGGCACATAAGTAAATATTAATTGCTTAACTTAAATGAGTAATTATTTACCTTTGTGAATATAGGAATATGTTTAGGGCTTTGTTTGACTTGATGATCCTAAGCCCAGATGATTTGGAGTTAACTCTCAGCAGCTTGGGAATTCTTCTTGTGCCTCAAATTTACACAGCTACAGGGCAACTAGCTGCTAGGAATAGGACTGAAACTGCAGCAACTTCAAGGATGGGAAATACCTTAATGCCCATCTGATGCAGTGTTTGTTGTGCGTAGCTGTAGTGTTTCTGTTTTTTCCAAACCTTAACTGCATTACCATTAGCAGTCCCCAGGATGTCTGGTTTAGAAAAGAAAAAAAAAGAAACTAAACAAACAAAAACCCCACAGTTTTTGATGACATTATATCATGCAAGAATCTCAGTCTCAATTTAAGAATATATACAAAATCAATGTGATTCTTGAAATAATTAATTTCTGCAAAACTTAAAAGACAAGGACAAATAAAAAGAAGATGTTTTCCGAAACTTAAAAACAGAAGAGCCCTATGATGTTAAGCCAATGCCACAATTATTTGAGGCTGATGAGTTTTACTGTGCGTGGGGTAGGCATGACTGCATTATTAAGTCTGGGAATTCATATTTGTGAAAGACACAGATTCCTACTCACCCCACAAAACAAACAAACAAACAAACAAAAAATCTGCAATGAAAAAGCAGTAACGTTAGCAGATCTCAAGAGTGTCATGCTGTTGTTACAGAGGTGAGGTGGATGCTGCTTGCTGGCAACTGCTCAAGAAAGATGCGCTTGTACCTCCAGGGGCCAATGCTGGACTTTTTGCCTCATATGTTTTTGTTTTTCTGTTTTACCACTTGCAAAAGCAATGATTCAGGAGTTAGATCCCAACAGATTCAGGATTCCTGGTTGTAGAAGTGCCAGCACTGATGCTTCCAGTTCAAGGCTGCCCCGGTCACGCTCCCTCCTCTCTGTGCTCCTCTGCAGGCATCCCAGGATCATGTGCAGCATTTGCAAGGCAGCACCACTGCAACTTCTGTTTTGGGGATCTTGTGTGATACGACTGCTTTGGCCATGGAGGCCTAGAGCTGTGCTGCAGGTCCCTGAGTATTTTGTGGGTTCCCAGGTCCAAAGGGCTCCCAAGGCTAAGCAGGAAACTGATTCCAGATGTCATTCCTCTGCCACATTGCCCCATGTGCTACATGCATGTGCCTGCCACATGAGCCGGCACTGCTGGGCAACAGGGCAGCAACGGTTCAAGCACTCACCCAGCTTCCCCACATCAAGCCCTTTTCTGCAGCCGCTGAAGTCGTGTCCCCCACCCCACCTCACCACCCCCCCCCCGTCCCACTCTCAATTGCTGCATGAGTTTTCCTTTCCTTGTCGTAAGAATTCCAGTGGAGAAACAATGTGATTTGAACGGCTGATGGATAGCAAAGACATTACCTAGCTGCACATAGATGTTATTCCACTAGCATCACAGACATTTGGCTGAAACGTAGCTGAGACAGACTGCTACATGAGCAAGAGTCAAGCAACGCTTGCCAAGAACAGAATTACCCCAGCCATGTGGCGCATCCCCTATAGTCTGCAATAACCTTTCAGTTACATGAATCCCATTAAAGAGCAAGAAGTTAAGCAATCTTTTTGCTTCAATGAGAACATTAGGAATATACAATAGCACATGTGCTCCTGACAGCACTGTTTACTTTTACATTTTCTGGCTTTACTTTATTTGCCAGCACCTCGAAACACAGACTCTAAAATGTCAGATCAAATAGCAGGCTTCAACCTCAGTTTTCTGTATAATTTCAAAGTATAAACTGCACCCAGCGCAGCTGAGTGGGGAAGGGATTCCAAATTCCACCCTCCATGTTGGGTTGGATGAGATAAACTGAGAGGAAGCCTTGGCCCAGGGGGGTCCCCCAGGTCTTGGAGCCATATCCCAAAGCTTGAAGTCCACCAGCACCTTCTGTACTTCAATTTCTGCTGCAGAATACCCCTGATCCAGCCTCTTTTTAAAGAAACCTTAAAATTTTCAGAGCTTGCCAAACACTTCCAATACCATGGTGTAGTCAGAAATTCCTAAGAAATGTAATTTCTCTGCTCTTGCTTATATCGTGCTTTTTTGTTTCCTGAAGCTGCAGCAGCCTGTGCAATGACTACTTCAGACAAAGCCTGCTATTCCTGCCAGGAGACAATAAAAATTGGCACCTGTCCTGGAATGTGAATAGAGGCTATGGCTGAGACCAGGACATGGATTTTTATCTGTATTACCCCATAAATTCTGGCTTAAATCAGAATATTTCTGTGTGATTTTTTGAGGTCTGAATATCCACCTGCTCACTGCCAGTTTGGGTCTTGGAAATCTGTGGCCCTGTTTTGCCCTCTTGTTCCCTGTAAAACCCTGCAGGAGCCATTTGGGCTTTTCACAGGTTCAACAGCTTGAGTTTCTTGCATTCTGGAGGCCCACACCATCATTGCTCCTGATTTTCTGGCAGCTACACAGAGCAGTTTCTGCCTACTTTTCTGTGTAGATGCAGATTAATTTTTGAAAGCTTTGACCCACATTAACAGCATTGTTTTGGGGGGTTACGAGGAAACAGTGATTGAGTCCATGAGCAAGACTGTGGGGCACAGAATAAAATATATTTCAATTGAAGCTCCAAATAAATCAGCATCATATTTGTATATATCCTTCATCAAATTATTTATAAGTATATATATTTTGCATACATATTTATGAATATGTACATCTTGATTGTTTATTTACACAGAAATTACAGAAAACGTGGTACCTCCTTGCTTCTGCCACAATGGCGGAATCTGCCAGGATGGAGCCTGCGTGTGCCCTGACGAGTGGATAGGACTCCTTTGTGATATAGGTTAGTACGAGCAAGGCAGCACAAGCCGTTGGTGTTATTTCTGTGAACCCCTCTGTTCTGGGAGGCTCCTGACCCACCCGCTCAGCAGGGTCGTGTGTGCAAGAAGAGACGTGGCTCTTCTTCCTAGAAGAGGCCATAACTTTCACCCACTTCTGTCACTCTTTCAAATGAGTAACATATCTGGGGAAGACATTATGGTTTTCAACAGTCTGTGGCCTGTTTCTAGCCAATTTGGCCTTTGTTTGAATTCCTCTGTTTGAACATCACAATGACTCGAAAATCAGATTCAGACCTCAGTGGCCAGCATTGCTCTCTCTGGATTTTCCAGTGCCAAGGGGACTCAGTACCCAGCAGGATAATGCCTATCCTCATTTCCTGCTGCCAGTTGCAACATCACCACAAAAGTATTCACATGCATGGATCTAGACAGGATTCATGTAGGAGTGGCGAAAGAGCTGACTGATGTAAATGTGGGACTGCTCTCTGTCACCTATGTAAAAATATCATGATCAGGGGAGGCCGCAGAGAACTAAAACACCAACATCATGCCCACCATTAAGAAAGGCAAGAAGGAGGAGTGGGGAAACCACAAGCCTGTCAGGTTTTCCTCAGATCCTAGAAGTACTGTGGACCACATTCTCTTGGAGCCTATTTCCATGCCTGTGAAATACAAGAAAATAATCAGGAGCAGTCTGGATTTACAAATGGCAAATCAAGGTTGAGCAACCTGACTGCCTTCTGTATGAAGTAACTGGCCAACAGGAGTGAAAGATGTAATATACCCTGATTTTAGTCAGGCTTTTGACACTGTCTCCCTCAGCATTCTCATTTGATAGGTAAAGATGTACAGGAAGGGTGTACAGCCATTACCTGGGCTGAAAATTAACTCAACTGCCAAACTCAAAGTGTGGTATCAATGGCTTGATTAGAGTACCGTAAAAGTAGGGCAACCCACGGGTTGATACTAGGGCCAGTATCGTTCAATGTCTTTGTTGACAATCTGAATGATAACAGAATGCACTCTCAGCAAATCTGAGGACAACACTAAACTCGTGGTGGAGTGGAGGTATTGTTGACACTTTAACAGTAGAGTGTCAACGCAGAAGAGCCTTGGAAACCTGAGAATCAGACCAGTGGAAACCCCACAGCGGCCTGCAAGGACAAATGCCAATCTCTGCACTGGGGACACTGGAACAGACTAGAAACTTGCTGTTTCAGAAGCAGCCCCACTGAAAAGGATCTGGGAGTGACAGTGGCTGCCAAGTTCAATATGAGCCAACAGTCCGCCTTTATTGTAAGCAAAGCAGAGCAGCTGTGCTAGGCAGAGAGAAACAGATTGATGGACGGCATTACCCTCCCTATCTTGGGCACTGGTGAGGCTCCACTGGGAACTCCATGCTCAGTTTTGCCCCCTGCTTTAACAGATATTTATTTCCTTTAAGACAAAAGAGTCAATGAGTTTATATTTTCTTAATACTGTTTTATTTTCAAAAATTTCTCCATGTATTAAAAATTTTTGATCCTAATGTTTTTGTGTTTGTTTGTTTTTTTTTTCCCTTCTGTACAGCTAATTTCTGTGAGGCCAGTACTTACACATACAACAATTCTGAAGGTGATATAAAGAACCTTACTTTTGAAAGGATTATAGTGGGTAAATATGGCAGCTCCAACGAAAAATGTGAACCTCACACTGCGAATGGTATGTTTCTTTCCTTTTACTTACGCTTCACAAAGGCAAATATAAGGTTTGTGAAAGATGTTGGATCATTAGAGCAGAAGATGAGAGCTCTCTGTTTAAAGCCAGAACAGCAGAGTTCAAGCAGCAGGAGCACTAATCTCTCCACACAGCTTCCTACCTCAAGTGCATACGATTTAATGTATACATTCCAGATAGGGTACGTGTCTGTCTGGAACTCATCTGAGAGTTGGTTAAGATCACTAATGAACTGGTGTTTGACAGAAAAATTATCACTTTTTATCATGGACAATTATCACGGACACTTTCCATGAACTGTGGCTGACTGTTGACATCACTGAAATTAGAAAAACAAAACACAACGTTTGGGTTTCTCACAGAAGAGACCTGAAAAGCAAGGAGTACTCCAGCAGCATATACCAGCTCTCAGAGACCTTTTAGAGTAACTGTTGCATGGCAGTTCCACCTGCCCTTCTTAGTTCTTTCATGATAAATTAAGTACTTTTTACAAGACACGGTAAAAAGTCTTTCTGATGGTTTAGTGCTGATGTCTGCACCTCCAATTTGAGAGACATTTCTGCAGTTCTAGCATGTTTAAACTATCTAAATTTGGCATGCATAATCTCAGCCACTGAGACAAAATTGTGTCTATAAGTATAAAACACATGTTCAAAAATGACCAGTAATAAACCAGTTAAATAATTGATGGTCACTTCTAATCTTGAGAGACAATTATTCTTTGTATGCAAACAGAAAATAACACTGGCTAGGGTGTCACACCCACTGAGCTGTTTTACTTCCTAATGAGGTCATGTGCATATGACTGAGGGCTTGTGTACTAAATGCATATCTTTCTGCTTTTACAATATTACCAGGTAACTCTTCAATTGCGATTCGGTTGTGCTCCAGAAACGGAATAATTCCTACTTTAGAGGAACCCAGTGTGCAGAATTGTAATGAAAATCTGGACTCCCTAGCATCACAGGTAATCTTGACATGCTGTTTACAGAATGGCTGGGATTCTGCAGCGTCACAATAAAAAAAAATGCAATAGGTATTGGAGGCAGGAAATACGTATTTGTGTTTCCTTTCTTAAAATTTTGCAAAACGATAAATGAACCACCAAAGCCTTTTTTTCAGGGGAATTCTTGGCATGTGCCTGCTTTGCAAATGGATTTTTTATAATGCTGATTATTTTATTTTGCTTGATTTTGGCTGAACACTATATCCCACCTAATATTACCTAGCTGGCCTGGAAGTTCCTCACTCAGGTTCCCACTTCTCAGCAAACACCTGAGAGTGGAGGCAATGCTGACCCAGGATACTGAACTGCTGAGAAAATTGATGGGATTTCAAAGAGAGTGGCAAGAGTGGCACTCTTTTTGAGAGTAGCCACTTGTGGGTTAGCAAACACACAGTTAGCACAGTGGTGATGACACTGAGATGTTAGAAAGGATTAAGAGCAAAGCCTAAACATTTTTGTCTCTCAATAATTCAAAGTCAAAATTTCTTGTATGAATGACAAACTCTTCCTGATTTAAAACAAAACCAAAACCAAACAAAAAACATCTACCCTTGCCCCCTAGCCTCGCCTTAAGGCTTAGGTCTGTCATTCTCAAAAACATGGAGCACTGAACATGATTACATACATTAAAGACAGCCACAACTGTTTTCTGCTTCTGATCTTCGATTCTTTATCACTAGTCTCGAAAAAAAAAAAAAAAAAAAAAAAAGGAAAGAAACAGATACAGTCCCTCTAAGTGAGTCAATCTTTCATATTGTTGCTTGCATCCTTAATCCTTGAGATCAAGATTATATTTTCCCAGTATATAAATTTTATCAAATGGTTCAAATGTCAATTGTTCTCTGTAATAATATATAATACTACTAGCAGTTATTTATAATGCTAATAAGAGGCAGGTCTGCATTTGGTTGCAACATAAGGTTAGCCTGCTGCTAATAGTAATTTGGGGTTTTCTTACAATTTTTGGTGTTGTACTGCCACCTAGTGAACGTCAGGCAGCTCGGGGTCTGAAGGTGCATTCCAGGAGTCCAAAGACATGCTTAGTGATCTATAGACCAGGTTTAAAAGGATTTTCATTCCTATAAACACAAATATTTACTTTGAACACAAGATGATGCTACAAGTCAGAAGTAAGAATAGTGAAAATAAGCTTTCACCATGTGCATGATGCAGATGCTTTCAAATCAAATAATAAATCTCCAGTAATTAATTATAAATGTAAAATTCCTTCCTTCCTCCCTATGCAACACATTCCCTCTATTCCTACCACTCTGAGCTTTAAAAACACTTGAAAGATTCATGATTTAATTAAACTTGATTTGGATGCCTTAATGGATTAGAAGAAGGATGACTCAATACACTGTTTAGACAGTGTCCATAACATATGAAGCAAGTTCTGATGATGATAAACAGGCTTTCCATGCCTCCTAGGCATATTTTCAGCTAGCTATACCTTCATATAACATACAGATAACATTTGTGTGTGTGTGTGGTTTTATACCTAAGATATTATAGACATTTATGCCCTACACATTAAGTGCTAACTGATCAAACTGGGCCCATCCAGAGCTTGTAACAATTCTTGGTGCTTCCAGCACTGATTCTTTTATTTTTTTTTTTGTTTATTCTGATTTGACACTACAATATACTGAAGTGAGGATAACATTTTCAGTGCAGTTTTTGAATACTGTTCTGAGAAGCACTATTATTCTAGATGACATTTCTAAAGTTCCAGTGATGGTTTTCCAAAAAATCAGTTTCTGGTTATTTGAGGACTATTTAGAGGTTTACAGAATTTTGTAACATCAGAAGATCTAGGAGGGCTTACTACTAGTGTCGACACCCACCTGCCATGAAGGAGTGGCAAAAGATGCCGTCAGGTTCTTCTTCGACTATCTGTATGATTTTCTGTAAGAACGTTATAAAAGTGGTGTCTTTTTTTCCTTTTCTTATTTCTGTTGAATGGCATTTTCCTACTAGGTGGAAACTGCGGAATCCAGCGCTGTTTTAGAAATTGCAAAGACCACTCAAATCCTTACTGCCTTGCCTGACCAACTGACCACACAGAACATCTCTGCTGCCATGGATATCTCAGTGCAGATTCTGAAAAAGCCAAACATTTCAGATGACCCTCAAGTGAGTTTTAAGACTGTAATAAGATACTTATGGCTTAATATTTGGGATATGGATTCTGTCCCTTCTCCACTAGCAGATTTAGCAGTATGCTGAGTTATTTAAGTGGCCCTGAGTGAACACCTGTGGAATCACTGCTGAATGAGAGTAAATTCCCAGAGTGTAAATTTGTTTCTTATCAGCTCTTTAAACTTGGCCTGATCTGGAATTCTAATACTAGTAGCATCATTTGACTTATTCTTTACTGTCTAAATTAATAGAAATGTAGTGTTTATAAACCCTTGGCTCAAGCTTATATTCTATCAAATGACATCCGGTATTTTGTTTACTCCATTGTATGCACTTTCAAGTAATGCCTATTGTATTCATACTTTGTCAATGCACTGTAGAACAAAGGATGATTTATTTCATTTATCTTTGAACATTGCCTTTTTTCCTTTTTTTTTTTTTTTTCTTTTTTTTCTTTTTTTTCTTTTTTTCTGATTGTCTCAGGCATCTAACACAGTAGTGGCTACAGTGAGTCAGCTCTTGGATGCCAAGGAAACAGAATTCAGAAGTGATCTTGTCAATGTTACATCAAGGTAACCTCAACTTTTGCCCTTCTTATTAAATCTAATCAACAGCATTTTTCTTTGTGTTTCAGAATGAAAGTTGTTTATGAACGCATCAAAATTTTAGTGTTCAACTCTAAAGTGCAATTTTATTCAGTAAATTTATACCTACATAAATAATTTTGGCTGACTTTTTATGCTTTGTATAAAGGATAAGGTCAGGGAATTATGCTTCTGGAGTTAAATTCTGATTTGATCAATTGGCTTAAACAGTATGGGTAAATTGTTTAAGTAGCACAGTACTGTTTGTAAACAGGGAGGGGTTTACAGGAGGAGGGACTTACCTGCAGGTTGGAATGCTGGCACTTTAAAAACACTTCCAGGTTTTTTATTGTATTTCACAGAAGTCTGAATTATTATTGCAATTCCCAGCATGTAGAAAGGGGAAGCTATCAGCATGAGGGAGCTGCACCCTGCATTTGTTAGAAGAAATTTCTGACTTACCTAACAAGCTGTTGCAATTTGACAGCATGCTAGATTTCACATTGCCCCACTCCCAGCTGCATGTATGGCCAAATCCTGCTTCTCTTGATGTTAGAAAGTAAAATTTTCTTTTGACTTCAGAAGTAGCAGAATTTCCCCTGCTGCTAGAGATAACATGTAGCTTCTTCACTCATGTGCCAGAGAATCAAATCAGAGGGGAAGCTCAGAAACTGCACCTATAGCTGTGTGTAACAGCTAGTAGTAAGTTTTTTTTCCCCACTCATTATTTCAATGCAGACTCACAAAAACGATTGAAGAATTTTCTTTGATGAGCAACATCACTCAGACCAACATTGCAGTCCAGTCTGTCCCACTGATGTTGAACTCCTCTGCAATTCTGTTTTTGGCACAGAGAGGTAAGCCTGGGTGTGTTGTTGGATTTACCAGCAAAAGCAGGTGTGTGCCATAAATTCTAATGCAGCCACTGTTAATTTTTGCAGATGAAACACTGGGTAATTATCAGACAACAAAACTAGAAATACAGAAAGATGCCACTGGGCTTAATGATGAACTCAGTACTGAAGTTCAGATACTGCTCAATATTACAAGTAACAGTAAGTTCTTTCTTTTACTGAAAACTGTGGCAGGAGAAATTCTGAATGAATATTCCCTAAAAATCTGTTTTGGGAAAACAAACAAACAAAAACTGAATCAATATTAAAAAAATATGATTTTATAACTACTATAGCAACAAGTTTTTTGATATGCATGTTGGTACCATATTGTGGCACAAAAATGCACATGTCAAAGGAGCTGGATGATCTTATTTATAGATTAATACATGTGTACGTGTGATAGTCAGAAAGCTTCGCATGTTTTGGTACTTTCCATTTTTTTTTTGCTTTTTAAAAATTCAGATTGTAATGAATCTTTGACCATACCTCTCTATATATCAAGATCAAAGGCTAGTACTTATGTATCCTGCCCCAAATCCAAAGACATCTGCCATTTATACCAAACTTGGAGGAGTTGTGGACTCAAATGAGGGCGTAAAGGCCTTGCAGAGGGATCTGGACAGGTTGGAGAGCTGGGCGATCACCAACCGCATGAAGTTCAATAAGAGCAAGTGCCGGGTCATGCACCTGGGACGGGGAAACCCTGGCTGCATGTACAGACTGGGCGATGAGACGCTGGAGAGCAGCCTAGAAGAGAGGGATCTGGGGGTCGTGGTAGACAGCAAGTTGAATATGAGCCAGCAATGTGCCCTGGCAGCCAGGAGGGCCAATCGTGTCCTGGGGTGCATCAAGCACGGCATCGCTAGTAGGTCAAGGGAGGTGATTGTCCCGCTCTACTCTGCGCTGGTGCGGCCTCACCTTGAGTACTGTGTGCAGTTCTGGGCACCACAGTATAAAAAGGACATGAAACTGTTGGAAAGTGTCCAGAGGAGGGCTACGAAGATGGTGAAAGGCCTTGAGGGGAAGACGTACGAGGAACGGCTGAGGTCACTGGGCCTGTTCAGCCTGGAGAAGAGGAGGCTGAGGGGAGACCTCATCACAGTCTACAACTTCCTCGTAAGGGGGTGTCGAGAGGCAGGAGACCTTTTCTCCATTAACACTAGTGACAGGACCCGCGGGAACGGGGTTAAGCTGAGGCAGGGGAAATTTAGGCTGGACATCAGGAGGGGGTTCTTCACAGAGAGGGTGGTTGCACACTGGAACAGGCTCCCCAGGGAAGTGGTCACTGCACCGAGCCTGTCTGAATTTAAGAAGAGATTGGACTGTGAACTTAGGCACGTGGTCTGAACTTTTGGGTAGACCTGTGCGGTGTCAAGAGTTGGACTTGATGATCCTTAAGGGTCCCTTCCAACTCAGGATATTCTATGATTCTATGATTCTATGATTTCAACTAAAATTACTCCTACTGTCAAGTGTCAGCCAGGACAGATGTGTTCTTACATCTATGTGTTGCAATCATTTTTAATGGCACACGGGATTTTTTGAGCTGTCCCTTATCACAGAATCACAGAATCACAGAATTTTCTAGGTTGGAAGAGACCTCAAGATCATCGAGTCCAACCTCTGACCTAACGCTAACAGTCCCCACTAAACCATATCCCTAAGCTCTACATCTAAATGTCTTTTGAAGACTTCCAGGGATGGTGACTCCACCACTTCCCTGGACGGCCTGTTCCAATGCCTCTTCAAAAGCATACAGTTCCTTTGCTTCTTTTGCTGCAGAAGCTGATGGCTGGGTAGTTTACCCTGAGTGGTGGTGAGGGTTAATGCCAATTTAACCTAGCAGCTGGAGTCCCAAGCAGGATATAACCCTGGCCTTCTAACCAGGCACACGATACCTGGCTGCTGATTATATGTCATTTGTCTTCTGCATGTCCAATTTTGTCCCCTGTGCATGATTTGCAGGAAGTTTGATTATTCACAGCTGCAAATACAGCCCCAGGGAGCTGAACTTTCATCATGTGCTTTTCTATGACATGCTAAAACTGCAGAAGTTTCAGTCTTGGTACCTGAAACCAGCAGACTCATCCTAAGTCTCTCTGTACAGTAACAGTAACACTAGACATCATAGCACAAGAGTATAATGAAGATTAAGTTTGCAAAGCATTTAAACTTATTATTGCTGAACATTGTTCATATACCAGTCCACAGGGAAACAAACAATCCTGTCCTCTCATAAGGGTTAGAAAAGCACTAAAACTGTTGCAGACAACAGGCCTGTGGAAAACCAGTGTGATCATGTAAAGTCTTTATCATAATGCCTGTGTATCGTAACACTTCCTTCAAGTGGGCTGGATTGAATGCACAGTTTATTAAAAAAAAAAAAAAAAAAAAAAAAAAAGATTTATTCAGTATTAAATACACACATGACATTTTGTAGGTATAAAACTACATTAGTCTCTCATGAAGAAAACAACATTATAAGATCAAAAATAAAATCAATTGCATAAACTAGGATTTTTTTCCCCTCGCTTTAGCAACAATTAAGACTAGTGATTTAAATCACTTAGAAATCTCTCTAATTTGGTGTAAGAGTGTAACCAAAGAAATAGAGTCCAAAAGTTGGGTCTGAAGGGAGAAGTCCAGCCAATCTCTTTTGATCCCCCAACTTCCTATTAACTGTAAATGTCTCTGTTGTTACTATTTCTTCTTTAGTGTTATTAAAAGCCTGGCCATTTGGCATATGTGTATGTATCTGGATTTAGAATATTATTTCCCTCATTGCTAACATTTTTCTTCAGAAAAGGCATTAGGAGAAGGGAAATAATTATTTTATTATTAAAATTTCACACTCCACCCCAGCAAAAATTGAAGATGAATCTTTTGAAATTCATGGGGAAAAAGAAATTCTTCTCTACATTTTAAAGGGATTCTAAATAAATATCTAAATAAAAATATGCTGTAAATACTGGATGTGTAAAGCAGCATAGGATAGGCTTCTTCCAAGGCACCAGTTTCTCTGATATCTGTACCTACTTTTCTGTTTGCCTAGCGAAGGTTCATCAATCAATAGAAGAGCTGGCTTTGTCCTTTATCAAAATGACAAACTCTTCCAGTCAAAGACTTATTTAAGTCACAGTAATTTTTCTAAACAAATTGTCTCTGGCAACATTGATGGTGGAACAGCCAGTGGTGTTGAAATAGCCTTCAATCCCAAGGTAAGTTTCTGTAAGAAATCATAGAATTATAGAATCATAGAAACACAAGTTTGGAAAGGACCTACAAGATCATCTAGTCCAACTGTCCTCCTATCACCAATACTACCCACTAAGCTACTAAATCTTATCTCGTAGCACATTGTCCAGGCACTTCTTGAACAGGGGTGGTGACTCCCCCACCTCCCTGGGCAGGCTGTTCCAGCTCCTGACCACTCTTCGAGAGAAATAGTTTTTCCTGATATCTAATCTAAATTTCCCCAGGCACAACTTGTGGCCATTTTCTCGAGTCCTATCATTAGTTATCTGAGAGAAGAGGCCGACCCCCTCTTCATCACAACCTCCCTTCAGGAAGTTGCAGAGAGCAATGAGGTCTCCCCTGAGCCTCCTCTTCTCCAAACTAAACAACCCCAGTTCCCTCACCAGAGCAGAGTACGGGGGGACGATCACCTCCCTGCTCCTGCTGGCTGCACTGTTTCTAATACAGGCCAGGATGCCATTGGCCTGTTGGCCATGTGGGCACACTGCCAGCTCATGTTCAGCTGAGCATCCATCAACACTCCCAGGTCCATTTCTTCTTCACAGTCTTCTAGTCACTTGGCCCCAAGCCTATAGTGGAACATTAGGTTATTGTGGCCAAAGCGCAGGACCCAGCACTTGGCCTTATTAAACCTCATCATATCAAACCTCATATTATTAAGCCTCATTAAGCCTCAGACCAGCAGCCAAACCTATCCAGATCCCTCTGAAGGGCCACTCCACCCTCAGGCAGATTGACACTACCTCCCAGCTTGGTATCATCTGCAAATTTACTGAGGGTACGCTCAATCTCTTCATCCAGGTCATCACTAAAGATATTAAACAAGATAGGCCCCAGTACTGACCCCTGGGGGCCACCACTTGTAAAGGGACACCAGCTAGACTTAACTCCATTAACCACTACCCACTGGGCACAGTCCTCCTGCCAGTTCATTACCCAGAGAAGAAATGCCACGTTCAGTTTGACCAGAGGCTGTCCTTGTCCTACTACCTCTTAAATACTCAGGGAAAGACATATAAGTTGAGAGTGGTGTGTTTTTATTTTTATTTATTTTTATTTATTTTTATTTTTAGCACACCACTTTCATTTCTGGCAATAAGCAGTTGAGAGCGTTTGTGGGTTTTAGATTTCCAACCCCCCCCCCCCCCCCGCCCCAGAAATGATTCCAGATATTACTGCATTTTTTGCAGGAAATGCCTTTTGTGAGAGCCAATTTGCTTAATTAGCAATGCTTACATAATATTTATTCATTTTTTAGCAGGCTTTCTCCAAAACAAAGACAAAAATACTTCAATTCTTTTTACAATATTTAACTCATGGCAAAGACTTTTAGGCTTGAGCACATGAGTATTTGAGTATGATAGATCAGTAATCACCACCATAGTGCTTTGGGAAACAAGCACTTAAAAATACAGTAATAATGGAAAACTATTTTTTTCTTACTCCTACCCTTATTCCTCATCTGTAATGAACTACCAAGACTGTGAACAAGATTGCTTTTAATATTTATTTGCACTTCAAGGTTCTCATTTCATATTCTAACTGCAGTAACCTGCAGAAGTATATTGTCTGAGAAATACTGCATGCAGTTTGACATATTTCTGTGTGAGCAAAGCCATAGTGCAGGAGGGGAGGGGATGGTACACAGAATTTATCATTGTTTGCTTCCTTTTATTGTGTGGATTCATCATTAATCAGCTGGCAGTAATTTAATGTTACTAATATCTGAAATCTTTTGTTTGGCCTATGCAGAATTCCTTTGGTATTTATTTAATGTCTCGTGGATGTGTATTTGAACTGTAATTACCTGAATAATTCATAGAAATGGGTCATTTCTTTGTCACTCTTGACTGAGAAAGAACATACAAAATAAGTTCAAAAAGCTGAATAAAGTTGTTACTGATTGCTTTCATAAATTTACTGGAAATCCCTTAGTAGCTGTCGGCTCCCCTCTCAGAGGATACTTGTCAGTATGCTTTTTGCTGGTGCATATGTCTTTGTGTTTCTTTATCCCATTTTTCTCCTTGTAATCCCTATTTGTAGTACAACACATCCAAATTTCTGCTGCATGATTATGCATGTGTCTTTTGGGACTATGCTGTGAACGACTGGAACACTGCAGGCTGTACAAAAGAAAGAGGCCAATTCTTGAGATGCAAGTGCAACCACACTACTCATTTTGCTGTCCTCATGGTAGGTCTTTGTTCTTCCATGAATGGGAAGAATCTGGTGTGGTGCTTTTTGTTATGGGTGGTGGTTTTTTGTTTGTTTGTTTGTTTTCTTTTGTTTTCACTTGTTCTCTGGCTTACAAGATCAGAATGACAATAAAAGGGCTTGGGCGCAGTGCCCTGGCTAGAAGGGTACTGAGCTAGAAGGCACAGCAGTTGAAGATGCCCCCACTTATTTGTCTCTGATCCATGACAGAACTGGTTAATGGGGACATGTGATGCTCCCCAAAGCTGCTGGAAGGCCATAGGTATGGGCAAATCCTGGTTTCCACTGGCACAAAGCCTGAGGGCTAAGCCCATCTGACTTTGCTCTGGCGCTGGCGTTCTTCTTGCTGTGGCAGCTCTGCACCTGAATTGTTGCAGCTGTTTTAAATGAATGTATGGCTGAACCCTAAAGTGCCCTGACACAAAAAGCATCTTGGGATCTGTGTCAGCTGCAGCACCAACTTGTGTTGAGCAAGTAACTTAAAGCACTCAGCATTAGCTACTTCCTTTGCTTACATGCTTACAAAAAGCAATTTCTCTGTAAATATTAAGCCTACTGCCATTTAGTTTTATATATTGCTCTCTTATACTTACAAGACTATTTAGGAATGACTGTCTCTGCCATTCATTATTCTGCCAGATTTTCTAAATAAAACACTCCATGGCTAACATCATGGTCATTGATTGCTGGAGTGCTAAGATTTCAGAGTTCCTTTTTACTCCATTTTCACAGAATAGCATTTCTATATTTGTAGTACTTACTTGTTTCTGTATTTCCCTTTGTGTTATGCATGTCCTTATTGTATAAAATGACTGTATTCTAAGAGAAAATTCCCATCCATTTGTGCAAAGTTAATGGTATTTTCTGTTTCTCTGACTACATTTACATTTTGTGTGCTGCTTTATGGACACTGTTCAAACAAAGACTGGTTTTGATTTGGAATTCCTTACGTCTTACCTTAGACCTTATCACCAGAAGTCAAAATTCAGAAATGCACATCAGTATGAAAAGTTAAAGCTACTCTTTTCAGACTTTTCAGCCTTGTATTTCTCTAGGAATAATTTAATCTGCTACTTTGCTGAATATTTGATTGGCATTGTTAAGTCTCCTTTTGCAGTTCTGCACAAGCTTCTCTTGTTTTGTTGTCTGGAAAAATTGTGTGTGATCTGAAAATTTTGTCAGTAGCTAGCAACAGTCATAGCTTTACTAAAACATTTTCATTTTTATGTGCAAATAGAAATACAAATTTTAGGAAGGAAATCATCTCATCTTATAATCAATCTGATTTTTTCCTAGGCCTTTCGGATCAATTATAAATATGCAAAGCCTTTGGAGTGTATCTCATATGTTGGTGTTGGATTGTCCATTGCTGGCCTGGTCATTACCATTTTATTTCAGATATTCACGAGGTAAGAGAGAAGGTGTGAAACTGTGTTTTGTACTAAGTTCCAATATTTTGCTCTGTATATAGTTTGAGGGGAAACAGAGGCAGCAGCCAGTCTGGAGCATATTTCAATATAATTGATCAGCAGATAGTATTAAAAACAATCTAATTGTGTGTTGTGTAGCTTGGGAAACGTGTTTTACTGATTAGTGAAGTTATGCAATGTCTATGTGTATGAAGTTATGACGTCACCTTTTGCAAGTTGAATGTACCTATGGTGAATGCTTTGTTTTATGACTTTCCAACAAAAATGTTCAGTCTAGGTATCCTACGGGTGATAATACAGGCTATGACAATAAAGCAAGCATAGTGTGCTACTGAGGACCAAGTCAAGGATTGAACCTTTTACCATGGGCTCCCATGATTATGTCTAAAAATCTATCTCTGGTTTATGTCCCAGGAACACATTTGCCCAGTCTCCATGTGTTAATGGTGCTCTGCTGTTACTGTTTTGTTCTACGTCTGCCTGGCCTCACTGATGTCTGTGTGACCACCTTGGTCAGGCATTTGACAATACAGGCCCTGAGCTGTATTGTTGCTACATTGACCCATGCTACACGTTGAGCTGTTTAGTTCACTGTGCTCACTTAATACTTACTAAATGTGTAATAGTCTTCCATCACCAGTTCGACCTACTTTATACTTTCTTGTGTGCCCTGTGCCCTGGTATTACAATGTCTATTGAACTGTCTTTCTTCTAGCCAGTTAGCAATATGCCTGTTACACTGCTGTCTTCATTCAAGGCTAATCATTTCAGTTCACTCTCTTTTCTCTCAGACTTTTAGTGTTCATGTAAAAGCATGTATATCACTCCTCAGGTTCTCTTTTTGCTATCCAATTTAAATATTTCTTTGATTTCTTTTGCCTATTTAAGAGTTTCTACAGCTGTAGTAAACGGTTGATTTCAAAGCATCATGAATATATAGTAACAGAGGTTATGTACACTGTTTGTGTCACTGTTTTATTGCGAATGACTTCACTGAAATACAATCACAGCACACTTCCTAGATGGACATGCTTGGGATTAATGGTGTCATGTGATTCTGCCTTGAACAAGGAGCAAAGTCATGCCAACAGAGTTGTGGCATTAAGAGCTGTAAATTAAGAACTATCTCATCTCTCTTGCACTAATGTAGATTTGGAGTAATTCCATCAAGGTCAATGTTTTTAGGATTTTTGAAGCTTTCAGACTTTACCTTTTAAGTGCATTTACAAGACAGCATTTGGAAGTGGAGTTATTATTATTTATTATACTTATTTATTTATTATACTTATTATTTATTATACTTATTATTTATTATACTTATTAAGTTATTATTATACTTATTATTATACTTATTATTATTCTTTAGTACCTTGAAGAGTGCTTAGAAATACTTGTCTTATGCTCTTAACACCGAAGAAAATGGCCCTAAAAGAGCAGAGTGACAAAAATTAAATGCATCCCAAATTCTTTTGGAAAGAGTCCAGTCCTAGAAGGTGCTGGGTCTTCTCTGTTCTAGTTGAAATCAGATGAAATTGAAGAATTTGGTAAGGTGTCTGAGAGTTACTACAGTGTAAAATTCTGCAAACAAGTTATTGCTTTTTCTATAAATATATATTAAAGACTGCACACTCTAGCTTGCTTTTGATGTCAACAGAAACGAAGAAATATTTTATATTTTTTCTTATTTTGCTTTACCTTCTTCTCCTAAATGTATTCCTACCAATAGGAAAACTCGGAAGTCATCTGTAACGTGGATGTTAGTGAGTCTCTGTTCCTCAATGCTAACTTTTAACATTATCTTCATCTCTGGAATTGAAAACCAAAATGCCAGGAATCACAGCAGCAATACCAGTGGATATGAACAACAGTACAGTACTTACTATACCACCAATAACACCTTGCTCAAATCTGACATGGTAGATCCTCCTGAAGACTCCTGGTGTATGGCTGTGGCTGTCCTGCTGCACTATTTTTTGTTGGCAACGTTTATGTGGACAGCACTCAATTGTGCACAACTGTATTTATTGCTGATTAGAGCCATGAAGCCCCTTCCTGGAAACTTCATTGTAACCATGTCAGCAATTGGATGGGGTAAGATTTAAAGTCCTATATGTGGCAACTCTTACCACACTACCAGTACATAGTGCATTCAAGGAGAAGTATGAAGATAGCAGATCAGTAGTGAGCAACTAAGAATCAATGTCTCTCTGGCTTAGGCAACATGGTTTAATGAATAATCTGTTGCACCTTGCACTACTGGTATAAATTGAGCTTGTTTTCACTGTCCTGATATGGCACTGAAACAGAGCTTGTTCACCAGCACCACAGCATATATCTAGTGCATGCAGGAGAAATTTTCACAGTAATCAAGACACTCAACAGTCTTTTGCTGTCAACTACAGGATTATTTTTTTTTTTCAGATACAGTGGTTGTGTATATGGAGTCAGGTTCTTCATTTAGATATCTCTGAGATTCCTCGGGACCTCAACCAGAGCCTTGCATGCATCCAAAAGCAAGGATTGACTTATATAAGTTGTTATAGATTATTTATTAATAAGCAGAGAGTGCATTCTTAAAATACTATTGCAATTAGCAACAACACTGCAGCTTGAAAGGAGACTTTTTTGGAGGACTGAAGAATACAGCCAGATGCCCACTAGGTATAGTAAAAATCTCAGCCTCCTGCCTTTTCCACATTGTGTATTCAGCTAGCATGATATGTGTTTTTGATGGCATCTACCAAGCAGCTTTAGATTCAGATTGTTTTATAGTTATGTTTTGCATATGGGTGGAGGCAGAGGCCATTCTTTTAAAACTTCTAGAATATGGACTGCACGTGCAGGCCAGAAAATGTTCAGTGAAAGCTGCCTGGCTATATGTCATTGCTCTCCACAGATATTAGCATGATAACACAGCATTAGATTCCTCACTGTCCTGTGACTGCATGTCTAAAAGAGCATGATTCTGACTCACTGCTTGTCAGATTTTGAGAGCACAGCAATCTGGAAGATTTATAGTAGAGCTGAAGGAGGGAGAGAGCAGCACGTTTATTTCCCAGACAAGAACCAGTGTGGGAGGCTCCTTCCCATGAAATGTGCTACTTAAACTCTTCTAACAGGTAGTTAGGACACAGGGAAAACAGGAAATGAAACAAAGGGGTCAAGGACGTAACCACACAAGAGCAAGAAGCTGTTTATGTGGAATGGAGTTAGGGTGCACCTATACAACTGAACAATAAATTGCTAATGTCTCTCCTATCGATTAGGAATCCCTGCTGTAGTAGTTGCAGTAACACTTGGAGCTACTTATAGAGAAGGAAAAGCTTTAAACTACCGACAGGAAGAATTGTAAGTTTGTGTATTATTACAATACTTGCTATTGCATGCCTTGTATGATGGCTTAATATTAATACTATTCTCAATTTATATGGTATATTATTTTGTAAATGTAATTACCTGTACTAAAAAGAAAACAAAACTCTTCACTCAAGGTCAACTTTCACTATAAGGAATTGCAGTTTTTCCTCACTAAGGACTTAGGGTACCGTACCCATATCTGCCCTGAATGCTACTGCAAGATCTCCTGTGGCTTTAAATGGGAACTGTAGACGCTCTTATACTGACTAAAATTCAGGACCTTCACTTAAGTTCATAACTGCATTTCAATATCTAAGCTTACTCCTCACAGTTATTTGAAATCTTTCTGGCCAACATAACTATATCCCTAATTACTCTATGTGTTTGGTACCTGTACTTAAATTTTTGTGCCAGCACACCAAAGCTGGATAGAGGCTTACAGTGGGTGATGCAGAATTTTTGGATGCAAACAAAAATGCTCTTCCACATGGCGGTGATCTTGCGATACTCATGTAGGGAGTGTTGACTTCTAGCTTGAGATTATTTGTCAGTGAAAAAAAAAAAAAAGTTAAATATTTTACAGGGTAATCCCATCTTCCTGAAGTTGCCACTGTTTTTGTTTCAACTTTTGTCCATAATGTCTTCCTTTTAACTCTTTAGCTTTATTATAATATATACCCTAGAGATCAAATTGTATATGGTGGCCAGATACGTATTTGGTTAGCTATAGGGTTAGCTATATTCCACCTTATAATATTTTCTGATGCAGTTTGTTTGGTAAATCACTTTGAACTCCTCAGAGAAAAGAAAAGCATGATTGAAAGTCCTCAGTTGTCCAGGACTGGTTGCCTTTCAGAGAGAGGTCTTTTGGGATTAAAAAGAGGTGTACTGTTTTGTTTTGTTTTGGTATTCTGAATAATTTGTCTAACATATCTTTTGAAATGGCCTCTCTTTTTATGAAAAGTTGCTGGCTTGCAGCCCTGGATCAAGATCAGAATTTCAGTATAGAAAAGCCCATGTTGTGGTCATTTCTTTTGCCGGTAGCACTGATACTCCTGTTTAACATTATCATCTTCATCAAGATCATTGTCTCTGTGATATGGAAAGAGAACAAGGATTTGACAAGGTGAGATGGCACAGAACCCCTCAGATCTTTCAGATGTATTCCTTGATCTCTTGTTAAGAGCTCAGGTTTTCTTGTCACAAATTTGGATTTCTGAGAAAATCTTTTGTTTTAAAGAAATGTGCATTTAAAGCTGTCAGAGAATGAATTCCATAATGGGTCACAATATGTTCTTTTGCATAGCAGTGAACACATTACAGGCTTTCCCCCAGCCACCACCACTTTTTTTTTTTTTTTTTTTTTTCCAGTGTTACTTGAGTTCAATGAAGGTTATGTGTGATTTAATCAGCGTTGAAACAGATTTCCCTGCCCGGTTTTAAATCAACACTCTGTGTATTGTCACAGGCTAGGCATCACAGACTTTGCAGTGTTCATTGTATTACTTAAAAGAGAATTGCTTTAATTTTCATTATCCCAAAGGACTGACCTGTTCAACAAAACTTTGCACTTTATTCCCTTTATGTAAAATTTTCATGGTTGGAGCAAACCAAAATGCCTTCCCTCTGATTCCTCTATGGCTTGAGAGAAACTGGATATCCAAACTTCAATGGCAGCTTATTCTTATACTGAAAATTGAGACTATTTGGATCAAAACTGTAAACATCCTAAAAGGTTTATAGTAACTAGCATATTAATTTTTAATGTATCCTGTTGCTTTGGTAAATCTCATGTTTTTGTTAAAGAAAGATATATCCATACAGAGATTATTCAGATAAGCCTTTCTTTCTTTCTTTCTTTCTTTCTTTCTTTCTTTCTTTCTTTCTTTCTTTCTTTCTTTCTTTCTTTCTTTCTTTCTTTCTTTCTTTCTTTCTTTCTTTCTTTCTTTCTTTCTTTCTTTCTTTCTCTCTCTCTCTCTCTCTCTCTCTCTCTCTCTCTCTCTCTCTCTCTCTCTTTCTTTCTTTCTTTCTTTCTTTCTTTCTTTCTTTTTCTTTCTTTCCTTCTTTCTCTCTCTCTCTCTCTCTCTCTCTCCCTCCCTCTTTTTTTTTTTTTTTTTATTTCTAGGAATAAGAAGGATTCATTCATGGGAAAGATCACCAGCACTATCTCTGTAGTTGTAGTGCTTGGAATCACCTGGACAACAGGCTACTTCATGCTAATAAATCAAGAGGAAACTAGTCTTGTTTTCAGCTATGTGTTTTGCATTTTGAATGCTACACAGGTGAAGTATCTGACAATTCTGAAATTCCGAGACTAATAACTGAGATAATGGAAAAAAGATGTCCGATTCATTTGTCAAATGAATGGTGGTATAGTGGCTAAGTTTTTGGAAAGCAGTTGTGTAGGTTCAGAATTTTTGCTCAGAAAAGGGTGTTACCCTTCTGGTCTGTCACTCATAAAACATTTCCCATCAATGTTTCCCATAAAATATTTCCCATACAAATCAGTGCAGGACTTTATTTCAAGGTCACTACTGAAAAGACCACCCTGACTGGCTTCTCTTGCACCGAACTGTATATGATATTAAGAGTGAACATCAGGAAAACTTTCTTTATCTCCTGGGAGAGAATCCCTGGGAAGTAAGTAGAGCTTTATGGCTTGAGAACTTTCACAGTGATTCTGGATGGAAGCCTACAGGAAAGGACCTGCTTTGCTTTCCCCCATAAGTAACGTGGCCCTGGTGGATTCTTGGCTTTATATTCATATAAGGCATAGGAACTATGAAGTACATGGAGTAGCGAATACTTCCTTGTCGCATCACTGAATATTTTCTGTGAAATGGCTGATTCGACATATGTGACAATTCCCTCTTCCCCAAATCCTAAACTGTTTACTGTCAGCTTGATGTAATGAAAACTGCGGCCCTGTACTCCAGTGGGGATTAGATCTGCAAACTCTCCCTGCAAAAAGTTCTGAAGTGATTATCACTCTACTAATGGATTTAGTGATTTAAAACTGAAATCACGAAAAGAGCTAGACCACGGTTCTCTCTGTTTAAAAGCATCATCCTGTTTTCCTTCTCCCTCAGCATTCTCCTGAAATGCTTTAAGTGAGAATTTAGAACTGATATAGAAATTCTCAAGTCTGGTTTTCCCTCCATATGTGTCTGCTGAAAGTGCTGATAGGGCACACCAGCCATGTTCAGTGCATAAGGCATACCCAGGCAGGTCCTAGTTCATTCTGTCCAGCAGAAGGCAATAACACCTTTCTGAGATAACCCATTACAATGTGCAAATGAGGCAACTATTGCTGCAATTTCATAGTTATATAGAATAATTTTCTCCAAGAAAGTAGTTCTTGTATTCCAAGGCATTAATGTCATTGTTAGTGGTTACAGAAAACTATTGTATAGTTACTTTTTCAGGTCAAATAATATTGACTAATCTCTTCTGGTTTTATCAGTAAAACATTAACACCATGCTTTTGTTTACTCTACAGGGAATTCAGATTTGTATTCTGTACACTTTCAGATCACCAATCTTCAGGAAAAAGGTTTCTAAAATGATTTCTGCTTGGAAGGTGCCAGAGATATCAGTCTACCTGCATTCACAAATTTACCGTGTTTCAAAATTACGGCCTGTAAAACATTTCCAGGAAACTTTCAGATCATTTGAGACAGAAAATATTTCCTTTTCCACCTTCTCTGATAGCTATTAGAAACCTGTAAATACATGAAATATAAACCCATATTTTTTCATAGTTTGCTTTATGTATGTCTCACATGTATGTATGTATGTATGCTGAATGACGGACAGACTATTCCAACTGCAGTTGGCTTGGTATAGATCTTCAGACCAGAACAGCAGGAGTCAAAAGCAGGACCACATGCGTGTGATTGTTACGAGTCAATGCAGCATTAGATCCTCTTGATGCCACTTACACAGTACAGAAGTTGCTCTGTTTCACAGAATCACAGAATCACAGAATTTCTAGGTTGGAAGAGACCTCAAGATCATCGAGTCCAACCTCTGACCTAACACTAACAGTCCCCACTAAACCATATCCCTAAGCTCTACGTCTAAATGTCTTTTAAAGACTTCCAGGGATGGTGACTCCACCACTTCCCTGGGCAGCCTGTTCCAATGCCTAACAACCCTTTCAGTAAAGAAGTTCTTCCTAACATCTAACCTAAACCTCCCCTGGCGCAACTTTATGCCCTTCTCATTTCTTAGGCCTGTTGAACAAGATTTCTTAGCTTATGCTATGTAGCTCTCCTATCCCTTTTGTAAGAACAATTTTATTTCAATTGGAAACCAAAAGGTAAATCAGCTGCACAGTTCGTACCGGTTCTGGGCACAAACTGTATGTACTACCTCCATAAAATGTTGGCTTTATGACTGTCTTCACAGAAGATAATGTGTCTTAGAGTTTTTTTATTTTTTTTCCCAAATAAAACTTCTTCAGATGAAATGACAGACAAAATATTCGGTTTTCATATGACAACATGAAGAAAGAGAAGTTAGATACTTGAAGAGCCAGGCTGGGAAAGAAATCCTTTATGACTATATAACATAGGTCCTATTCACATCACCCCTGGCTTTAGCCTGTCAGGATGACTGTTCCCTTTGGGAGGCCAAAGTGCTTCAGTTACCATCCTGCTCTGTGCTGGCTTTTGGCTGTGCCTATCTCTCTGGCTCTCTGTCACTTGGCTTTATGGAGAGTTTGGGAGAGGAGCAAGCTCTTCTCGCTTTGGGACTCGAGCAAAGCTCTATGGGCTCTTCTCTAACAAATGGGAATAACGGTACTGATTCACCTCATTCTCTCCTGTCTGAGAAGACAGACCAAGAAATTTAGACAGGCAACTTTAAAAAACATTATTTCTTTATTCCATTCTATGAATAAATACACTCACGTGCTTTTCCATCAATGGTTTTAACAAAATAAGAACACCATGTTGAATTTTACATAGCCCATTTTTAAGGAGCATGCTGAAACCAGCCAGACACGCACTTTTTTTTTTTTTTTTTTTTTTTTTTTTTAAATAAATAAATGTGTGGTGGTTTTGGAAACTTCCAAGCTGCTCTAAATAAGACCTGTGGGCATGATCAAATGCGATGACTGAATGTTTAGGGACTGTGTCCCTGAGTATGCTGGACATGGTAAATAAGATTTTGTGAATGTCTTGATAGAAGTGTTTCAGATGTCCTGAAAAAACTTCTCCATATCTTAGAAATGTGTGCTCTCTCTATGAGGAAGAAAATAAATATTTTCTGGCACTAATAAGCCTCCAAAGAGAGTGGTCCTATCAGATAAAAAGCTGAAGTTCGCCACCACTGCTTCAGGAAGGCAAAGGAGGTCAGTAAAATTTATCTAACAAAGGTAATTCATAATTTTTTTTTGGATAGGTTGCATATGTTCCTAAGCAGTATCCATCATTTATTTGTAAATCAAATGTACAACACCTGCCTTTGTCAATCCCTTTAGTTTTGTTGAAGAAAGAGTATTTTAGAAATTACAGTGTGGTTTAGGAAGGATGATATTTGATCACGTTTTAAAAAGCAGCTATACACTGAGAGGGTGGCTCCCTAAAAGAGTGATAGGATTTTCTAGTTCACAGTGTTTTTCTTCCCACAAACAAAAACCAAATTTTTAACACTGAATTGGCAAAGTCTTGACTTTTAACTAATCAAATTAAAGTATCCTGGATTTAACTTCAGATGTTCAGTGTTATAGCCAGCACTACGCATGTCTGACCTAAAAGCAAACATTTTCATCATCAAAGAATATGGAAAATTATATATATATATATATATATATTTTTTTTTTTTTTTTAATCCAGGGTTATATGCTTAACCGTTACGGGACCAACAGTTCAACTGTTATCTATACACGTGGAATATATTGATATTAATAACACAGTGAACTTTGGCATTCGCTGTGATACGTGTGCTTTACATTCATGAGGTTTCTTATAAGGCATTGTAAAGGTTAGTTTGATAAAGAAATGCCTTGGAGAAGGACTGAATCATCTGTGCAAAGATGTAAAAAAGAACAGGCAGAATTCGTGTCTGTAAGGGATGGAATAACGCTGTTTTCCAGGTCTTTCCTATGTTTTTAAAAGCAAAGATATGGTACATTGTTTTGGCTTTATTTTGTAACAGTTATCAAAAAACCCTCCCTCCAAAAATCTAGAATTCGCAATTAAAACCACGATCACGTTCCGCTTTTTTTTCCACCTCCCTTTGGATTTCAGTGCGGGCACAGTCTGCTTATCACCACACAGACTTGTCCTACACTCCCCTAAACACCCAGAAAGGCCACACAACCAAACCCCACAACCCTTTTCATATCCCCGAGAAACCCGAGACTCGTAACCCTTGCCTTTATAACCCCAACCCCCCAAACTGAGCCTATTTTTCCACCGGGACCCCTCACAGGGCCCAGCACCCGTCCCCCCTCAGCCCGTCCCCTCAGCGGCCCTGCCCGCAGCGCGCATGCGGGCGCCATGCGCAGGCCCGGCACCGCTCCCGCCCCCCCCGGTCCCTCCCTGCCGCCGGCCCCGCCGCTCCCTCTGCCACGTACGGCGGCGGCGTGGCCCCGGCCGGGCCCTGGCAGCCTCGGGGGGCTCCTGCGGAGGGGTGAGAGAGCGGGGGGCGGCCGAGGGGACGGGGAGGCGGCTGGGGGAGCCCTGTGAGAGGTGGGGAGCGGGGGTGAGGGCTGGGAGCTGCGGTAGCCGGGGAGGGCAGGGGGGTGGCTGCTGGGGAGAGCGGGTTTCCTGAGGCAGGGCAGCGCCGAAGGCGTGGTTTGGGCTCTAATTTTCCTTTTTCTCCGTCTCTGAGACAGCAAATGCCGCGGTGGGATCCGTTAAAAGCCAAATTAGCGTGGTCTCGGGGTGTCGGCTGTGGAAAATGGCCTCGCGTGGGGGATCCGCCTGGCCGCCTCAGCCCGCTGGGGAAGGGGCAGGGCGCTGCGCTCACGCGGCCTGGAGCAAAAAAAAAAAAAGGGGGGGGCTTTAAATGCCTTCCCGGTGCCTTTTCTCGGCCTTTATTAGGCGTACAGTGGGTTTCTGGGTGTGAGGTTGGTGATTAGGACGGTATAATTCTGTAAAACTGGTAGAGGAGCCAGCTTCCCTGCACAAAGGAACAGACGGTGCTCTCTAAGGCCGGGGCAGCTCAAGGGTGTCCGCCAAAATGGGTGTCTGAAGGAGCAGGGAGGTCCTGCTCTTACCGCCGTCAGTTTCCACGTAAATTACACTGTAATGCTATAACCAGTGCCCGTATAACCTGTTCAAACAAGGCGGGAGGCAAGCTGAGTGAGCTCCAAGTTCAGCCCCTTTTAGCTGGGTTTTCTCTATGCCTGATGTGGCCATTGCTTTGCCCCTCGTTTGTAAGCTGTACCTGGAGCTGCGGCATGATCAGGTGAAGAGCAGCACCCTCTGTGTGGGTTACTCAATTCCTGAAGTGTGAGTCAGGAGACAGAAAGGTAGTCTTGTCCTGCTCCGTGTGTCACAGCGCCGTACCCTCTCCTCTTGGGAGCGAGTGAGACCTGGAGAGGCTTTGTCCCTTCTCTGGGGCTTGCTTGCATGATGCTTGGGTCCTGTGTTCCTCATGCCTGTCCATTCTGTTTTTTCATGTTGAGTTGAAAGAGGAGAGCTGGGAAGCCCAGAATGGCGTGTGTGAGAGGAACTTCCTTTTCCCTCCTATTTAGCAGCAAATTGTCTAAAAGTCAAATCACAAACATTTGAGATTAACCATGTGTGTATGAGAGAGAGAGAGAAAAGTACAGAGTAGAGTGCACTGACTATCTGGGAGGAAGTTGTGTTGTACATCAGGTTGTTTTATGTGATAAATCAGGGTCTTGTAGCTCTGGACAACAAGCACCTGTGTGATAAACACATGGCCCGCATAAATTTCAGGCAGCTTGTTGCAGGCTTTCCAGCAGAAAAACACAGAATCTGAAGCTAAATTGAGGGCAGATCATATTTTTAAGTGCTGTATTTTTCTGACTGCATTTCCTTCTTGCCCAGTTCGGTGGTTCTCGCTGTGGCAAAGAAGCATTCCTACTCATTACTGCTGGCAGTCAGTCCTAATGCTCTCTGGAAGACACACTACTTAATGTCCCAGAGGCATCAGCCTTAAACTAGGAGATGGAGTTGTAGGTTTTTATAGTGCTAAATTGATCCAAGTCTAGTTTCTTTAACCTAACCTGGGGTTTCAAGATGGAGGCTGTATGAATGAGTACTTTCAGACAGCTGGGGAAGGTCGCTGTCCTGGGAAGGAGCATGTTACTGTTAGGAACTCCTACATGAAATTGGAATGTTTGTTTAGTTCTGTGTTTTTTTTTTTTTTTTTTATATATATATATATATATATACTATGAAATTAAAGATTTTGTTCAAGATCTATTTTAGCTGAACCTCAAACTCCACAATACTCAGAAGTGTCTGTTACATTAGGGATAACAGAGTAACTTTTTTTAATTGGGTTTGTTTGTTAAAGTGTTCTATGGTGTAAAAGATTCATTTGAAGTGGATAGCTGTAAGGAAGTCTGACAGTAAATAAATGTATTTCTTTTTCTTTCTGATGCAGCTTCCTGTTTTCTGGCACTGATAGTGCATGGCGGCTTATCCTAACACTGTCCTGAAGTGAGGTGGGAAGTTTAACCAATAATCCAGCATCAGTAAGACAGACAAGGTAATGATAAATTTATGGTTTTGGGAAAGAGGTGAAAGAAGATCTGTATATGGATGCTGTTTTTTTAAGTACTTAACATTTTTAAAACCTTCTGCAAAAAAAATGTTTTTACAACCAACTTCTACTGAAACAAAATAGAACTGAAACGACTAGACTGAGTTGATGCACCTGCAGCCAAGACTCAGGGGACATGATTAGCAAATGTTAACAATATTATGAACTTCACCATTTCATCAGAGAGTTTCATCTGCTGCCTTTCTGTGTGGATTGCAGGTCTCTTTTCTCTGCAGTTAGACTGAATTTCTCTGTATCCACCTACCTCCTGTTATGTCCCTCTAGGAGAATGAGTTTTGTTTGGTAGTTGCTTGTTCCTACTTTAGGATGTCAGCTGGGCTAAATGAAGGGATTTGGATGAAGTGTTTGCTTTACATGAACTTAATTACCAAGGGCTAGAAACTGAGCTGCAATCCAGAGATAGCATCATACTACATCTTTTTTAAAGCAGACCGTTGTCCTTGAAATAGTAGGCCTACGTATATATATATATATAGATACATGAGGGTATGGCTTTAGCTATGTATCTTATATCTGGTAGGAGAGAAGTAATTTTCAATGTAGTACTTGAAAAATTGACTGACCAAAGCTAAGGGAGAAATATTTGCATATCACTATTGATACTTCTTTTTGCACAGGAGAAAGAACAACGTGCTTGCCAGCATGCAGTTTTGGAAATGTCAGTTTTGATGTGTAGGGCTTTGTGCTCCTAACCTCTCCCATATTTGTACCCTAGATGTAAAGATAACTGCTGCTTTAATTTCTCCTAATTCTAGAGCTATTGTTTTGATTTTGACAAAAACAGTGAAGAGAGGTGGGGATATCTGGCTAGCAATCTAGTTTATATTTCACTCCTCTGCTTGGTAACTTCTCTAGTTTCTATTTTTTCTTTAAATGTAAGCCCTTTGTTTTTTAACAAGAGAGGTCTCATTCAAGTGGTAACTTTTACACTGTCATATATGAAGAACGGAAGATGGGACTTTTCAGTGTATGCTATGTGCCTCTAGGACACAAGATGGCTTTGTTGCACTTCCTTTTAAGTTGAAGTAGTTGTCCACTTCACTTAAAGCATCAAAAAGTAGTTAGCTGTTCTGGCAATATATGCTGTGTAACGAATTTGTGGCTGTGAGCCTAATGAGTAGCTAATGTGTGGTTTAATGATCAGTTTTTTTAAAAAGAGCAATTCTTCATTAAAATATCTTGGATAAAATTTTAAAAATGGATAGGTTTTCTGCCTTGTTTTCTAGAGAGGAAACCTCAACATGTTCTGATCATGTGTATAATAAAACTGATGTGCAGATCTTCATTTTTTTCATTTGTATATGGAATGATGTACAGTTTGTACAATCATTAAGGTTGGAAAAGACCTCTGAGATCACCTGGTCCAACCACCCCCCTACCACCAATATTACCTACTAAACCACATTCCTGAAGACAAGGGACAGCCTCTCCTTGAACACCCCCGGGGATGGTGATGCCACCACCTCCCTGGAAACCCATCCCAGTGCCTGACCACTCTTTCTGAGAATAAATGTCTCGTTTCCAACCTGAACCTCCCCTGGCACAACTTGAGGCCATTCCCTCTAGTCCTATCACTAGTTACCTGTGAAAGAAGCCGACCCTCAGCTCCTCACACCTTTCTTTCGGTAGTTGCAGAGAGCAATGAGGTCTCCCCTGAGCCTTCTCTTCTCCAAACTAAACACCCGCAGTTCCCTCGGCCGTTCCTCACAGGACTTGTGCTCCAGGCCCCTCACCAGCTTTGTTGTCCTTCTCTGGACATGGTCCAGGGCCTCAATGTCCTTCTGGTAGTGAGGGGCCCAGAACTGAACACAGCACTTGAGGTGTGGCCTCACCAGATCAGAATACAAGGGGACAATCACCTCCCTGGTCCTGCTGGCTACACCATTCCTGACACAAGCCAGGATGCTGTTGGCCTTCTTGGCCACCTGGGCACACTGCTGGCCCACATTCAGGCAAGCGTCAACCAGCACCCCCAGATCCTTTTCCTCTGCACAGCTTTCCAGCCACTCTGCCCCAGGCCTGTAGCATTGCATGGAGTTGTGGGCGAAGTGCAGTGCTTGGCACTCAGCCATGCTGAACCTCATCCCATTGGCCTCTGCCCATCGACCCATCCTGTCCAGGTCCCTCTGCAGGGCCTTCCTGCCCTCTGGCAGTCTGATACTTCTCCCTAGCTCTTGGTGTCGTGCAAATGTACAGAGGGTGCACTCAATCCCCTCGTCCAAATCCTTAGTAAAGATATTAAAGAGGATGGGCCCCAACACCGCCCCCCGCGGAACACCACAGCTGCATGTCACTCTGTTCACCCCTGCTCTCTGGGTCTGGTCGTCCAGCCAGTTTTTAACCCAGCAAAGCGTGTACCTGTCCAAGCCGTGGGCTGCCAGCTTCTCCAGGAGGATACGGTGGGAGACTGCATCAAAGGCCTTGCTGATCTCTAGGCAGACTATGTCAATGGCCTTTCCCTCATCCGCCAGGCGGGTCACCCTGTCATAGAAGATGAGGTTGGTCAGGCAGGACTTGCCCTTCATGAAGTCATGCTGGCTGGGCCTGATCCCCCAGTGGCCCCACATATGCTGTGTGACTGTGTTCAAGATGACCTGTTCCATCACATTTCCTGGCACCGAGGTCAGGCTGATAGGCCTGTAGTTCCCCAGGTCCTCCTTACCGCCCTTCTTACAGATGAGCATCACAACCTGATTCTCTTAAACTCAACTTTATTCTCTTAATAAAACCACCCTACCACCTATAGTCTTTGAAATATGGTATTTTGTTCTAGCAGTCCTTTCTTAAAAAGCCCTTTGTGGGCTTTTTTTTAATGATTTTTTTTAATGATTCCGTCATTATGGAATGCAAAAATGTAGTAAAGCTATAACGTAACCAATATGATATTGTAAGGCTGAGAACTTTTTTCTACAGCTCCACTTTCCTTGAGAGCAATGTATGCACGTATCCTGAGGATTTGCTTTTGGGACAGTGGTTCCTTTTCAGCTTTTTTCCATTACAGCTAACAGCTGATTATCTTACCAAACAAAACAAAACAAAACAAAACGAGGTTGGAATTCCTATTTGTCACGCTTACAAGCTATCTGATTTATAAAAAGTCTTTAAAGAACAAGTGCTGGGAACTGTGGTAACTGTTAATGTGGAATCTGATCTTCCAGAGTTCTGCTTTGTGCATGAGCTCAGTTAAAGTACGGTTTACTTTATTGTTTGTGAAACGAGCATATTGTAGAATGTGTCTGAGAGGTGCTCCAGAGAGCTTCCTAACGGTATTGCTTTCAAAAGATTGAAAGCTCCAGAACTTTCGTTAGACACACAAAATAATTAACAATTTGGTTTTCTAAAACATGTTTTTAATGTTTTGTTGCTAACAGGTCTGTAGGTGATAAGGGAGCCACCATGAATGGGCAGCTGGACTTAAGCGGGAAGCTGATCATCAAAGCTCAGCTGGGCGAAGACATTAGGAGAATTCCTATCCACAATGAGGATATCACGTATGATGAGTTAGTGCTAATGATGCAAAGAGTTTTTAGAGGAAAACTTCTCAGCAATGATGAAGTCACAATAAAGTATAAAGATGAAGGTAAGGTTTAATTACTACTGTTGAGGTTTAATTACTACTTTTGCTCTGATATGATTTATCTAAGGACAGAAATTGCAAAACCTACCTCTTCAGAATTGTCCAAAATGCTGTTGGCAAATGCAGATGATTTCTTTCGAAATGATTTGATTCAATCAGTACAAGCTCTATCTTCTGTGATTATGCGTGCTGTCTTAGCGTATTATTTCCTCCAGAGCTTCTGAAATAGCAGCTATCTGAAAGTTCACTTTTTCCTGTTCCAGGAAGCTGATGGCATTGCAGATTGTTCTGCTGTCTACTCATTCACTCAATTTTTTTGTGTGCTATCAGTGGTAGAGTGGGCTGGAAGGCGAGAAGTGAATTAATATGTATGATTTAACAGAAACTCTTTTAAGACTTAAAATTATTTTATATGGTAGTAATTCTTGATTGTTCTGCTCTGTCAGTAAAGATGGGGAAAAAAAATTAGCCTTATCTGAAATATTTATTAAAAGTAATTTTTCCTCATTTCCACGGTATGAAAAATGCATTGTTTGAGATATCTGGAATGATTGTTGTGGTTCTCAGGGGTTTTTCTCTTCAAATGTCAGTGTGTAAGTTAATCAGTTTGGGAGAGAGGGATGGTATTCATTATATAACCATCAAACTCTGGATAGAATAATAGAATCCAAAGCCTCTTAATCAGATCAAAGACTGCAATAATTATTCTGGTGTACAGTACAAGTGCTACATTACTGAAGCATTCAGGTTCATTTTTCTCAGTGGCACTAGCAGCACTGTCTGGTACCTCAAATGTCAAGTAACCTTTGCTCATATGTCTAGGCAAGAAGATTTCACTTTGAATGACTCTGAGGTAGTTTTTTAGATTTATAGAGATTTGAGAGAGACTGCTTCTCATCAAAATTGATATGCAATGAAGAGCTATTTTTTTGAGATCTTGACCTCCAGTAGGGGAGAGCTCAGTGGATTTGCAGTGGTTTTGTTTTTCCTCTTATCAGATGAAAGATTTATTTTCCTTTCTGGAAGAGGTGAAACCGATGAATACTTTTTCATTAGGTTAAAGCTTCCAGTCCCTTTTTTTTACATCCTTATCTGTTCTTTAAGTATAAGTTTCCGTTTTTGTGTTTGCTTGTTGTTTTTTTTAAGATGATAAATGTGTATGATGAAGACTGTAATTGAAGTTTCATTCTTTGGTTGTCTTCCACAGCCTACAGGGTTCATGCTTTTAATTTTAGTTTTCTCTGTCTCAGAATGTACTAATTCTCTGCTGTGATGTGGAATTTATTATCCTAGATGATGATCACTATTAAGAACGTATAAACAATATTAATGTCAGAGGAAGTTGCAATGATAAGGGAAAATGTTAACAGAACTGGGGATTGACTTTGATTGTCATATGAGGATCATGGTGGTATTGACTTGACTTTGTTTCACCTAGGTTAAGATTCTTCTTTAAATATGCTTCAGTCATTAGAAGGATTGGAATATAGACTGTATAGCTATTTCAGTTTTATTTATTCCTCCAAAACTGGAGGAAGTCTTCATCTTTTTTGAGCAGATTTTTTAAAGTGGCTATAATGATTTCCTACTTTTATGTCCTTGATCTGAGTACTCTCAGAATACATGTGCACATTCTTTAAGTATTTGTAAGAATGCTTCATCTACCCCCTCCTGTCTTTGTTTCTTGTTTCTGTAACGTGAAGCTGGTGGCTTAACTCGGGCCTGGATATGGGATTTTCCACTTAACATCTCTGTAAAAATTGTGGCTTTGTCATATCTTCATCAAACTTCCATAATCCTTAAATCTAATAGGTTATGTTTTTTCAAACTTGCATACTTGATTGGAGAGGCCAGGAAACTTTAAATCCCACTCCTTCAGTCTCTGGCTTTTTTTAGGAAGCATATTCTTAAATTATCTTAGGCAATGTGATGCTTTTATTAATGACCAGGGCAAAGAACTGACAATGTGGTTACTGCCTTACGAAGCTGTGTTTTATTTTCAAATTGGGCATCTTTCAAGCTTCTGAACTAAGGGGATTGTTCTACTATGCGTTGTTTGTCCTGCTGAAGATTCTTGAATATGTAGTAAAACCCAGTGCCTGAGGAAAAAAACGAGTGCCAGAAGCAAATTCATATAAATCAGAGTAAACGCTCTTGTTATTTTTTAGGAACTTTTCATGAACTGTGGAGTTCTGGAGCCACTTGAAACAAGCGTGTAATTTTAACTGGCAGCATCATTCTTTCTCATGCTGGCCTTTGTGAATTCTTAGCTATCGTGTTTCATCCTGTATGCAGATACCAAAGAATGATGAGCTGTATGGAACTTCCCTTTCAGAGGGTTAATGTCAGAAGGCTATCTTTTGAAGCCAGTCATAATTCTGTCTTATCTTCTGTGCATAATTTCCCTGTGTGCTCATCCTTGCATTAAAATAATAAACATTTTTGTGTTGTGTTATGCACAAGTCTGATTTGTTGCAATAATATTTTACAGAAATGTTTTTTGTGGTCTTCATTTTTCTCGAGAAGTGTTCTGTATTCTGTAAATAATTCTACCCAAGTTACTGCAGATGCTTTTTAATCAACGGTGACTGATTCTAATTGATTGTAGTACAGGGAAACAGAGAGCTAAGCCTCACTAATGAGAGAGCAAAACCTCCGTTTTCTACTGCTGTGCCTTCAGTTTTCTCCTCATACATATAATGAGTGCCATTTTGGTGCCATTTTTGTGATAGTGTTAATTGGTGACTTTTTTTTAGTAGCTTCAGATTCAAGTACAGAGTGTTATGCTTTAGTGATGAAATAATGCTTTCTGCCCTAGTGTGAAGACTGGTAGTTAATGGGTTTGCTTTAATGGAACTTTTTTGTGTTCTTTTCAGATGGAGATCTTATAACAATTTTTGATAGCTCAGACCTTTCCTTTGCAATTCAGTGCAGTAGGATACTTAAGCTGACCTTGTTTGGTAAGTATAGAAGATTTTTCATTTTATTTTATTTTTTAAATAACCTTACAATTCAGGTGGTGAGGTTGGCTGGAAGGTACTAATAACTGTCACCTTAGAAGAATGAAATCAGTAAGTTAAAAATCAATAAGTTAAAAATACTACATTAATATGAAGTCTGTTTTCTCTCCTGCTGTTTCATTTGGTATCTGAACTTAGAGGAAATGGAAACTGTCTTTCTTTTTATAAGATTGCTTACATTATTTGGCATACAAGAATATATGATCAATTGCTCTTCTGTAGAGTTATCTTCCACTCTAGCATTTGTGGGGTTTTCTTCACAGGTGTGTGAGAAATTTTAAATGGTGATAAACTTGCAGTGTTGCTAGTACGCTATTAAGAAGTAATATTAATTGCTTCTAGCTTAATAGATTTTAACATTTATCCTTTTCCCTTTGAATAAAATTGTTCTTCATTTTCAAGCTGTTATTGGCAATTTAGTACGTAGTTGCAAGGACCAGCAAGCAGCTTTTAACCCAGAGACTGAACCTATTGATGAATCGTGGGAGCGGTGTGTGTGCTGCCTTAGTTGTACAGGCACTGTCTAATGGAACAGATTTCCACAGCCAAATGTTCCACAATACAAATACAAATCTGTATTGTTCAGGGTATATTCGTGGAAATTGAGCGAACAAAAATTGAGAAACTTTCTGCAAAAATTACTTTGCAGTTCTGGTACTCAGTAATGTTAGTTATGCTGAAATGAGATATTAAAGTAACAGTAAGCCCCAGAATGAATTTGGTCTCTGTTGACTCACTGTGTGTCACTCCAGACTTCACAAAGGACGGTGATATTACAAGCAAATAAAAGTTGGGAATAAAACTAAAAGCATTAAACTAGATAGCAAAATGTTACTACAGCCTTAAATGTATGTAATTGTTGTTTTGCAGTTAATGGACAACCAAGACCGCTAGAATCTAATCAGGTGAAATACCTGCGTCGAGAGCTGATAGAACTTCGCAATAAAGTCAATCGCTTGCTGGACTGTCTAGAACCACCAGCTGAACCTGGGGTTTCCACTAATCTGCCTGAAAGTGGTAGGCAGCCTGGCAAAGAACTGTCTGGCTTGATTTGCAAAGTCGTGTGCTGTCTAACCAAGTGAAAGATGGAGTCTTGAGTATTAGTTGTGCTTATTTCTTGATTGTTGCTCAGTTTTTAATGCTTCAGTTATTTCAGAGGCAGAACCCATGTTCAGATTATTTGGAGTAAAGCAGGAAGTTAAGTTAGAAATAACAGAAGTATGATTTTTGTCGCAATATATGAAAACCCTGTAACTAATGCTTGTGAGCCTGGACAATGTTTTGGTCAGGCTTTGAGCTGAATTAATAGTCTGTTGCTGGTGAGGGAAGATCTTGCTCCCAGCTGAGCGCTCCCACTGCTTACTTTGGGCTAGCTCTGGTGCTTATCTTGTCATGTTGCTAAGCAAGTTTGATTCACTAGAACAGTAAAAAGCTAATTCAGCGAAAATTATATTTACTTCTTTTGCCAGGTTAGGAAATTGAATCCACACATTTTGAGCTCAGACCAGCATCAGAGCTGTCTCAGGGTAAGCAGCACAAGGGTGCAGAATAGGGGTGGGAAAGGAGTATAGGGGAGGGTGAAATGGGGAAGGAACTCGTTTTTTCCCAATTTTAAGACAATGTTCTCCTAGCTTAGGGCCATTGTACTGTAAAAAGTATACCTCTGTGCTTAACTACAGATTTTTGGGTAAGATTGGACACAGAAAATAATGACAGAAGGTCATGAAGTGCAGTGTTTTGAGTGAAGAGGAAAGAAAGCAAAGCAGCTCCAGCCTTTTTTTTTTTTTTTTTTTTTTTAACAAACACTGCTTGCGTTAGTATTACAACAAAACCAAGAAATCCAACCCCTGGTCCTACAATACAAGCAGTTACTAATTTCAGTGGAATACTGAGGATTTGGGTTATAAACCATTTGTAAGGCGGCTAGAGTGATGATCATAGAGTGCAACACAAGCATTTCAACAATTAAAACAGTTTTTTTTTTTAAACTATGCATTTTCAAAGTTGATGTAGTACAATATGTATGTATGATTTTTTTTTTCTTTTTTGAATTCTCAAGAATTGATAACGGGGCATTTTGCTTTGTAGATGCTGTAGATGGGAGGGAAGAAAAACCTGCTGATGCTAATGTTAAGCCATCTACTCAAGTTATAGCAGCAAGCATGTCTGCGTTTGATCCGCTAAAAAACCAGGATGAAATCAGCAAGAATGTCATGTCAGCATTTGGCTTGACAGATGATCAGGTGTCAGGTAAGAACACATCTCACAAAAATGAAAGCAAAACCTGTTGACAAATCAAGATTTGAGTAATCAGTGGCAATAAATCACTTGTATTTTAGGAGTATTAAGCTGTGTTCTGTGTCGGCTATTTTCAGAACTCTAAAATGGGATATATTAAGGGGTTGTAACTGTGTTTGCTAAGTTTTGTATACAAAATCTTTAAATGTTGCTGTTGGTTGTAGCTTGGTGTTCTAGCTTGGAGTAGAAAATAGCTTAATATATTTTTTTTATTTGAACTACTTAGAGCTACTACTAAAATAACTCTTGTAGAGTAACTTAAATGGTATCTACCAGTGATGAAAAACAGGACCCATTCCTCTACCTTAAGGTTTGATCTTGCAGTTCAGCTTAGGTTCTTGGCTTGTGTTTCTGCTCTTTGGGTCAGTCATAATGTTTTTTGTAACCCTGCCTTTTCTCTTGTGCATTTCAAAAGTAAATAGTGTCAACTTTTTTTTTTTTTTTTACTCTTAATAGAAAGGAATAACCTACTTGTCAGAATTATGTTTATCCTGAAGGACTAACTGCATGACTGTTAGTACTAGTATGACTCGTAGCAGAATGCTAAGCATTTTAGTATGAACTGTGTTTAAATGAATACAATCAATTTAGGATGACTGAAATTACAAAAGAAATATAGGATGTAATAGGGAGTGTGATGAAGAATATAGAGAATGTATTTTTTCACGAAATCTGCTTGATTCTGGCAAATTTTAATAGAGCCTTGTTACCTAAAACAAAACTGCTGTTAACAGGGTTTGCTGAGTATGCTTGATTGTAGATCAAGTTTTATGTGGTGTTTATATGATTTGATATGGTTTTCAGTCATCTTGTCCTGCATGGAATGTTTTGGGTATGTCATAGCATGGTTATTTCACGAGCTAGGTAAAGGTTTGATGGTATGTGGAAACTTAAAACGAACTGTTTATGAACAATTAAGTGTTAGAGTAGGCTGTGAAGTACAACTAGCTGGAAATTGGAGTTAATTTTTGAAGGAGCATTTTTGTCTTTTATTACAAAGCTTCACTGTCAGTTACTGCTTTCATCATATTCATCATAGCATCAGTGATATTGTAAGGTCTCCGTGTCTCTGTAATTCTTTTGATAGACTGAACTGACTTGCACATGCTTTGAGTGCACAATGAACGTCACAAAAGACCATTTTAAGCAAGATAGAAGAAATCACATTTCTATGTGCATAACTGCAAGGTTGTAGCTTTAAAGCCAAAACCAGAAGTGGGCAGCTTTCATTCATTTTTCCCTAGTAAGGATAACGTGAAAATGCAATTAAGTGTTTGGTGGATGCATGTTTATATTGCATAAATAATAATAATTAAAACAAACAAACAAACAAACAAAAACCAAAAAAAAACAAACAAACAACAAATGGAAAGTGAATTTGCAGAAATTCTAATACTTTTCCTTAACTTTGAAAGTAGTGTCTCATGCATTGTACTGATAAAGCTAAGAGCTGGAAAGGTAGAGGTTTAAGCTCCTTGTTTCTAGAAAAATATTTTGTATTTAATTATAGTATACCTGTTCACGTGCCTATCTTAGAGCTACTCATTAACTTAAAATAAAAACTGAAATCTCTGTCTCCATGCTTTCTTTGGGTGCTACTCAGTATCTGGAATAGTTACAGAATTATCAAGGGAAGGCTATTGCTATCAGGCTGAAAGCTGCCATACCCTGTCTGGGTGTGCAAATTTAAGCCATTCCTTAGAGGTTTTCTGTTCACATGCTGGGCGACTGTTGGTAAAGCCCTTCATTGCCCCGGCCCATATGAGCTATAGTAAAACACTGTTGCATTTGAATAATTTCCTGAATCTTTGCATCTTTGTTCCAGGTGAAGAATAGGTACATTAGGTGTGTATTTTATCCAAATGTAGCAAGTCTTCAGTGCATGTGTGCAAGGTTAGGCTTGCAGCTGCAGAAGAACATCGTTATGGAGGGCTTTATCCCCAAAATGGGTCACCTTCCTGTGAAGTGTGAAATTAGAGTGATTGACCTAGACAGGTGGGAACCCCCCAAAAAAAAGTATTTTAAAGGGAGATATGACATGTGCAAATATATTAGTTTTAGGCAAGGCCTGACACTCTCAGATGTAAATCTATGGAAAACTGGAAAAAATATTGAACACTTTGCAAGTGAAGGGACTTGTATAGACTTCTTATTTCAAACTCCCTGTTCATTTAATTTAATGTGTTTTGCCCTTGCTCCTCTAGGACCACCCAGTGCCCCTGCAGAAGAGCGATCGGGAACACCAGACAGCATCGCTTCCTCCTCTTCTGCTGCCCACCCCCCTGGTGTTCAGCCACAGCAGCCAGCGTACCCCGGAACACAGCCACAGACGGGTCAGGTGGAAGGTGAGCAGCAACTTTTTTCTGCTATTTTAGACATGGATCATGATGTATGAATCTACATAGTTATTAGCTACCACTTCGAATTAGCAGACCCAAAATCGATACCAAAGTACGCGTTGATCTGTCCCACCAGGCAGAAATTCTTTTCTCCTAGATGCCATTCAATATATAAACAGCAGGTGGAGCAGTACCTTTATTTAAAAGGGTAGGTGATGTAAATGAATAGGAGTTTCATGGCGCTATTTTCTACTTGCATCCATGCTCATTTTCCTGGAAAGCAAACTTATAATATGCTGCACTATAAAGCTATCAGAAGATCTTAGATCATATTCCATGTGTTGTGTCAAGGAATGATTGTAGTTGCTTTCACTTAACCAACAGTTTTCTGGCTCGTTTTGTATGAGTTCAAGGTGTTGTTTACTGATAATTTCTATCTAACAAAACAGAGCCATTATGGTATTATTATTGTACGTATGGCTCTGTTAGCCAGGTGAAATCTTAAATACTCATGTATGCATTGCAGTTTTCCTGCAGAACTTCTGAGTGTGAATTGGCTCTCCTGTGAAGCTTAGGGGCTTGATTTATAGTCTTTGGACTATGCCCTCTTACATGTTGTTTGACTTCTAAAAATAAACCTAAGTTTTCTAAGAGCACAGACCTGCATAGATCAGGACAAAACTGTCTGTAGTCTGACTTGCTTTGGTACCTGTACTTCCGTACGAGGTACATTATACAGTTGTTCCCCTTTGCTACTTTCTTTACCAATATAACGCAGAGGCAAATATAAGAGACATTGGTGATGGTGATCAGAGTCACAGTCACTTGAAATACCTTGGCTGAAGGTTATTGAGTAGAGGATTTGAGCAACGTGTAGTTAGGTCTGTTTTTAAGCAAACATGAAAGCTGTTGGTTGAAGTGGAGTGTATAAAAACACTTGGTTTGCTGCTTGCAGCTTTTAATGCTTAGTTCCCTTAGAATTTCAGAGTGATACAAATGAGACAAGGAGAGTCATCATCACAGCTTAAAGCTGCAATAACTGTTTGGTGTCTGATATGCCTAAAAGTTGTTTTGGAAAACAATTCTTCAGGTTCTTCTGTCAGCAGCCAGAAAACTTAATATTCAAAATATTTTTTTTCTCAGTTACTGAACTTCTGTTTTTATGAGTTTCACCTTCTGATCTTTAATGAAATAAGTTAGGAGATTTTTTTAAGTGTTGATGTTAAACTAGAACTGAAACAATGAAGTGAAACTCGTAAAGGCACTAGCAGCAGTAGGTTGGAATCCTGAATCGCTGTTAACACAAAGGAAGGAAAAACTACTTCCTAGTGAAGAAAGAAGCAGTGAAACTGCGCCATAGTGGCTGAGTCACATTAAAAAAAAGTACTTATTTCAGCAAAATTCATCTTAGGAAATAAATTGTCAAAGTTCATGTATCGGAGTGGGTTTAATAATGTTTCTAAATTTGTGTCAAAGTAAGTATAATAATTCTAAAAACAACAAAAATCACAAAACTGCACTATACCTTTGCCCAAGGCCTTTTTTTCTGCATGTAAAAATATAACTGTGCAAATAATGAAGGTTTTTAGTCTGTAGTTTATGCAATTTTTTATTATTGTACTGTAATAAAGGGTAGTTAGGCATTGGAATGGGCTGCCCGGAGAAGTGGTTGAGTCACCATCCCTGGAGGTCTTTAAAAGACGTTTAGATGTTGAACTTCTTAGTGATGTGGTTTAGTGGAGGACTTGCTAGTGTTGGGTCAGAGGTTGGACTCGATGATCTTGGAGGTCTCTTCCAACCTAGGTGATTCTGTGAGAGAAAATTCTGTGAGAGAAATACTTTATTACTAAATTTGCTTTACTCTGGATAACATTAGGTTGGTTCAGTTCTTGGGAAGAGATTGGAGGTCAGTATTACGCTTTGATCATAGAGATAGTACTGGGGAGCAGTTAACACGATCCATTGTATACATATGGCAAATAGCAGTCACGCACCAAAATTTGGTAATGTAGCAAATTATCAGCTTCCAAATTTTTTCATAAGCTATGTTGTATAAAGTGCTCAAGGACTTTCCTTTGAAACACAGTGTTACCTGGTGTCTCCACCAGGTGCCAGTGTGGTCTCTGTGTTAGCCTATAGGCAATTACCTGAGACAGGCAGCCTCCTGCTGGGCCTCCCAGAGCTTCTAACATCTGGCTTTAAAAATTGGAAGCTGTTTTTTATTGTTATTGTTTTTGTGGATTTTTTTTTGTTTAGCTATCAAGGCAACAGGCTTAAATTCTCTCCAGCCCTTGTGCTCAGTACTCTTTTCATCTCATGATAATTGTGTACCAAATACAAATGTGAATGGTTAGTGGGAATATAAAATGTCATTGCTTCAGCTGCAAATAAGGCAGAGTTAAAAGGAAATATGGAGTTCTGCTAAAGCAGCACTCCCAGGGATGTGGGAGGACTTGGAGCAGAGCTGTTGTTAAATGTGTTGGTACAATTCAGAAGATACAGTTTACAGTTATACAGTCTGTTGGTCTTTACAGGATGAATAATGGTACAGTAACACTTCATAGTAGTAAAGTTTCCAAGTTTGCTTCAGTTTAGCTAAGCTTTAGCTTGACAGATAATTAGTTTTGTTCTTTGACTGTGAATGTTATTAAAATGAAAAACAGCAGAAGCATAAAGCCTAACCAGGGCCCATAGGTTGTCTAAACAAATATTCTGCCTCTACTTGCCAAGAAAATGGAAAAAGTAAACTTAGGGAAAATTAGCATTGAATTGGAATATCTGATCTTAAGAACGTATGGTTTTATTTTTGTTTTAGGGAGTATACCCCCGGGTCTCTTAAGAAAATGTGGCTTGCAGCAAGTCAGATATTAAGAGATGGATGACCTGTCTAGAAAATGTGGTCAGAATAATGTATCGCTCTGCTTATACTACTTTGGTACAGAAATAGTCTTAATAACCTAATATAAACAGACGATCTGAGGACATGTTTAACTTTTGAATTACTTTAGTTTACACAGTAAGTTCTGGAGCAGTTATCAAGCCATATAAAGATTCCTGCTCTGTTACACACCAGTGTAGTGCTAATGACGGTGTATGGCTGCTGATATCCCTTGAAGATGTGAAATAGTAAGCCTCACATCAAACTAGAAGTATTAATTTTGTCTTCAGAATGGTATGAAACTAAAATCTGTAATTTAGTTTCAGTTGGTAATTAGGTGACACACATGCTCAAACTTCACTGCCTTCAGATTTTAAGAAAAATTTTCACATGTTGTGAGTTTATTTCTGCACTTCGAACCATTGGGATGTTTTCCATCTTGTGTTTGTAATACAGCTCGGGTGCTAGGCCTCAACTAAACAAGTTCTCACCCCACAGGCCAGATGTACCAACAGTACCAACAGCCCGGTTATCCTGCCCAGCAGCCGCAGGCTCAGCCTCAGCAGCAGTACGGTATGCAGTACCCAGGTAAGCAGCACCCCCAAACAGTGCCATGGCTGTATGAGCTCTCCTTCGGCACCTGACCCTGTGAGCTTTGGTTCCTAAATACGTGGGGCAGCTCAGGGTGCCGAGTGGCTGTGGTTCTGGTAAGGACTGGCATGAATCAAAACTCACTAGTTAGAGAGCACTGTGGCTATGTGTATTTTTATTAGAGTAGGAGCTTGGGTGTCTCAATCCTACTTGACTGTGACCCAACAGACTTATTTATTGATTAGCAGAATGCATTGGTTGAAAAAAGTAGTGAAATAAATCACCTGAAGCATAAGCAGTCTTCAGGATTAATTAATGGCTGCAATCCTGGGATTCTAGTAAATAACTAAAACAGTCCAATGTAGCTTACTTAAATATTGGAGGTATATGAAGATGGATCCCATTTCTTGCATTTAGGACGATCTTGATATATACAATTTAATGGTGTGATCACTAATTATAGCTGTTGTTACGGTGTTTATAAGAGCTAAGGGTTTACTAAATTTTGGAGGAACTTCAAGTGATAGGCTTTTTTGGTTTTAAGTTGTAGATGTTACTGATACTTCAACTAGAAGTGCTGCTACTTTTGACAGGAGACCATTTTATTGCATTAGCAGTTTAGCTGCAAATAAGAAAAGCTAGGTTTTGCATATATCCAAAATATACTCAACTGCAGAATTTCCAGTTATTTACTTTAGCAGAAGCAGACATCTAATAATGGATAGTATATTCTAGGAAACATAATCCAGCTAAAGTAGAGGGATGAATATATAATAGCAGGATTCCTTAACAAATCTCCAATTTAATACTTCTAGAAAATGGTAACAAGCACTTCTCATTCCTTATTTTAATGTAGATTGTTTAAAACAAACGAAAGACTCCCATACTGTTGAGTGACTCAGAACACAGCCTGTAAGGCTTTTTTTTTGCACAATGTATACAGTGGACGTGCATCAGTTTTGATGTAGATGAGAACATTTGCAGAGCTTATGAAAAAACTCCTATGTTTATCTTGGATGAGAACCCTAGAAAACTTGGAACTGAAGGTTTGTGCCTCATCCCTTGTTCCTGGGCTCTGTGCAAGAGCTGACTGATTTGAGTCTCTAAGTGGTACTTTGTTCCCTGCAGACACCTCACTTTTGTAATTAGAAGACCGTGACAGACTTCCAACAGTTTTGTTACTTATGCTGAAATTAGACTTGAGAAAGTGAAAGGGTCTATCTGACTTTGTTTAGACTTAAAAACTTGAGTAGAGAAAAAAAAAAATTACTTACCAGTAATATCTTACCATTATCTAATCCCCAGTTGTACTGGAGAAGTTCCTGTGGAATTTGTAGTGCAATGTGAGTTCAGCATTCCTAGTTCTTCACAACGTGCTCCAGTATGTTTCCCCTGACTTATTCCATGATTAGCCAAATCAGAAACAGGTTTTGTTTGTTGATGTTGTACCTGTGAGTATTATCTCCTTTCAAGCCCATGTCCCCCAAGAGCAGGATCCAGGCCCACTCTGTCCAGTAGATCTACTAGGCAACAATGTGCTTATTTACTCACAGTAGTGAAAACGGACCCTTCCAAGGTTCGTCTCATGAGTAAATTTTGACCCCAAGTTTCAAGGTGAGTTCAAAATTTACTCCAATGCATTCTTCAATCCTTGCTCTTTCTGTTTAGGGCTGTGCACTTTTAATAATTTGTGTATCTGGTGTTTAATGCTGACAGGATTCCAGTCAAAGGAGAGTTTTCATTGCAAGTAGCTGCAGGTGTGTTTCATGATGGATAAAAGTAGCTATTTCTTCCTTAAAGGACTTTTTGTTATTTTAAAGTCTTCAAAAAGAAAAAAAATCCTTTTGGAAGCTGGTTTTGTACAGAGAAATCAAGTTTGGTACATGTTTAAATGGAAGTTTTGTACTGAAGTGTTCTTTTCTGCACAACTACTTTCATATTTAACTCTACGTTTAAAGATCTGAGTACATCTATGATTTAACCAAAGATATGATTTAAGACTACGAAGCCTTAACAATGTTTCCTTAAGAGTTTGGTTTTAGTTTTTTGGTTGGGAAAAAAGGGTAAATTTTTGCCTTACCTGCCAAGGAAGACTTTTTATTTTTAATGTGACGCGATGATACAATCCTGTTCGTCCTTTTGTTAAGTTCTTGTCAGCTGTGGGAGAACTACTTTATACTGCTCCTTCTGCTGTTGCTGTTCTGCTGTTTGTAGTGCACCCAACCCAGGCCGTGTGCTTTCGTGCGAAAGGCAGGAACCCTCAGGGTTCGTTATTGTTTGCCTTTTCTGTGCTTACTGCGTGATTTTGTGCCGTCACCGTGGTCATTTAAAGAAAGATGTATGTATGGCTATACGCGCCCGCGGTTCCTTGCTGTGCCTCACCACTGTGCTCCTTACCTTTCCAGCCGGCTACAGTCAGCAGCAAACCCCTTCGCAGCCAGCGCAGCAGTTCCCGGGGGCCTACAGCCAGCAGGCGACCCCGGCCCCAGCCGCCACCTTTGCCGGGCAGCCGCAGCAGCTGCCGGGGCAGCAGCCGCAGCAGTACCCGGGGGGCAGCTTCCCCCCGCAGCCCTACACCACGCAGGCCTCCCAGCCGGCCCCATACAGCGGCCCCCCGGGCTCCCAGGCGGCACCCGGCACCTACCAGCGCCCCGGCTTCACCCCGCCGCCCGGCAGCACCATGACCCCGCCGCCCAGCGGGCCCACCAACCCCTACGCCCGCACCCGGCCCCCCTTCGGCCCCCAGGGCTATGCCCAGCCCGGGCCCGGCTACCGGTAAGGAGCTGCCGCGGGGCGCGGGCGACTCGCACCCACACCTGCCATCCCCACAGACTCCGGTGGTCTCAGCAGAGGTTCCCAAACTGTAACGGGGCGAAACGCTCTTCCTAAGTGTCGGTTATAGAGGCTGCTGGGGTGGGGGAATGACCACACGAATCGTTCCTGCTTTAAATTGTATCTGCTTCCTAGTTTAAGTTGGGGCCGGGTTGGTTTTGGGAAACAATGCCTAACTGTCTGTAAAGTGATTGACATCCTAGCTTGCCTTGTTTGAAGGATATTAAATTGCTAGTTGGAAGTTTAGCCCACTTATCAGGCTTGTTCTTACTAATGACATGATGTACTAAATTAGATTCATTCCAGAGGTAAAACTAGATATGATGTATTATAAATTGTAATGCTCACATGGAAAGCTAATAAAACCCCCCTGAATCTATTACTTGCCTGGTCTTGATTTAAAATTTAGATAATACGGAACAAGAAAACTACATTAAGACATCTGCACACCTAGCCTGCCCACTTACGTAGGAAAATATCAGTGGTGCTCAGGTCTGTAAGTCAAGAGACATTTTTAGGTGAGTAAATGGAGAAATGTTGTGACTAGATTGCTTTTGCAGAGGTTGTGTGCTACTATTATTAATTAATTGCCAAGTAACTCTTTTACTAAATGAGTAAGAACTAACATATAAAATCTTAGAACTAACCTCTTACCACTTTCACTTTAACAAGGGCAGGGGGAAGAACCGGTTTATTACTTGAAATATTAAGCCAAATCCATATTTTAAATGAAGAACTCTCCAAAAGGAACAACTTGGCATACAACTTTGCCACCCAGAAAAACCTGGGAGCACAGTGCTAGTGACTCAATGTTATGCCAAGAAAAGGCAGATCAAGAGCTGTAAAAAATTCAACAAACAGCAATGGGCAAAACATTCTCTTAGAACTATTTTCCATCTTATGGATTCTAGGAATACATAAAACTAAAGAGTAGGGAACAAAAAAATGAACTGGAACACACTGCTTGAACTCCTATAAAGACAAGTTAGGAAATAAAGTGAGCAAAACACATTCCTACCTTCAGCATTCTTAAATACTGTTGCTTTCAGATCAGGCATGGATTTATCCAGTAAACTGCAACACGTAACTACTGCTGGTGCTTGTCAGACCTACCACTTCAGGTGCTCATCAAACTAACAAGGTCCTGTTCCAGAATGAACTGCTTCCTGTAATAATAACAATTGCCACAGAAACTAATACTTGTTTTCATGTAAAACAATGAGAAACACTTGATTAAAAAATATTTTATTCGGCGTACAGTGTACCTGCAATGTACTTTATAAGGCATTTTCTATAAATGACTATTTCTACTTTATATATATCTGGGTGTTCCTGTTCATATTTTTTTTTCAATACATTAATAATGTAATGAATAACACTTTTTAAAAAAAACTACATCTCTTTATTTAGTTCATAAATGTTCAAGCAGTACAATAGCTTTGGGAGAGGTTTTAACTGCTGTAAAGCACTTTTAACAGTTTAGTTAACACTATTTCCCATTTGTCCCCAACAAACAATGTTTTAAAGCTTTTTTTTTTTTTTTTTTAAATAAAACAAACCTGATTATGCTGTTATGACTAGCTTATTTTTTTTCCATTTCACTTATCTTTCCAAACCCTCCTTGCACTGTACATACACTTGGTTTTTGAACCATGAAGTTTCTCTGAAAACTTACATTTTCATGAAAAGCCACGGCAATGGAGCCCAGTTTAATTATTATTATTATTTTTATTATTATTCAGTGTATGTATGTACCTGTCTGCTTTAATTAGAGTAAAGCAAACCACTGCCAAGTTATTGGGTAACAGTTCTAACTCCTTAGTCATAGGCTGATCATACTGTTTTGCTGGAGGTGAAGCTTGCATTTGAAAACAAATATGGAAAAAAATACGGAAAAAAAATACTAACCTGATTGTTTAAAGCTGCACATACTATAAACCTGCTTCAGTGTCTAGGCACGAATATAAACTGTTTGTACATGTAAGGAGAAAGCGCTTCAAGTTTACTGGTTGCAGGATATTAAAAGTTGTAGGGTCTTTTCTATAATTTACGAAGGGGGAGACATTACAGATTTATCTGGACAGATAGCTTATGGCACTTACTTAATTATAAAAGACCAGTGAATATTTAAAAACTAACACACACTGCATTCCATGACCAACTTTACCGTTACTGTGCCTTAAACATTTATTACAACATTGTGATAAATAATATACACACTGTATCTTTTAAAATACCATATAAACCATACCTCAAGAATAGGGAGCCAGCTTCCCTACACATTATCCTACACCATGTCCCTAGCCTGTTTTGTTTTTGTTTTTTTTTAAATCTAAAATTTGTAAAACTGGATAACTACAGTAAGCAGCCTACACTATTACACAATTAATGCAGTATTGGCATTAGGCTTGTATAAACCTTACATGTCAGCAAACTTGTTTAAGTGACAGGCATACCATACGTTTCCATCTTTGAGCTGGGTTGGGCAGTTGGAGGGAGGGCTAGTGCTGGGTCTTTTCACCAGGTTCACATCACGTTTACCATTTCCCGGGTATTGATGTTCCGCACTCGTACCAGCGAACATAGTTAATGTGAGTCTCCCCACCTATTTTTCCAAATTTGACAGGTTCCTGACGAACTGCCCTGAAAAATCCTAAAACAGAGAACAGAGTTTTGTTTGCACGCAACCATAAAAGAGTACGTTCATATTGAAATAGTCAAGGCTACTTCACACGATCTCCCCTATACCCCAGGTGAAAGATCAAACCTCTGCTTTAAACCTATTTTGTATGACAACATACAGACTTCCCATTCTAACAATAAACGTGAAGTTAAAAAAAAAAAAAAAAGCAAGCAATTAGCGCTGTATCCAGCCTGACCATCAGAAGAGTGTAAGTGGCTAACACATGCAAATGTGCACACAGATGGAGGCACATGCTAACATACACCCAAAATAATCGTTTCTGCAAAAAATACACCACAACAACCATGATTCCCCCCTGCTTTTCAGGTGGAGCATACAGGTAGTTAATCCTGGTTTGAATCAGCTTGCCACAACCAGGGAAGACGTGAGCAGCGACGGACAGTGTCTGTTCTTTCCTCTGTTTGGTTCATTTACTAGAAATACAAGCTACAGGTTTGTTTTGGGTGTGTGCTTTTTTTTTTGTTTTGTTTTGTTTTTGTTTTTGTTTTTTTGTTTTGTTTGTTTTAGTTTTGCTTTTTAAATTAAAAATGAATGTATCTCATGCATCCAGTCAATTAAATCCAGTAGCTGAAAACAAATTGCCTTTATGTGTTTTGTAAACTTATGGCATAGAGAGCTTTCTTCTATTTATAAAATCATTTTTAAATTCATAAAAAAATACTTTTCAGATCATTTACCTGTTTTCTGAAAAACTTGTAAAAGATTTAGTTACTTCAGTTTACCACACCTAACACAAATCATTTATATACTTCTGTAAGGTGTTTCACAAATGAAGCACTACATCCATGAAGTTTGGGTCATCACACTGACACTGTATTGGAAACTATTCTGATGTTTTTCTCATGAAAATATCCCGTTACACATTCAGCATGCACACCTCCACCAGTATGGCCCATGTTCTTGTAAGGGAGTGGTATAAACACACCAGGGATGCTGCAAACAAGCAAGGCGGAGGTTCAGCTGACAGAAGTACAAGTTGCTTACACTCGAGGAGCTTAAGCAACATGTGAAAAAAGAACCAGGCAGGTCACGGCTGCATTTAGGACATCCCCTCCCCTGTCCGCTTAGACCAGACTGGAACTCTGTGCACCCAATCTGAGTTAGAGTATTCAGAATTGCTGCAGCATGAATTATATTTTCCAGTAATAACTTTTTTGTTTCTCATTAGCACTAAACAGAGCTGTTTAGTGCTCAGCTGATGATTTATGGCATTTTAAATCAACCTTGCTAGTATGAACATAACAGTTCATGCCTCTCTGCAAACTCGAATTTGTGCTTGGGTTTAAATACGTAATAGCAAATGTGAATATGAATAATCTGTTGGAATGTTTAAACAGGAGAGAGGCTGTTTACTACCAAACAGAACCTGAGCCACAACATTCTTTTAATAAGACATTTGCTCATCTTCAAAATCTTTTTGACTCCCTTCTGCCTGCAGAGCTGGTAGTCCCTTTCCATTGCCCACCCCAGCGGTGGGCCCTCAATTCACTGGCAGGAAAAAGAAACTGACAAACGAAGGAATTGCCAAGGTTTGCTGCAGAGACATTCGTAAGGAATTACCGTCTTTGACTGGTAGATCTTCTTGCTGTCCTGTCCTTCCATCTAAGAACGAGTCCACGAATTGGCAGTGATCTTCTCCATGGCCCCTCTGGTCTCCTATGTTATAAAATTTTCCTGAAAGAAAAGCAGCAGCAAAGTTAAAAATCCAAATCCAGTTTAGTGAGGGATAAAACCACCAGAGGTCTGCACACTTAGCTCTGTGGGGAAGCCAAGGCAAACGCTACAATTCTTTACCTCTCAGGATCTGTAGCTGTAATTTGAGCACTAAGTGCAAGTACAGCACTCATGGCTGTTGACAAAAGCACCCCACTCTGCCAAAACCTATGCCTGGATGCATTTTTCCCCTCCTTAATTTTCATATGTAAGTCCTGTTATTACCCAGAACCTCATCCTGATTGTATCAAAAATGAGGTAAGATTTGCTAGCAATTTTAATGGGAGGCAGGTTTGGTTCCCTGTCAGAAAGCCCCCAGTATTTTCAACGATGTCTTTACAGACCACCTCGTAATACATACCAACACGTGCACGTGATATCTTTTAACTAACAAATGTATGACCGAGGTACAACAACTGCTTATCCAGAACACGAAGCGTGCCCGTATGTTTCCTTGCAGGATTGCTTAACAAGACCCTTGACTGCAACTGAGGAGAAAATGCAGTGTGTGCTGACACTATGGCTTGTCCTTTGCCTTTTGATAAGAGGACTCAACGTGGAGCAGTTTTGACAGAGAGTGATTTTTCCTGACTGATATGATTTGCAAACAGTACATTAGCAAAATTCAGCTCAAAAGATGGAGAAAAGCATGCCATCTTCTCTTCCCAGGCTCTGGCAGGAAACGTTTTCAGATAAACTCACTGTTTTTTTCTAGCCTCCTTTCACAACACTGCTTAGTACATCCAACCTTGGGTTGTGAGGTTCCAAGGAGAGGTGGGAATTATTTAGAAAATGGCTCAGTATTTAGGCATAAGCTAAGCAGAACGTCTAGTTACTCATTAGATGTTGGGTCTCCTGTAGCCCTGAATCTGTGCCAATCTGGCTGTGTGACAGATGGTGAGGTAGCTTATACTACTCCCTAAAGTTCAATTAATAGAACAGCAGCCTATCAATAAACACACTCTCTCATGTGTTTGTGGTCTGATCAATATTTTGCCAAAAATTCTCACCTCGCTGACGGTCTCTGTCCATGCAGCTCTGGTCTAGCTTTAGAAAATTATTTATTACTGTCTAGCTTTGGCTGCAGGCACATTTTTTTCCATACAAGAACTGGTCAGAGGGAGTTCCTCTTGGTAAATTTGTGAACTGAAATTAAGAACATCATTGAGACTGTCCAAAACTGCATGGTTGTTTTTCTTGTTTTCTTTTTTTTTTTTTTTTTTCCATGGCTATTGAAGGTCACACATAGAATTTATTTTTTTCCTCTGCTCAATAAATGCCTTTTTTTTTTTTTTTTTTTTTTAGGTGGGCTGATTTTCTGGCATGCTTACTGTGACTGCTCTGGAGGACTGTTAAATGAGGTCAGCAGTAGATGCTGGTTTATAGAACGATCCTGGCGTGTGTACTATACATCAGTTTTTCTTCACCAGAGACAGAAGAAAACAGATATTTTATGGCTAACGCAGGAACAGCAACTTTCAGATATACACACAGCCTCCTGGCCCATAGCATAACCTACATATAATTCAAACAATAGCTGTACAGAATTTAGCAGCAATCTCAGTGACTAGTAAATCCTTTTTGTCCAATTCTTTCCACAATAAAGGAACACACTCAACATGTTAACTAGCAAATTACTAGATCAAACTTCTTCTGGGAATAGCAATTCTGGCAAAAAGTAAAATGTTTGTTTTCAGCGTTCCTTTATGGATGGTCTTAAGAAAATTAGATACCATTCTTATTTTATACATTGTGACTTCTGCAGCAATAGAAGTATAAACTCACGCTAAAAGCAAGGATGCAGAGACACCTTGTTGTTGGCTACCTTATGCAACAGCACATCTACACTGCACCCAAATTTCAAGCTTAAATAGTAAAACCTTAGGAGCTATTTTCAGCGTAAAGTAGAACTAAGACCTCAGCATAGCCCTTTGCTACTGGCACGTTGCCGAGCTGGCTAGCAGTAGCAGATAGGCTTCTGCAGGCCTGCACCAGACAAGGTATGACAGTGAAACACTTGAGAACAGGGTTTGGCTTCAGATTGGATATTTTCCCACTCTAGTCTAGAGGCCTGTGCCATGACAACCTCACTTAGGAAGAAGGGGGGGAAAACCACGCTCCTCCTACATAAACATTTGAATTCCTTCCAATGTTGCGACAACTGATCAGCGCTGGTTGTAAGAATTCAAGTGCAAGAACCAGGCTTAGCAAGCATAATGAATACAATGTGGCTACCATGATCTTCCCCAGCCAAGTTAAATCACCACCCTTCCAGCAAGAACAAAAACAATCTAACAAAAACAGGAAAATGGGCTCCTGCCATATTAAGCTTTCACTCTAAGACTGAAGTAGCTTTCATTGTGGTGTTAATTCACTTGATTTAGAGCTGAAGTCTAGTCCTGCTAGATTAGCACTGCTATTTCCTCTACTGGCTAGTTTTGTGATACGCTATGCCTCATTGCCAGCTTTTGTCATTTGATCACAGCTGCTTAAGTACAGCACCAGCTGGATGAATGATACCTCTGTTCAAAACTGTCTTTCTTATTCACATAATTGCCAAGACGTTATTTATATATGAGGTACTGTACTTGCTATTAAGGATAGGGCTTTCCTGCCTTGCTCATGTGGGATTGGTGGTGGGTGCAAGGCGAAGCAGCTCATGGTTCTGTTGGCACAGGCTGTCCTGCAGTCCCCCTGTTCTTTTCACTCTGTGTTACCACACACAGAGACCACTGAGCCCTGCTCCTGTGAGGTGCTGCGCTCCGAGCTGGGGCAGCTTTGGGTTATGAAAGCTGATTCTTTCAGTCACAGTCTCTCATAGTTAATTTGATCCAATGGGATGAACGTACTACCTTACTTTCACTCAAAGACATGTCCCATACACAGCTGTATTACACCCTCTGTGCTCTGGATGCTGCACTAGCGCCATGGTAACGGAATTGTCAGTGCAGCTCTGATAAAGGACCTCATACTGAAGGAAGCCAGGAACTTTGGAGGGATTATAAGAAGTTAAAATATTTCTAAATATAGCAATTACAATCCATGTGAGATCCAAAGTTCTGCTTAACTATCAATTAACTGAAAAACAATACTTTTACAGGCTTCTTCCCCAGCTTAGACACAGTGCATGTCACTTGATTCCAGACTTACATACATCATTCTCTAACAACCTTAAGACACAGAACAGTAATAAAACATATGAGGAGGGCGAAATGAGATCATGAACAGAAATGGGGAATGTGAAAAGGAAACAAGAATGTCAAAGCAGGTGAGTAAAACCTGTTCACTAGGGTTGTAGTTAGGTATCTAAAAACCCCACAGTAATAAAGTAACCAGATGTTTACCAAATGGGATGGGAATGACTGAGCATTAATCCTAGTCTAAATTTAGGTCCTAATCCTCTATTAAGAACTATCCCAGGCTGTGTTTTAAATACAGATTTGGCACCTTTACAATATAAGCTATTGACTGGCAGCCATCTGATCTTTATCAGTTTTTTGTATGATCCCCCAGGATACCAACAGATCAGATGATGACCACACAGAAGTAAGTCTTGAGTCTGAAAATTCAGTAGCAAACATGTCAATGACTACTGAGCACAAACAGACTAATATTTATGACTAATCTGTCTGGTGACTAGATTAAACATACTTGATCACACTTCAGCAGAGTCCATCTTGTTAATAAACAGTTCTTAGTTCTGGCAGCCATGGTATTTTTGAGGAGTATAAAATGTGGACAACACTGACATGAATCTCTCTTACCTGTAAGTGAATCGCTGAGGTATATCTTGTATCTCAAAGAATTACACAGCTGCACACCCACGAACTTCTTATACCAAGTCCTCTTTACATACTGTTTCCCTTTGCATTCTGAATAGGTGTCAGAATTGAATGGGATTTCAGTCCAGATAGCATCCTTTCCCACTGCAAGAAAGGAAGAGGCTGAAGTATGACGATGCATAGAAAATTATTTACAACAAATACATTCAAATAAATAGAATTAGAAAGCTCCATGGAACGGAATGCACATTGAAGTATAGCAATACTTCAGAATCAGTCAGCTGCATTTTCAACATTAAAGGTATTTCAAGGAAGCACTGGAGTGTGCAGAGGTGATTGATGCAGCGAACTGCTTCTGCTCTGTGTGTCAGTGGAGCCAGTTTGAAATAAGCTCTCTAACTTTTTTAGGGGGACAATGTGCGTGGGCAAAATGTTCATTTACAAAGTTATGTGATACAGTCACTGTTTCTCAGTGGATTCAAGACAGGAAAGTCAACTTGCAGCAAACCATATGTGATTAAAAACTTACATAAACATTAAGTGTTATGTGGAAATAAATGCTGTCTCAGTTTTTTTTTTGTCAAGTGATGTCCACTACAAATGTGAAAAGCAGACTGCTTTGCTTGAATGGATCTCAGCTGTTCTTCAAAAGCTCAGTCTACCTCCTACCAAAGACAGCAAGAGCCTTATAAGTGGCCTAAAACAGAGCTGGATCAAGCCTTCCGAAGCAGGTTTTTTTTTTTTTTTTTTTTTTTTCTAAAACACAATGGCAGATAAATAGTATCCTTTGAGTTGTGTTCTGTTAACTCACTTAAAACGTGTGAAATAGCTTATTCATTTTGCAGAGCTTTTTTTTTGACTTAACAACAAGACAGAAAATATGAGGCTGTCCTTGGCTCATTTGTATATGTTGGTTTGAAGCCATCCCAGCTGCCATGGGAGAACCACATCACATTGATTGCATTCTGCTCAGGTAAACAAGTAGCCTGGCATGAATTCCTTACAAGAAATATGGGTGGAAAGAACGGAATCATGTGTAAAGGCTGCTTGATTCTGCAGTTCATTTAACCGGTGCAGTACAGAACCCCACCATTAAAATTAAGCTATTTCATTTCTGAAAAAAAATCTGATCAGAGGACATTATAATATACATAATAGTCTTACTTGAAATCGGCTCACTCACTCTTGGGTCCGCTGTGGAAAGAAACAAACATTCAATCAGACACCAAAAAATTAACTTTCCCAAAACTCCAATGGAAAAGCATTGGTAAGTAATTTCCTATAGCTGACAAATTGGTGAAACACAGTGTTTTGGAAGCAAAGTTCACTTTTGTATCAAATTAACCAAAGTAATTTCTTATGTTATGGTGTGACATTACAGCATCAACAAGCTCTTAAAAATGTTACTTATGGGACCCTGGATTCAAACTGGGTTCTAGTAAGACAAGTGTAAACCAGTTGCCAGTAAAACCCAATTCTATCGCCTTTCCCCCCACCTTTTTTAATTACACTGTCAAAAACTTGGGGGAAAAAAAGGACACTTCTGTAATGCTTGCTACACAAAATTTGGTTATGAAAGCCCAGAAGTGAGAAATTGATGTGTGCAATTAAGAAAAAATAAAACTGACTGCTTAATTTGGCCAAGCTAAATAGGAGACAGAACGTAAGCCTTGTCATTAATGAAAATTGCACTTGGCATAAACATTGTTTCAGTTCTAACAATCCAGGTTACAAAGAGTGTATTCACAGTTTTTCAATATGTGTGGCTTCATCTGAACTCCTCCCTGTCTAATCCTTTGCTCAGCCAAAACTCTCATCCATCCATCAGTGACTGAGCAGTGATCAGGACTATTATATTATTACACCTGGCTCAAAATGCGGATCAACAAAGTCCTTTTAAACAGACTACACCCATTTGGAGTCGAATATGGTCCTGAAGTGCTATCAAACAATAAACACTTCTACACAAAAGAAGATACCTGGTTTGTACAGCGTCATTAAGTCGAATGTAGTTAGCCAGTTAGCCTCACTATGAACTCAAACACAGAAAGCAAAGGCATTCTCTGATTCTCACCTTTGAGTCAGCTAGGACTTAAGATTGGGAACCAATCAATGGTCAAAATAGACTCGTAAATATGTCTTTAACAGTTTCACAGGAAAGTAAGAAGGATGGATGAAGACATACCAAGACCATCAACTTTTCCAGCTACTATTTCTCAATCCTCTTTTCAGTCTAAAGACAGCACTATTACAAACAGCTTTTTTTGAACAGGTAGAAAAAGTGCTCATAAACACACCAGCCCCCAGAAAAACTTTGTTCCCTATCCAGAACGTATTAATGAGTTTGGTAGACATAAAAGGTCAGAAATATGAATCCTAAATGAATGAGCTTTCTTTAAGGATAAAGCCAATTTCTTCACAGGGAATGCCAGACTCTCCATGCTCCTGCCTTTTTTTTTTTTTTTTTCCTGCAGTCTGGCCATCTTATACCCTCACACAATAGAGCTGTGATCTCAGGCTGACCTTCCAGCCATTAATAAAACAGGCTGAGTAGTAAAAAAGAAAACTATCTGGAGATTGAAAAGATCTCCAAGAGCATGACCAAACCTATAAAATGAAGCAGGAGAGCCTTTCACATATCCCTGACAAATGGATTAAAGTTGCTCCACAAACTCTCATACAAGAGCCACTGTAAATCAGTCAGCAGACTTTTGGAAGTTCTTACCTGATTCCGTACTGAAAGACACGACATTGCTACTTGGACCTTCACCAAGTGGGTTTTTAGGTTTCACATGGAATTCATAACTGGAGAATAAAAAAATAAAAGAAGAAAATTTTGCAAACCAAGCATTCTTTTGGAGTACAGAGCAAGCAAACTGCCAACACACACCTTGGTGCTACTCCTGTTGGAGAAGAGCCAAAACGCCTTGTTTCTTGCTCTGAAAACACCGAGACATTCTTCATCCTATCTGCACAAGGCCTCTCCGAACATGTAATTTACCAACCCTTTTGAAAATTCTTTGCTCACATACTATTAATGTCTGAATTAATGCACCACCAGTTTAAGTCCATCACCTCTTACACGTGCAGTTTCAGTTCTGGCAAAGGGAGCAGTTCAGGTGAGGTTCAAAACAATCTTGTAAGGAGAGATTGAGTAAAGCACACTGCTATTTATTTGCACATTTTTCAGCCACGAGAACACAAACTTCCAATGCAGCACCTCCTAGGCCCACCAACAGTGACAGAGTGAGCCAGTGGTGAAATGCAAGGCATGTCTTCTGGGACAGAAGCTCAGCCAAGGCAAGGATCCAATTTCTTGAACGTATGTTAACACTGAATATATGAAGCAATTAAAAGACACTGTGCAGTGTCACCTTATCTTTTCACCTTATTATCTCACAACATCAGTCTATGCTGCAGTTATCTCATCATCTCTCTTCCTCACAACTCTGTTCAGAATCATTTAAGTGCTAAGAAAACTGAGTAAGGTTGAAGAAAAAAAATCCAAGCCAAATTCCTCTGCTCAAGGCTCTCCCACCCCTCACACTTGCTTAATGTTGACAGGCAAGACAAGATTGTTTCTAACTTGGCAGCTCAGCTGAAACTTGGATGTTCAGTTAGATGCTGTAGGTAAACAGTTATTGAAAAACAGATGCAAACTTACAAATGTTGCACAGAAGACAACAGCCCCATGGGGCAGGAAAGAGAGTTTCAAGGGGGGAGGCTGAGTACGGCTACAATCTCACATCAACAGCAGAGCTAGGAAGACACACTTATTTCCTGCCTCCCAGCACACGCCATCTCAGCAAAGCTGCTTTTCTGCTCTCCTGACTCCAGGTTGGCAATAATCAGAAGCAATAATCTGCCCTACACGTACCAGCCACAAATATTTGTCATATGCTCTGGGTGCACGCATGGTAAAGCTCTACAATATTTTTTCATCAGCTAGAGATACAGAGGACACGAATCAAAAGGACTGTAGTGCTGGAAAATGGACCCTAACTTAGAGACTGAAAACTGAACAAAATGAGAATCCCTGAAGTTGGCAATTAAACCCTCAGCTCTCGACTCACGAAGGATCACTTATTAGTGATAACATGGTAGGTCATGGCTGTAACACAGCATTTTAATGTACTGCTGAGATTGTTTCCAAACAGCATTTTTTTTTTTAAGAAAAAAAAAAAAAAACCTCTCTGCACGGTTGGAAATTTGTAAACTCCATTTACAAATCTGTACAAGAGACACAATATTCAATCCAAACTCTAGATTACTTCTCATTACTTCTTGGCTCCTGCAAAACCTGACAGCTCACTAATTAACCTCAGTGGACTAACTGTGCAGTACCAAGTAACTGTTTTCCATCCGCAACATGTCTAAGACAAACTTAGAAATTGCTTACAGAAGCAATTGCCTTGATTTCTAGGGTTTTCTTTTATTATTTTTTTTTAAGGGGAAAAACCCAACATTTTTGGTCAAATATTGTCACCTAGTAGGAAAGGTGGCTGCTCAAAGAACTGCAGCACAGCAGTTGGAGATCCCTTCTGAATAATCAATGATGAAGACTCACTAATATATTGGGTGTTCTAAAGTAATAGCTAGAAGATGCATTTTGGACAATGTACAATTTAATGCATACCTTCAAATGTAAGTCTCCAGACAAGTTCTCTCGTTTCCATCACAGCAGGGTCACAGCTAAGTCACTGACTGAACTCTGATCACTGATAGCTCAGTATGGTATGTTCTACTGCTGTTATGGGCATTTATGGTCTAATTTTATAGATGATAGTCATATCTTTATGCCACTTCATATGAAATCAAGAGAGAGATTTTTGCCTAGGATTCCTGATGTAGAGTTGGATTTTTTTATTTTTTAATTCCACAGCAATGGCTACAAGGAAAGGACAAAAACTGAGCAGGTGCCATGCTTTTATGGAACTGGATTGGGCAGTAGGAGGGATTTGGAAAGTAATGATGCAACAAGTGTTGAATTAAAGATCTGTAGATGCCAAATCTGGATCTCACCTGAATATTTAAGGGTTTTGCAAGTTATTTTCCTCTATCATCCGGAAAATCAGGAGTTGGACAAGATGGTGGAGAATTTAGAAAAAAAAATAAGGTATTTTGCTGATTTTTGTACCAATATATTGTCCTCAGGAGCTGATATATCCTACTTGGAGTTAGTAACATTAAGCAACATACTTCATTGGAAACAGTCCTGTTCCAAAAAATTTGAATCCATGAACTTGGACCCATCAATTCTCTAACTCCATAAAAAGACCAAAACAAAACTGAAGTCTAAATATTTTCCAAACAGTGCTTTTCAAACTGTGGTCTAGGGACCACTAAGATCTCCGCAAAAGGTCAAACCACAATGGGAAAGCTATGGCAAAATTTAAGTAAAGAACTAAAATCTTCAGATTTCAGCCCATATAAACAGAAAGAGAAAACTGCAAAAGGGGAAAGTAATAAAGTTATGTTCAACATTCAGTTTAACGGATGGACTTTAAAAAAAAAAATCACTTAGGAGAGCTTTCTAATCATAATATTAAAGAGCAAGTTTTGAAACTAAAATATATACAAATCACCAGTTTTGTGATAAGTGTTTTCACAGGTACCCAAACATTACAGCCTCCTTTTCCTCTGCCACACCCGCTCCTGGAACTGTAGCAGTGGCTGGAACAGTACAAAAACTAGAAACGACCACTTTTGAAGATGAGACAAACTTAACTAGTTGACTGAAAATTGAAAGGTAGAGAAAGGTGAAGTTAGACTGTGTTCATGGTGTGACAGACTTTATAGATCTGACTAATTTTAAAACCATGGTGTGGCTCTCTTCAAAGAAAACTATATGAAATCTTCCATTTTGTGTGTCAGGTGGAAGACCTGAAAAGCTGAAGAAGAAAAGCTTCAAGAAGTGTAGTGTCAGAATAAGGGATAATGGCTTTAAACTAAAGAGGGGAGATATAGAATAGATGTTAGGAAGAATTTCTTTACTCTGATGGTGGTGAGGCTCTTGAACAGGTTGCCCAGAGAAGCTGTGGATGGATGCACAATCCCTGGAATTAGGATTTGGGCAACCAGGTCTGGTGGAACGTGTCCCTGCCCATGGCAGGGGGGTTGGAACTGGATGATTTTTAAGGTCCCTTCCAACAAAAACAGTTCTACGATTCAATGAAAATAGAAGTAAAATGGTGTAAAAATAAGGGTACTTGCTGCAATTTTACATACTTCCAACAGAAGCTACAAGGGAGGGGAAAATTGCCTGGAGGTTCAAGAAAGTATGTAGGGCAAAGTTAATAAGGGGAAATAGGAAAGCTACATAATGATTATCCCATGTCTACATCATAGGTAGACTTGATATTCATGAGAAACTGCAGCCTATATTTCATCTTTATATCTGTGCACTCATGATGCCAAAAGATCTGCTGCCCAATATAAGTAAGCAATTTAACATTTCTCACACCTCTACACTCCTTAAGAATGCCATCCTATACACCTGGGAGAGGACTAGGCCTCCCAAATCCTCCCATACTGCAAAGACAATAGAAGTCATTGTGCAGATTAAATGGACTTGACTTAACAGTAATTACTATGCAGAGCATATTTTTCCGCCATAGGAAATCACTATTCCACATGGAACTTTGGCAGAGGTAACTGTTCCTGCATTTCTCAAGTCATGCAAAAGGAGAAGATGGAAGACTTCAGCACTGAAAATAGCTGAAGAAAGTCTTTCATCACAATATTGAGGACTAAAGGAGCTGAGCACAGTCCTAGGACATCAGGTCAATAGGTGGGGAGGTGCCAGTGGCTAAATAACGATCATGCAGGACTGCCCAATGTATTGAGCTTCTCTCTGCAGAGCATGCTTGACAGCGTGATCACACAGAGCAAACAAAACTAGGCATAAGAGAAGGAAATATTTTCTTAATAAATAAATAAATAAATAGCACTGAGCTTGTTTGAGGAGTCCTTCTCCTAATTAGGTTGGAAGAAGAGCCAAAAGAAATGGGCAGTGCTTACATGTGAACCCTGGCATCAACAACAATTTATTACAAAAGCCTGTAAGCCTTGTAATAGAGTACCAAAAAATCCAGTATTTTTCTGTAATCTTCATATTCCTATCCTAACACTGTTGAAGCTATCACTGTAATTCTCATCTCATGACACTTGCTGTTACCAAAATCTAAGCTATCTGCATTGGGAGATTTTTCTCTTCTATGTGGTTAGCACAATTTGGATACTAACTGCAATACCACACAATACTTGACAATAATACTTGGCAATAATGACATGAGCGGGTACATATGAATTAATGCCTATAAATTTATAAAAAGCTTACAGCTGTGGTGATTTAGCCTACAGGAGAGAAGGCTCTGGGGAAACCTTAGAGGGGCCTTCCAATATCTAAAGGGGGCCTACAGGAAAGGTGGGAAGGGACTCTCTTATCAGGGAGTGTAGTGATCAGACAAGGGGTAACGGCTTTAAACTAAAAGAGGGGAGATTTAGATTACATGTTAGGAGGAAATTCTCTACTATGGTGAGGCACTGAAACAGGCTGCCCAGAGAAGGTGTGGATGCCCAAACCACCCTATGATTGTATTATTCAGTAGAGATTTGAAGACCTGGTATGGTCTCTGAGTGTATTATAACAACATTCTCTTTTTTCTTTCATACCTTAAAGAAATATGAAATAAACTTTTGAAGGAAACCACCTACCACATCATAAAAACAGTTTGGTATGTGCATATATCCTACACTTCTCACCTTTACTTTACAGTTTTGTTTGTTTTAATTGATTGATGTTTTTGTGTGTGTTTAAAAGTATAATGATTATTTGTTTTATTCTGGTTTTGCATTTCCTGCTATTTTAATCCTCAAGACTCCTCATGACTGAAAACATACTCTACCTTGGGTCACAATCTAAAGCACAAATCCAAAGAGACTACTTCAAATGTGCTTTTAAGCACCTTTTTAAAGGTGAAAAGCATATTTGAAATCACCAAATTACTTAACTAGTCAAAGGATCAGAACCTAAAAGGAAGCTTTACATATATGTGAAATGCAAGCATCACAGACTCTTTGATTGTTCTTAATACTTTTTTAGATTAAAAATATTTCACCAATAGACTGGTGCGACAGACACATCCCCTATTTTAATGACTACCTGAATTTCCTGAGGCCATTTGGCACATCTCTGACTAATACAGCAGAACTGCAGCCTTCATATTTTCCTTTATTACCTTCCAATTACCGCCAAAACAAACATGCATGAGAACTGTTTTCAACAACACCCAGACTCTTTTTTGAAGGCTTATATAGAAAATGGTGTTGCAAAGTTTCCTGGACACTAGTGGTATGTTCTATGAACTTAATTGCCCTTTAACAAACCACCACAAAGAAAGAGGAAATACACAACTAATTTAAAAAATATTTCAAGATAGAGCAGGGATACAGAGACTACATATTTTGGCAGAAGAACCAGCAGAAATACCAAATGATACTATATCAGATGACTGGGAGACTTAGAAAAATAAATCAATTTTAAGAAGTCAGAAACTCTAAGACTTTGAAAAAAAAAAAAACTAACTAAAATTCTTTCAGAAATGGGAAAAAAGAATTGGATGTAAAACAAAAACAAATACAAAACAAAACACACACAACAACAACAACAAAAAGCTCCAAAACAAACAACTGTATTTAACATTCTAGGCTAGAAAAGTTCCATGAAAAAAAGCTACAGAATAGTGAAACTAATCTTAATGAAGGAGAAGATGCAGATGAACACCATTACTACAAAGGAGACAGAATGAAGGAAACAAAAATCACAGTAAGCCCCTTTCTATATCAGGCTTCTCCAGCTCTATTACAAGAAAGCATCTCAGGGAGAGAAACGTGGAAAACTGAATAACGACCTTACTTTGACAGATTCACATATGGCAGATTTTGCACGACTATTATCATAGGAGAAATCACACACTTTCTTTCTTTAAGGGCAGTTTTTAGTTTAAAGCTAAGAATAGATAAAGAGCACAAAGAATGAAGTCTAGGGTATGCCAATGAAAACAGGTGTTTCTGTGGGGACAGCCCCATTAAAAAAAAATCAAAACCAAGAGACCTGTATGACAGGTTAGATAGAATATTACAAATCTCACTCCTCAAACAACTGCTTGGAAGCTAGACTGTAATTGCTTTGACCAAAAAAATCAGTTTTGTGTTTTAGTTTTGACCATTTTCCAAATGGAGTAGATGATACATTTCTCAAAACACCATGAGAGTTGCTCTCAGCATGAAAAACATGAATTTTCCATATGAAAGACAAAAATTAAGCTGCCAGTTCATACTTTTCTCTGATTTTTCTTTGCTAAGAAATGAATAATATTTGCTTTAATATAGAAAAATACTTCAGCCTGCATTGAAGAAAGTGGGCAAAATTAACAAGATTGGAAACTACCCACATAAGATAAAACCATACAGTAATTTAGATTGAAAGGGACCTCTGGAAGTCATCTGGAAGTCACCCCTTTTCACAACAGGACCAAATTAAAAGCTACATTAGGTTGCCCAGGGTTCATTAATAAGCACACAGACACTCACTGCTTGAATGACAGCATAAAAATTGAGTAGTTCAGTAATTAATTCAGCTTAACTAGAAGAAAGGAGGATGAATGGAATTTGGCTATCTCACTCATTTAACAAGAAGGACAAAGTAGGGAATAACTATAGTAAAAGCTGTAGAAAAATTGGAGTAAGAGTGATACTGAATTGAGGTTTGACTCAAATATGACCTGAATCTACTCTGAAATCCCTGAAGAATATGAAGGATAATAAAAGCTAACTGCAGTACAAACTTATAAATCAACAACAGTGTATATGTGATTAATAGCTCACAGAAACACATATATAACAGAAACACTTCAGCAGAGGACATTGGTAAAACAAGAGAAAGGTTTCCTCTTCAAGCACCAGCTAATTGGATATAACTATCTGTAAGAAGTATATATAGTTATCTAGCTTGTATAAGGTAACCACACAACATGGTTTGAGAAATTTCAGGTAAAAGTTAATATAAGAAGCAAAATATTTGATGAAACTAAACAGCAATCAAGATCCAGAGTATCTGGAGCCAGGTAACTGATTAGTGCCAGGAACAGCAGCAGTTTCAAAACTCTGACCAACCAAATAATGGATATCATTAGTACTTTCCATGTTCCTAAAATTAACAGAAGTTTTCTATGTATTACACATGTACGACAAGACAAACAAATGACAGACTGCCCTAACGTACAAAACTTTTGCTTAAAAGTAACCTTCACAACTTGTTGTATGTACTGCAAATCAGAACTCATCTTCTCTTTTAGCCAACACATTTTTGTTCTGGACAGCTGCAGTCACACATGCAATTTTTCAAGGGAGACTCTCAGTCTCCCATTGAGACTGTCTTCCTAACAAAGTCCAAATTTCTTAAATTTCCAAGTCTGGCCATTAGCTCCTCATCTTTAAAATGCACCTTCTCTAAAGGAGGAGCGGTATCTGGCTTACTGCAGAACTTTTCAGAGGTATAGCAGTATGTTCCGTTAGATGTGGGCATTAAGTTCTTTAGCTTCTGGCCAGGCACTGAATATCCTTCCTATCTATTTTACCTCAAGAGGACAACAGATCTTGGGCAATGGGGCTGCAAACCGTCTTTGTGATGTACTGCTCCTAAAGAGTAAACACTTGGAGAATTACAGGCTTCAACTGTAATTCTGCTGCTGTAGAACTTTCACATTCGAATTTACCCATAGCGACTGAGATATGATATCCACAATCATGTTTATTGTTTTTAAAAATCTTCATTTAGATCTGCATGGATTAGATACATGCTGAACTTTCTTCAACTCTGGAAGCATTGAACCTTTAGAGTGGCGTACGGGATTCACACGGCATCCCTGATGGCTTCAAAAGAGTTGGAAAATTAGCATCTCAAATTCAGCTTGTCAGCTTCTCCAAACTGTTTCATGGCCAAGAGGTTCTTTCCCAACTAATCCACCTTCTGCTACTGATCATCTCTTTCCATATACTTTCTGGTGGTGTTGTAAATGTTGATCCTTTGCAAGAGGGATTTCTTTTTCTCTTCCAAGTTTCATTTCCAGCTCTACCTCTTCTGCAGCTCTTTCCTTTAAGGCTAGTTATGGAAAAATCTGCTTCCCAGATTTAATGTATTACTTTATGAATTTTCAGACATTTGGGGGGCTCAATTGATTTATTCAGATGTATATTCTCTTCCTCGTATTTTCAAGTCAGTTTTATCCACTGGTCCATTTACTTCATCTAGTGAGCAATGAGCTCATGACAGCTAGGAAATCTTTATTATAGACATTTGTCTTTCCTTGCAACACTAAAACTGTCTACATGATGTCAGTTGTCTTCAATCCCTTTCTTACTTTCCCTGAAATTAATGGCCAACAAGCCTGGATTCAAATGGCAACAGTAACAATTTCTTGTGCTTCTACCAAAGCTTTCAAGACATTCTCAGAACTAGGAAACATTCTGAAATAAGAGCTTAATCAAACAAAGCCTCTCTGAGGACTTTGCCTACTTGAAATCCTTTCAGACCGAAGGGACACCATTGCAATTCATATCAAACCTTTTCAATTTCAGATGATACCCTCCTGAATCCAGAAAGACTTTCAGGGTCCTTCCTTTCTGGTGCTAGGGGAGTAGAGATTACAGCCATCACCCCACCAAGGAAAATTTATCCTTTTATGTCCTAAGTAATCATCTACCAGTTAGTGCTGATTTCGTATCTAGCTTGTTTTAACAAAATTCACACTCCAAAAGACATCTTTTGTCCGTGGTCTCTGGTCTGCTGTTGATCACCAAAACCCAAAAGTCCTCTCATAAGACTGACAGAAGTGTTACAAATTAAAACTAAAAACTATTTTATCTGCTTCCCAGAACTCCTCTTTCTTACGACCTTTCCAACGGTTTCAGGGCCTGCCTGCCTCCACCTTGCTCCATTTCTTAAAAAGCAGCAGTCTAAAAATGCTTTCCTCTTTTAGCCACCTGGACATTATTCTCAGCATCCAGGGCTTCACATTGCTTCTATGGCTTTTTTACTCTTAATCAGTCCATCTAATTTCTGTCACCAAATTCAACCAATTTGAATGTGTAATGGAAGACAGTCTCAATAACAACTCACAGTTGTTTTCAGGGATGCAAGTGCATCATTTCAAAGCAGATCCTAAAACAAAAATAGAAACTGAAAAGAAAACAGTGCCCACTGCCTTTCTTCAGCTGCTACTCCAAAACCCTGTTGTTTTGCTGTCTCTTCTAAGCCTCCTCAATTGACAAGATTGACTTGACTGATGCTTGGTCACCAGCATCAGTTGTATTGCTAGTGTATCATAACTGACATGTCATGACACATCTGTAGTTCAACCTTTCACAAGCAATGTGCCTTTAGAAGATAACAGAGATGATCATTATGCAATACACAGCAGTCCTAGCCCATCTTTTGTGTTTTGGAGTCTCTTAGAGAAGTTCTTTTTGGGTATCTCAATTTGCTTAGCCTTTCTTTTCCATTTCCCTTCCCCTCCACTTTCTGCAACAGTTCCTTGTTCCTCCCTCGAGAAGCTGCTGCTCACAACTAGGTAAAAGTTAAGAACTAATGCCTCAGAATCCACATACTGCCTAGAAGTTAAGATTCATGATGGGTTCTACACAGAATTTTGTGTTGTGTTACCAAATTTAAAGATAGTAGTAGAAAAGGGCAGTCAATCTGAAATGGAAAGTCCAGTTACCAAAGCCAAATGGTCTTACAGGGCAAAAGAAACTTGACATTCACTAACTTTCTGATGCAACCAATAAGTAATTCAAAACACAGGACAGTGCCTCCTCCCTCCCCCCCACACTGCTCTGAATCTTACCATGAAGAAAGAAGAATATATATATAAATATATATATATATATATATATATATATATAAATAAATGTGTATATATATATATATTTTATGAGATTTTTTGAACTGAATTATAACACTGGCATAGTTGCCCAAGATGCATGCCATCAGCCGGGACTCACTGACTCATTTTTAACTTGCCAGCTGTTTTTATATACTGAAAGAAAGCCTCTGTATTGCACCTCTTTATGGTGCAATGCAGTGGTCAGGCTTCGTATAGTGGCCTAACTTGCATTCCAGTAGTTGAATGCATACATCTACGTAGCCAAGGAGCCTGTATCTGCTGTGCTGAGTATCCTTAAACCTCACAGAGAGACAACTACATATAAATCTTTATCTGACACATCAGGATAACATTTCACATGTTTGTCTTGTTTCTTCGTCTGCTAAATTTATCAAGAGATTAAAAAAAAAAAAAAAGTATTTTTTTCCTTTTTTTTTTTGTAGTCTGTCCAGACCACATATGTGTTCTTTGAAATTTCATAAAGTTTCCTCAGATCCATCTGATCTGTTCACTTAAAAGAAAGTAAAAGCAAAGCATGCCTTTCTCCTATCAGAGCACAAGTAAAAGCAATTTGGTCTTACATATGTATATGTGAATGTATAAATATTATATATATTTGAAGTAACTACTTTTAAATATATGTGTGTGTATACATATATATTTGAAAATATTAGCATTTGAAGTGGCAGACAGCTGACAGAGTAAATTAGTTGAAGAAACTTAGAAAATCATTTTACTTAATTACCTTGTGTCAGGTTTTAGGTTTTCCACCGTAGAATGGGTTTGATTTGTAGTGATAATTGACTTCTCCTTTTCACCATCACTTGCTCCATTTTCAGTTGACACAACTTCATACTCTAGAAAAATACAGTAAAGAGAAACGTGTTTAAACAGCAGCTCTCACTTGAACTTCATTGTTCTCCCTTTTTTCCATCTGACTTCCACTCCTACTGTCTAACAGACTGTACAGACATTTCATGTGAACAAGTCTGGATGTTAGAATTCTAAAATGGTTATAAAAACTCCTTAGAGTTCCAATTACAGATTGCTGAGTGCCTAGCCTCTCATCCTTTCTCATGATTCAGTTACGGGACAGAGGATACTCAACATCTCACCTTCACCCAAGGGTACTCTACTGACAGAATACTGAACACAAGTAAGTTTACATATCCTTCAGTTTGAATAAAGAAGCATCAAAGATGAAAGTACAGTTTCTAAATGCTTAAACCCTGATTAACTTAAAGTAAGACCTAATAAAACTTAGGTTTCCACAGGAAACTGCTCACTAATTTTGCTTATGCTCTTGGGAATCTGTCCGTTTAGAATTAAGTACTTTTGTTTATTTTTGTATTTGTATTATTTATAGAGACTTACTACTTTATTTTCACCTCACTGGTATGTACTACCGAGTGTGAGCCATGCTCTAAACAGGGGAGTAGAACCAGATGTTTGGGAAGAAGATGCCCCTTCGAAAAATCATAACCATATCCAAGATACAGTCTATCTCTAGCATGCATCCTCTGACATGAGTCACAACTCCAACACAATTCACAGACTCTTCTAATAAAAACACTGAGTATATTGTTAATTTTCCTCTCAACACAAAGAAATTCACAGCCTCCCAAACCCCTTCTTTTCCCTGCCCTAAAAGCTGTCTATAATTCCAAATGCAGCTTTGCTAAATGTGGGTTAACAAAGAACCACATTTTTAAAGACCATTTGCAATTTTTATCTACAATACAGTAGAATAAAGCATGTGTTATACTATAAGGATAAAGGCAGAGACTACCTATGAACAGCTACAAAACCTCTAGAAAACAATTTTCTTTCCATTTTTTTTTTCCCTCACAACACTATTATTTTTCATGTTTTTAACTAAATATTAGCAAGCCGTATGGCTTTTTAGCAAGTTATTTATTTATTTATTAAATATTTCTCAATACAAGTAGATCACTTTGTTGCCATCACAGGAAGATAATACATCTCCTGCCATCAAATTCAGTGTTGAAAAGGTATAAAATTCTCACAAGTGTTGCTGGATTCTCAAGTTCTCTCTCTCCTAGTATCTGTTAAGTGTTGTATATGAATACAAACGTGCGCCAACTCACACACAAATTGACCTAATTTTGACTGTGATTGTGCAACTTTGGCTTTCTTTGCACTCTTGTATGCAAAATGTAGGCATCAAAACCACTGGGGTACACTATATAACAAAATACAATTAAGTGACAGTGCAAAGCAGCCCTAAAAAATTATGTTCTAAAATGCCAAGCTTCTAGGCCAGTCTTTCAGACCAAGCAATTACACACATATATGTACATGTGGATTTTAGATTATTTGCTATAATGGTTTCAGAAGCAACCACTACACAGGGTCTTTTTTATATCATATCTTATATTTGGAGCATATATGAAGCGACATGTAACTTTAAAAATGGGTTTAAGAGTATGTCAAAAAGCCAGTGTTTTCTCTACGCTTTTCCTTCTTGGAAACAAAGACCCTTTCCTACACACACACACAGACACAGACACAGACACAGAGAGACACAAAAAAGGAAAAGCCCTTATTCACCACAATTAAGCTTCATTAGAGCAATGATGCTTATTAAGGACAGGACAGAGGCTGGATTTCCACTGCCTTAGGAGTATCTGGATAGAAATCAGTAGACAACTTCACAGGAATTCAATCCATCTGCCCTTCTGCTAGCCCCAAGTCACATGATTTAAACTTTTTAACTCATTCAAGTTGGAGAATAAAGGATAATACAACAAATGCATGGGCATGTGCTTCCATGCACACATACAATGAACTACTGAAGTGCATCCAGTATCTGCTTGTTAATGTATATTAACAGTGATCCTCAGTGGACTAGACAATACACTGCCCTCCATCTCTGAGACAACTCAACAGGAGGAGCAGGGCACCAGAAAAAAAGTTCTTGGTCCCTGACATTTTGCAGCTTTTATGAAAACAAGGAGGAAAGCTTGACCACTACTTTAGCTATTATTTGTCAGATCTTCCCATTACCAAAGTATAATTATGGTTTTAGTAATACCTAATATTATGAAAACCCTCATGCAACATATTAACTAACAGTCGACAGCAGTATTTTTTAAATAAGGCTTAACAAATTATCCACAGTTCTATCTGAAACTGCACATTAAAAATAAAGATGTGATGTCCAAATCAAACATTGAAAAAACATTTTTTTAAAAATACAAAAATAAAAGGAGATGACAGAAAACTTGATTTAAGTTCTTCTAAACAAGTAATACCATTCTTGTGCCAATATGAAGCAATCACCTTTTGGAGAAAATGGGATTCATTGACTTTTGTTGACTACAGAAAACATTCTTAGATGAGTCATTAACAGACTTATTTTTTAGACATTAAGATGAAGGACAAAAACTCAGTGGGAGTATTTCTAAGCCACAGAATTCAAACATTTTGTATTATGTATATTCATGTCCAGAGAAAGGCAATGAAGCTGGTGAACGGTCTAGAGAACAAGTCTTATGAGGAGCAGCAAAAAATAATGGAAATAAGACTGTATCAGAAGGAAATCAGACCTTGCTTTCCTCATTACATGATGCATGCTGACAGTTTTTCCAGTTATAATGCAAATGTTTTTTCTATTTCTGCAGTTGAAATGGTTGTGCTGCAGTGGGTTCATTAATGTACTCAAGAAAAACAGGTCTACTTCCAAGAAAAAAAAATGTAAACTAAGCAAGTTATCTGATCTTACCAAGCTAAGGACAGGTCTGTGGAGGAAGCCTCCAAATGACAACAGCAACAAAAAGGGTTTTCCCTGGATAAAAAGAGGCATATCTGAACTGCCTAGAAAGGAGAATGTTCACAAAGAGCCTCTCCCCAGCCTAATGTTAAAGCTAGGAATACGCTACAAATAGGTTCACACTTCTTCCAGCACATTACGGAAGACAAGTCAGGTAATCATTCTTCTTTCTTATTGTTACTTTTTATTTGCCTATAGTCTTTTTTTTTTTCTTCTCTTTTAATTCAGCAGAAGGGGCAACTTTCTTCCTCTTTCTCAGAAGAAGGTGGTAGAGGCTTTTTTTTTGTTCTGAGTGTGCCTTTGGATCTGCGTTTATTATTTTTCAAAATTGTGGGAAGAACAGGAAAGAATCCAGGCTGAGCTTAGTAATTATTTCTAGAGAATCAAGGGAAGACTATTTTGGGGAAGAGAGCATGTGACAGTCACCATTACAGCTCTGCAGTAAAATCTGTCATGACATGCATGTAAAGCAACTTCTGAAAATATCCCACTTACACGCTAAACTGAATGGCTAGCGATCAAATCTTTCTCTTCACAGTTCCTAGACTTCCTTATTCTACTCACTTGTAAAGCAACACAGCCAAATCTGTTTGGCCACAGCAGTGATTGAGTTAGTGATTTTGCAGATCAAAGTTCTCTTTTATAACAGTGGTAAAAATGGAAGCTATTATCCTGACAGTACAGAAGAACCGTAATTTTCATATTCAATTCTGGTAAGTTTGTGTTGATACACAGCAGACAGAAAAATTATGAGTGGTCTTCTTGCATGCCTACCTAGGTACTCATAGGCATAGGCATAGACTCAAATGAATAGAATCTTTACACAAAGAGAACTTTGTGGTCTTACAATGGGTACAGCAAGTAATATTCTGGCAGAGTTCTACTGACCTACCAGACAGATACTTTCATTGTATCTGGCTCACTGATCAAAAACATAATGGCAAGAAAGATGTCTGCATTATGTGCAAGTAGCCATGCAATAAAGAATCCTGTCACAGAGGCATGAAATAAAAGCACTGAAGTGTAAGACACTTTTGGGATTAAAGTATTATTTTAAATGGCACAAAATCACTGTCAAAGTAAAAATAAGCTTGAAATACTGTATTCTGACACAAAATAGAAAGAAATCAAACCAACCAGTAACAGTGTCATTGTCTGGTTTTTCCCAGTCCAATATGACAAAAGTTGGACAACCCTCAACAGTCACCACTGTGAGGTTGGTTGGAGGATTTTGTGGAGGACGAGTAGGTTCTTCCTTGATGCTAGCCTCTTCTTGAGGAAAATGTTCGAGAGAGCTTGTGATAGAGCAAGGCACATCATCATCTTTCTTCATGTACTTGACATGAGGGGCTTAGAGTAATAAGAAAGAGCTGTTATTCAGTACAATATTTTTAACAAAACATCGATGCCATTCCACCCATCCTACAACTTCCAGTTGAGGGACTGATGTAAAAATCTGTACAAGTCAAAATGAAACACAAATGTTTAATAATTAAAACTATATATTCAATACTCTTTCCTAAGCTGCCTTTTTTGGGGGTGGGGTATTGTTAGACCTGGAATCTGCACTGCCTTCACCCTTCTGTTGTCACCTTTCATCTGACTGGAATAGACAGAATCAAATGAAGCTCTGGCCTTCAAATAACCAAACAAGATAATTTTGATATAAAACAGGTCAGTGTCCATGCATTCCCCCCAAAAGAAACACCACAGCTATTAAAATCCTACCTTGGTACCTTGGTTTGCCTGAAGAATCTGTTTCTGATGTAGGACTTGAACTGAAGACAGTTGCATCGACTGCAAGAGACACGGTTGTAATTTAATTTGCAATAAACAAAGTTTCAGAACTGCTGTATCTCACAGTTCATTTGGCATTTGAAATCATCCCTGCTAAAGTTCCTCCATGGTAGACCTTTGATGTCAGATCTGTTTTTTCCTTTTAAGGACTCAATTTTGGCTGTGGTGCTAGGTAAACCCCATACTTACAGCATAAAGAATGTTATAATCAGAATGACAGAATTCACAACTCCTGCTGGATTCAGTTCATGCAATTTATGTGAAGTGTACTTTGGACCTTTTAAAAGCAACTTTTTGCACTGTACTGGCCATTTAAATTAGAGTTCACTTCATATTCAAAGAATGTATAGTACTATTAAGTTGGGACACAACTTTTCAAAAAATAGTGACAAGGACACCACAAATTTTGTCTTCAGAGTGTAAAACTTCCACAAAATGTGAAAGGCATTGTACACAAACATTGTTGTGAGCAGAAATGTGCTAGAGCATTCAGGATTCTTAACATCAATATTGTGGTAAATAGCCAGTATATTGAACAGAATCTTTCCTTAGATACAAATACTAAAATAGACATCAATGAACAGAACATATGATATATTCAGAGCAAGCATTTTTTTCACCTAGTTTCATGAGATTATATTTTGTCTCAAAAATTAATTCTAAGCACACCCTCCCCACAACTCTAGGTCTAATTCCCCACAAAAAGGTCTAATTATCTACTATCTATAATGTTTATCCTATTGCATTTTTTTCTATCTAGATAGTTGCATATCGATCAGATACATAGTAGTATATCACAACCATCTTGACCACTGTCAGACACTGTTCAAGTAATAATTTAAATTTATGTCCTATGCAAAATGAAACATTCAGGAAAATAAGTGTCTTATCTACACCTTTCACAGATTTAAAGTAGACCCTGAATAGTATTGAAAGGCTACTAAGCATGTATTGATTTCTCAAAAGATGGAAGAGCCATCATGTTCTCATTTTTCAAAGATGTGTATCAGATGACAGCCAGGTGAATTCAGCCAAGTTGCAAAAGTCAAAGTGGCATGAACAGAAATCAGAATCACTCCAGACAGAGTATTTCTTATATTATAGTGCATCAATATATTTTAGGAAAGGGAAGCCAGAGGAAAAAATGGAAACTTTTATGTTAATGAAGAAAAAGAAAAAAAGAAAAAAGAGAAAAAAAGAAAAAAGAAACCAGAGCTGTCTGCATTATGCTCACCATAATACTCTGGAGTTGCAAAAGCTGTTGGTATCTTAGATGGAATTCCTGTCCTCACGGGTGTTGTTGGTCCAGCAGATTTAGCTATAGTGACAGAAGAAGGAACGTATGGCAACAAGGCATTCACTATTTAGAAAATCAAAAAGCTATTTCACTCTTCTAACAAAACTCAGATTTCTGACGAGTGATTCATAAAATAAGTGGGCACATGATTTCATTTAAACTATGACATTCCCCTCAAAACTTACTCAACAGCTGCCAGTTGGATTTAGGAAAATTCTGTGTTTTCTTTATTGCCAATAGAACCTATTCCTGAAGTCTAGTAAGAAAATTCTTTGCTATTTGGAGATTGTCTTTGACAGATTCAGTCAGCTAGAACTTGGTTATTAAGCACTGACTGGTAAATGGACGCAAAATAACCAACTGTTTCACAAATAAAAGAGCACATTTCTTCACACCACAGAACAGCTGAAGTCACCAACAGAAACCTGGAAACCTCCTAGACAACCACTGTAAGACTGCGAAATCTCACCTCCAAAAAGCCAAGAACTACATAATGTAGTCACCTTCCCTGCATGTATGACACAGAAGAACATGGTGACTAAAGGCAGAATGTTGACGAACCAAGTTCAAAAAAATGGAAGTTAGGGATAAAAGTGGAAATTTATGAAGATTCTCACTAGAGTGCAGACTGACAAAGGTTTGGAACACTCCAATTTCCTTTTTTTTTCCATTCAGGAGACCTTTAATGTCTGCATAGAAACCTTCCCATAACACTCAACTAGTGGATGAGTAAGAAAGATACAAGCAAGGAATTAATCACAGTGTTAATAAGAAAGAGAAACAGAACAACGTTATAAAAGGGAAAATCCAAGAAGAACACTGAAGCAAAATTTTCCTGTTAATACTGTGGAACAGTTTCTCCAGGGAACTAGAAGAAACTCATATGATGTTCAAAACTAAGCAGGACAAACATTATGAGACAAACTAAAAGGAAAATCTACTACCAGTCCCACAAGGAAGGACCAGATCATCTAACTGATTTATTCCATCTTGAATGTCTAGGAAGGCATGATAACTGCTGACTACTCCATAAGCTGGCCTCTAGCGTATGGAAAAAAAGGTGGAATTCCAAAATGCTGGTAGATGAATTACAGATTTAAGAAAGAAAATAAGCGTAGATCTCATTACAAGCAAAAGAAAATGCAAGAAGTGAAGGTTTTTTGTGCTACAGCTCAAGACTGACAACGTCTTATGCTCTGTTTTAGCTATTACTACGGAAACGCCACCAGTCAACAGGAAGTACAGACACAACTTTTCTATCTTGGCTCTGCTGTTGAGAATATATACAGCTTGTTTCATCCATGTTTGAGGTTGTAGTTCTAATCTGATGCACAGAATACTGAAGATTTATTTAGGTCCTTCCACCATTGCCAACAGGAAGACCTGCCACAGGGGTAAACTTTCTCACAAGGATGTTGGCTGACGCAGAGATGGAACAGTTTTTTTGTAGATGAGCAAAAGAGGGAGAGGACAAAAGGGGCTTCCCTAGCAGGCCCAAACAGAAAGGCAGTCTCTCCTTTTGAGAAAATTCAGAAAAAAAATCACAACCCCCTTAACACACAAAGCCCCAAATGAAACAATCCAGAAAAAGCAAGCAAGTAATACATCAGAGCCAAGATCTTTGTATTTCCAATGAACTAAAAAGAGTAATGTGAAGAGGGGAGCATTACTCATGATGTTAAGCATAGTGAGATGCAATATCATTAACTTTTGGATTCCAATTTCAAATCCACAAACAAAATATACAGAAGACACTGAATATTAGCTTCAGGGTAAAATTAAAATAAAATAGTAAACGTAAAAGATTCTGAGTGCTCTTACACTGATACTGAGAAGCAGGAATATTGTTACACATAGATTAAGTTAAACTCATTGTACATGTAATAACTCATATCCCTCTACCTGCCAGTGAGTTTTCTGGCTGCCTATTAGCTTAAGTTATTAGCAGGGGTTAATGGATGTGCCATATCTATCGTATAGGGACACATACACGGGACAGAATTCCTTTATGAATTACCAATTGTGGGTGCATACTGAAGCACAGTATTTGATATCTCCCATCTGACACATACATTAAGTAACTGCAAATGCTATTAGTAGACATTGAAATGTTTTAAAGGATGACTTCCATGACGCTACTTGGCTTTCAGCTCCCTTGCTACGGATGATTTTTACACAACTAGGTTAGGAAAACACAATGTATAAAGACAAAAGAGACAAGGCATGCATGTTCCAGAAAACTGGTTTCTATAGGTAACACATTTGATTCAAGACAGAGAATCTATACTATAAAATTTTCCTGTACACAACCAGTCAGTTCAGTATCTAACACACTATAAAATATTTATGGGGAAAGGCTGAGATACCTGGACTCCCTGGTTTACCAGTCACAGTATTTGGAGGCAGAGGTTTTCTTCGCATAGGTGTAGGCTTGACAGGAGGTATAGGAGGACGCTGAGGTCTTGGTGATGTAGTTACTGAATGACATTACAGAACAGTGTCGTTAATTAGTTACCCTCAAATTCCATAAAATCAGAAAACCTACTACAAGTTAAATTCTGACTTCTGAAATAATATTTCATGTTTCATTTATAATCAAAAGCAAAGAGGTGAAGCAAGGAGCCAAAGCCAGTTGTATTTTCAGACTTAAATTCTTTGGGAAGTGGTGGTGTGGAACTTTAAACCAAGCTTACAATGAGAAAATGTAGCTCCTTTGGGATTTTGTACAAATACTTCAGAGATTTATTTTCTGTGTAGTTACTCACTTCTGTCAACAGTTATTTTTTGGCAGCTGATGGGATACTTCTTCCCACAATAAACACCACCTGAGTTTAGATGGAAATGTCTTCAGTACCCTACTCACAAAATTCCAGTTCGTTTGTGCTTTCTAACTGATAAAACTTGTCACTTTCAGCTTAAAGCATAAGATGTAGCAAAAGCGAAATGATTATTAGGGATATGTTATCTTATGTCACTTCAACATAAAAAATGAAAGTCACAGTCAGCTCATGGATTGATATGAAAAAAAAAGACTGTTATCATGTTAGAAACTCCTGAAGCAACCAACTAGGCTGCTTCAATGCACATTTCCAGCCAATATGCATTAAATTTATCTGGTAGGGTCCTTTGACAGCCAGCTCTGAAAGGAGAACCTAAGTCTGATAACTGATACAGAACATTTTTCTGTGTCTTCCAGGCAATTACAAAGGATTTTATCAAGTAAAAGAAAGGCAAAAGGAAAAGATTTTTTGTCCACTATTCACCTCTGCACTTTTTCCCTTAGGAAAAAACTAGATGTGTGCAACATGTATATGTAACAAAAGACTTCTTGTACCTAAGAGGAGAAAATCCTTAACAGAATATAATTCTTAATATGCTGCCAATATCAACAAAACTGCAAGCTGCCTGATACTGAGTTACTGGCTATGTAGAGTTCCCCACGACCTATTTATCAGACCCTAGTTTACCCTATAAATAGAGTGATTGTGGGTGAGATGGGAACAGATCCAAAGACTCATTTGGGAAAGCTTTTTTAGAAATACTTACAATATACAAACACGAACATCTCCATCTTTCTTGGTTCACTTTTACTTTCGGACTTCTGCAATCATTTACAACCCCCTCCCTCCCCTTTTTTTCTCCTTTTCTTATCCCTCAGACTAAGACAGTTAACAATGCTAAATCTAATTCAGAAAGATTTAGTGGTTTCAAAAACAGTATATGTAAGTTTCATATTCATTCTTCATCAGGCAGAGATGAAAAAAATATACCTAAAGACTTGACAAATTATATAGTATTTGTTTATACGTCATCGTACCCTAGATATTACTACACAGTAGTACCCATAATTAATATCCAACTGCCCATATGTAGGAAATGGGATTGTCTGAGGTATTTATGGGGTAAAAATATGTAAGCACTGACTTGTTAGTGGTTTCTACTGTATCTTCCAAAGAACACAACCACAGTAGTTAAATGCAAGCTGAAACAGTGTGTCACAGTTGAATCTACTATACTGCACTCTGAAAAAAAATGAGAATCCTTACCATTCCCTTCTACTTCCACAGTAATTTAGAAGACAGTCTATGATGTTACCAAATGTAATTAACTGAATTTGTAAACTAGGACACACACAAGAATTTAGGGATTTTCTGATGGCCTGGCTTATTGCTAAAACAGTGGCATTGTGAACTATTAGGACTTATTTAATCTCAGGTGTTCTTTGGACAGGGAATGTATTTCCTTTACTTTATCACCCCTATCACTCTTCATGAAAAAGGAGGCTGAATAGCCTCTTAGGACATACTACTAACAACACATCAGTGCTGCGTGCTGTAATGCATCTTTTTCATACCTCATGTATGGTGTAAATGTCAGTCTGTCAGTTAACACATATTAAAAAAAAATATATGTACTTAAAGGCTAGGTCAAATATTGGCTAACTTATAGCTATACCAAATAAATTGAGTTTTCATATACATATTAAGGCACCATAAAAAGAGCTGAGATCACAAAAGTATACAAGAAAATTATGGAACAGTAGTAGCCAACTTCACAAACATACCCAACTGTCTATTATGATTAGAATTCAAGGTATTGGCTTACTTGAAAGCTCTAAAAGCTTAACTTTAAACATCTAATGTCAAAAGATGAGTAAAAGCATATGTAAAAGCATCCTTAAAATCTCTGTGCATTAAAAAAATAATATTGCAGTGTTTGCAAATCACAGACTGGATTTACTTAAGTGGACATCACTGCTCGACATGCCATGACAGAAAAACAAAAAACAAAGAAAGCAAAACAGAGAGCCATGCTTCTTTTCAGTTTGCAGTTTGAATCCAGCTACTCCTAAGAGTATACCACACTACATAATCTGTGCTAAATACAACCTTCTGATTGAATTAAATTTAAAAAGATAAAACATCAGAACTCAGCTGTCAAGCAAGGCTGCTGTCTTTGTGCAGGTAAATTAGGTGCAAAGGAAATCCAGTAGGGATTAGGAGCAAACAGCAGTTTATTAATTATTAAGAAGTGTGTATCTGTATCTCTTTTTTTAAAGCCAAATAACATATTTTCAAAGGAGAATCTAAACCAAAAAGAACAGATGCAGCTGAAAAATAAATCCAAGGGCAAAGTCAGAAATATTTTGAGTTTAGTCAGTTTTTATGCCAGTAAAAAAGCACAGTTAAAAGCAAGGTCTATTCCTAGTTATGCTAATAAAACCAAGAAAATTCTCTGCGAGTGTGTTTTCATGCTTGTCTGTACTGTTATGTGTAGATGTGGAACAAAAAAATACTATAGTATAACTCTTCAGCTGCAACAGAAAATTTCCAAGAAGCTGATTAGAAAAAAAGTGAAACAGGAGAAGTCTATTTTTAAAGGCTTATTCAGGGAAGTTTTTTTTCTTTAAAAATATTTTGAATATTTTGAAAATGGAATTGTAAGACTTGCAAGAGAAGTAAAACTGACAAGTCTTTTATAGCACATGTGAAGTTAAAAATCACATATAAAGTCTACTTAAGTTAAAAAACTGTAAGCTTATTCACTCCCACGTTGGTGTTTTGCAACAATCCTAGCATTCTAATTTTCCTAACAATCCTAAGGTCCAAAAAAGCATTCTCATAAGTGGGTAGGTAATTTGGTTAAGCATTCTCCACTGCTAGTTGGAACCCACAGATATGAAAAAAATCAGTGTTTACAGTAGAGTGGCTGTTTAATCACAAGGATACAATGAGCACTGGCAATGGTAATATTTAGTCACAAACATATGCCACATACTAAGTACTGACCATGAAATATTATTATTTTTCTCTCTCTTAATACCATCCTGAAGCCAAGAGACAATGCACTAATGAGGATGACCAAAAATTATTTTCTCTTCTTCAGTGGAGGTGGTTTTTTGTTTTGTTTTTTTGTTTTGTGTGTGTGTGTGTATAGGAAAGGTGATGTTCCAATTTTTTATGACTATTAAAAATCGATACATTGTCCTTTTTATTCATCTTACCAGAAAATGGCTTTTCCCGGGTATCACTATATTCAAAAGGTTTTTCTACATCCACGCCAATTTGTCTAGTAATATCCTCAGGTGTATAAACATCCTCTGTGAAACAAAAGGATATGAATTAATTATCTACAGAGCAGTACCAAGTTATATAATACTTCTATATTGTATGTGTCCAAACTCTAGCTAACATGATGTGTAAAACTGGTATTTTTAGTGATAACTATTACCTTCCTATTTGAATAAGTAGAAAGTGGTCTTGGTATAGAGAGTCTACACTTTAATTTTAAATATTTGCTGTAAAAGGCATGTTTAGAAAGAGGGTAAGATTAAGAGATAACTACTAAGAAACTAAAATTATATGTGGAAGGATGAATACAGGGCACATTTTAGTATTTCTGTACACAGAATAAAATGTCTGTTGATTTTTGTTACGGGCAAAGTTCTCCTCTTCCTGAAAAATAAGATCTTCGATTATCCTCCATACTGAATAACTAGAGGAATTCTAAACCAAACACATACCATATTTGGAGTAGTGGAGGCATAAAAAAGTGTGCGTAAAATTCAGCTTGTATATAGAAGAATGTCCCACTTAAAAATAATATAAACACACACACACATATACAAAAAAAGAAGTAAATGGCATTAAAAAGATCAACACAACTACTCCTGGTACAGAACAATTGTTTCACATGCTGACATTTATAGGACAGCCAAATTGTTAAATTCATATGCCTTCCCTACACAGAATAAGCATATTTACTTTATAAAAACTCTATATATGGTAGACTGAGAAGACGCTTTCATCATTTTTGTGAAAAGTTCACCCTTCTCGTGACATTAGAACCATTCCCCCTCCAGCAATTTAATGTATCAATGAAAAGAATACACACACATACCCACGCACACACACACACATAAAAATTACCACATTAGATAGCCTATTCCAACATGATCAAAACATTTCAACTGAAGATTTCATACGTTTCTAATCTGGTACTCAGCTTATTACTAGACTACACCAGTATTCCACCAGTATGAAACAAGTAATTTTTCATAATTTTTTCATGGTAAATAGGATGAAGGTCTCCTGGTTCCTGTGACTGAAATTCTTAAATGTAATGTGATTTTGTTATAACTGAAATTTGTCTTCAGGTAACTAAATTGGTTAATTAGGTCTTCAGATATACAAAGCACCAGAGTACTAATCAATGTTTCACATGACTAGCGTTCAAGGATGACACATGAGAAAATTAGCATTAGCTTTAAAAAGAAAAATAAATCTTATACACCGTGGGTTGCAGTCAAAGTATATTAGCTTCTAAGCTTCATCCCACAATAAATATGCATCATCCCACTGCCTCAATCTCACAAAATCATCCAGATATCTATTACATGTCTAACTTAGTTTTGCACCTGTGTCTACAGAAAAGCCTGCCTTTATTTTGCTCTTCACTATATAGTTTAGAATTACAATCTCTTCTGAATTGTATTGGCTATCAACAAGCAACATGCTGTATATATTCTATACGGTATTACTGCCATTAGTAAAATAGTAGCGCAAATTAAGTGAAAGGAAAAACAAAAATCTCCTCTTTAATGTTTCAATGCACTTCAAAGTCACATAAAAGTTCGCCTGTATCTCCACACAAAGTATCTGCAATGTCATACAACTTGCTGCATTTATCATAGCATTTGCCTTAAGCATGTAACATTACCTAGCATCTTATAAGCATTTCAACTCAGCACATTCATCCAGACTTTTAACAGAACTGAGAATAGATGTGTTAGACAAATGGGTGTTGATGTTTTCTTTACTTCCATCATTTTTTTCCTGGAAATATTAATGGGATCTGGAACACCTTAAAGCTAACCACTGCACCTTGAATAGCAGGAATACTATCAGAAGTGTGGATCATTTTAAGAAGTGGGAAAAGGTGCCATTGATTAAAAAAAAAAACAAAACAAACAAAAAAAAAAACAACTGGAATACTTGAATATTTGAGTTTATCTAGAACCTAGCTATATGCTCACATTTTCAAAAATACAAACAAAGCACAGCATGAAGTTGATGTCTGTTATAGTGAAAACAAACTCTCTCACAAGGGAGATGAAACATTGCTGAAACTTGGGTGAAGGTTGTCCAGAAGTTTAATAGACCATAAACAACTTTTACATTGTTAAGATTAAACCAAATAATGCTTAAGATATATCACATGAACTAAAATAAGTATGAAAAGCCATGTCATTAAAAATAAATTATACAGAATGTGGCCGGAAACATGGTAGAAGACTAAAAGGAATGTTAGTTAAGTGGCTGAAACCTCTGCCCGTTTCCCAAAGTCAAGTTTACCACCTGGCATTACAGCTAACAATACAGCTAGCCAGGAGACTGAAAAGCCTGCCAGGAAACCAACCGCAATCCCATGTGCTGCTGCTGGGAAAAACAAATTCCACATATCATCAGACATCCACATATCCATATCATCAGGGCCCCACAGCTGCCAAACACACTCTGCATGGAGTGGAACATCTTTGCATTGATGCTAATGTGTACACTCAGGAAGAAGAATTGGTGTGCATCCAATAAGCATTGCCCGCACAACAAGGAAGTAAGATCCAAAGCGGTCTTAAAACAACAGACTATCAAAGGTACTCTTCTTCAAAGAAAGGAAAAAAAAAAAAAAAAGATGTAATGTTTAAATGTAAGCTTGAAAACTTGTTGTCCCTTACAGCTTGGTTAAGGATTCTGATCAGTTAACCACAGAAAATAACATCATTTTCCTAATGGAAGAAATAAACTTCTCTATCCTCAAAAATCATCCAAATATCTTAAAAGATAATTTCTCTAAGATATCATCTACTGAAGGAAAAAAAAAAAAAAAAAAAAGGCTTTTTTGCCTTTGCTCAGCTGGTAAGATTTAGGTTTCCAGGTTAGTGGAATTCTCTTTTTTAAGCCTCTTCTGCATACTTCAAGACTGTTTGCTAAACATAATGGCACATTGCTTAGGAGGAATATAGAAGATTTTCTTTTAATCAATTACCTGAACCCTCTGTTGTACAAAATGTTTTTTTTCGTGAGCATAGACATCCTTGTATGCTCAGACACTACATTTGCCACAATATTGTGACGCACTTACTCTACAAGAAGACTTGGGATTTCACTTTTTGATCATAAAGGGAGGAATAAAGCGCAGAATGAAAAGAATTCACTAAAAGTTGTAGTCCTCTTCATCATGCCATAAATGTAAAAAAAAAAAATCACTGATGATTTCTCTAGAATTCTGAGAAGAAAGATGTACTCTCACAGGAAGTTATCAATAAGTTACTATCCCAGCAGCGCTTGTAGTACAAATAAACAGGTAACAGACAATAAATACCAACTCTTCCTAAGCAGTTTGAACACCATGTTTAACTGAAAGTGCTCACTCAGTAGGATGCAAAATCTAGGTAACAGACATCTTCAGGACACTTATCTCACTTTGGAGAAAAAGACTTGCTTAACTGAGCAATGGAAAATATTGCAAAAGCATAATTTTCAAGAGCTCTAAATGAAGATACCTATTTGCTTGTGAATATACCTAGCATACACAGCAAGGTAATAAATAGCCTTGTGACGATTTCTGACATCATCTACCATAAAGGAACACTACTTCTTGCTGACAACTAGCCCCACTGTAAAGACATGGAAATAATGACTAGCAGGTACTCCAACTGGAGCATTTAAAATAAAGATTGCTTAAAATAATACTTATCAATCACCTAAAATAGCAGTAAGCACAATAAACTATACTTAAAACAATTTAAACACCTATTATCATGTTTATACTGCTAGTTTACCTAGAATGTTTTGTGTTTTTTTTTTTTTTTTCTTTTTTAAAAAAACCCTTCTTAATCTAAAAATGCCACTGCCAAAGACATTGCTATATGGTAGAACGGAAAAACTTCACATACTGTCTAACATAATTGTGTATTCATGCATTTGGTGATCGGACATTAGAAAGTTCACTTTCTGTGAAGTAGATTGCCCAGCACTAGTGAATAGCAAAACCTCTTGAGCCAGGATTACTGCCATCCTAACTCATTTAATACTATAACTGTTCCTGATGTACTGCAGTCAGATGGGCTCATTTAATTTCCCAGAAGGAATATGAAAGGTCAAAGAACACATATCTCCAATGATGACATCCCCTCTATATGTAACACAAAAGAGCATATCATGTTCAGGCTATTTTTAATTCAATTTAGATATACAACCATCTCTGGTTATTTATTCTGGATTATCACCTGGACCTATCGCCTGGTTATTTATTCCGGACCTATCATATGGAAAACATCAACAAACAGTAGACATATTATATACTCTACCTCTAAGACTATAGTCTTAATGGTTCACATGTAGAACCATCTCACAGTAGCAGTCAGGAACAATATAGCATTACTAGTAACAGCAATTACATACAGTACTCCAAAGAATTAGCTTCTATAATCATATGTAATTAAATATTTTGCAAGGCTTAAGATCATTTCAGGAAGTAACGTTCGTGTGTTTTTGCTAATGTCTTAAAAACAAACAAACAAACAAAGCACACAAAAACAACTCTACCTGTTGTTGGCACAATCCACTTTGGCAAGCCAGGTGATTTTGTTCTAGCTGGTGCTAGTGTAGTTTTACTAAGAGCTGTGAGGAAGTTTAAAAGAAAAAGCTTAATGAGAAGAAAATGAGACTTCGAAGTGATGCCAACAATTCCATATTACAGAAGAAAAAGCAAGAGTTGCTGTGGTGGCATACAATTTTTTTTTCCTAAATTGAAAAGGCTTTACCTGAAGACTGATTAATTGAAAGAAGCACACCCTTTTTCTCTAGCAATACTTAAAATTCCTCTAAGAACAGGTGAAAATCATTAAAGAAATAAATAGTGTATCTCTTTCCCATACCAAAGTGAATAAACAATTATTACCAGGTCTGGTCTGTGTTTTATCAGATGGCTTTGGTCTTGCAGAAGTGAGACGTGTTTTATATGCCGCTAAAAGAAATAAGGTTCAGTTTAAATGCTATGTGTATAAGCAGTGTAATTTGCCACAAAAAAAGGTCCATGCACCAATGCGATATAGCAAAATGGACGTATGAGAATTCTATGAGTTCCGATCCAAAATGCACGCTGAAAATGCTAGTTTCTTTAGTGGTCAGATGACTCCATCATGCAGTCTGACCAGTTACATTCATGTTTAGGTTTAGGAAAAGATATAAAATATTTACAGCCAGTTACCCAACTGTATATGGATACAGAGTTAGCTCTGCAAGGTATCCATGGCCTTAAGACATTTAATTAGGTTCTGTAAAAAACAAAAAAACAAAAAACCTCAAAATAAAACACCAAACTGAACCCCCCAAAATCAAATATTCAGATAAAAACATGAAACATTAAAATATTGCTGAGAAGACTACTGGAAGCATACAATGCAGGCACTATGCATGGCTGCTGAAGCATAGTGTCATTATCAAAGTTAAAATTAAAATTACTAGCCTTCAACCTTTTCCTACTGTCATCTTTCACTTGCAAAACAATTTTGAAATTTTATTTGTTACAGTATGTGTGTGAATCACGCTGAAAGCTGAAAATTTAAGTAGTCATCACTGTCATATTATGCCAAATAACTGACCTCAGTAACTCAAGCGCTTTTACATAAGTACAGCTAGCTATTTGATATTTGAATCTATCAACCATTCTATCAACATCAGTTACTCTAGCCTCTCTGCAGTTTCTGAGAAAACATTTATTAAGGAAAGAACATATTACTAATTTTTGACATTCAAATTTGGTAAAAATTTCACAAATACAAGGAAAAAGGTGGGAGTCAGTTATGTTTGTGTTTTCAATGCTTTTGATCTGTGGATCAGACACAAAACACTAATAATGCTTAAAAGCTATCAAGGGTAGTAAGAACAGACCATTAAACCTCAATTAGAGGTTTATATATACTCAATTAGAGGTTTAAATAGACTCTCAATGCAACAAACTAAGAAAATTCTAAGAATTACCTGTATGGAACCGTGGAATTTCAGTTACAAGAGCCGTTTTAGGTTTGGGTGAAATCTGGTATGTTTCATTGGGAACTGAAAGAGGAGATTTGATTGCTTATCAAATGCAAATGATTTTCTTTTAAACATCAGACACCACAGGTGGAAGGGAAATTCAAACATAGCGCAGACCATAAACAAAAACGGTGAGTGATAGAAACCTGACTGAAAATCATGGATTTATACCAGAACTTCAAGACTGGGAAGATATACATAATTAAAAAGCTAGACAACAGAAGAAAAGATGAGCAAGACATCTTTTTATATGACTCCTCAATCATGCGCATGAAGCATTTATTTCTATAAATAATTACAAACAAATTGGCTGGAACATGACCGGAAAATTAAAAACAGCAACATTTTGTACATGCCCTGGAACGTGCCTAACAAATGAAGAAGATGAAGATATATTTAAGGTATTTCTGTTGATTAAAGGATAAGTTTAGCCGTATAGCAAAAGCAGAGAAAGTAAAGTTATAAAAATAAAATGACATAATATTCTCATTACCCAAAGTCATTTTGGACCCATCAACAACATGAACTGTTATGAGGTTAATTGATCCCAGGTGTGTTGTCCTTGGAGCTATGAGAAATAAAACATTGTTCTGTGAGATGTGAAATCAATGATGTTGGATTTCATTAAGTATCTGTGTCCTTTGTTTCATAAACATCTACCTACGCATCGTTTAAGACATTTTTTACAGATCTAAGGCAGGCATGTGTTCTGATTAGTCTGGAGGTATTTTCATGCTGACAGACAGACATTGCAAATATTCTGTTGGGCCTCCACCTACTTCAGAACAGACACCCTAATAGTGGATGCTAACTTGCATTTCCCTCAAAATTCTCTAAAAGATTGTAGTAATATAATTACCTTTAAGGCATTCTTCCCTCATTCAAATTTGACCACATTTTGTCAAAGATAGAAAGTTACTGGATGAAAAGGAAAGACTAGCAGGCAGAAGTGCATGCTACATGTGTCTCTTTCAGAAACAAGGTTAAAATATGGAAGCTGGAAAGTAACCTACTTATTAGGATGAAGGGTAATGACTAAGTAGTGCCATTTATTTTTAACAACTTTCCAGATAACAGTAGAATTTCTTTTGCATATAGGTCATTACAATGATTTAAATTTTAAACGTTAAAAACATAACCCCTTAAGTTCTGTTTTCTAAAATTCTTCTACTGAACTGAACTGTGTAGTGATGCCAAAATGTGGTACTTGTTAACTATGACAAGATTGGAAATAGCTCTAATTCAATTGAGACTTAGAATCTAGCTTGGTTACTTACAGAGAGTCTTCCAAAATAATCCTTTAGAAAACAATTTTTTTTTTGCTAGACTGTTCCATTTGATTTTCATAATAAAATATGTGTACTGTTCTTTAATGAATAGGGTCTCTGTTTAAATTGTTTCTGGCTACGTGAGAAGTCTAAGGAAAAAGGGGGAATGATAAAACTATTCATGAACCTAATCGCCTAAAAAATAAAGTATCACCAGTTTGGGACTGGTAATTAGGAATGAAGAAAAGTTAAGTGTTGTTCTTTCTTATGATCATGTTGTCACACCTTCCCTAGATTTTTTTTTTTCCATTGTAAGCTTCCAATGTAGTAATTTTTATGGAAATAGTTCATACCCCAGGTGAAGCTGATATAATATACATCCTTCATTATAACTATGCATCCATAAATTTACTATTATTACTGCACTGATTAGAAGATGATACTTGTACTCTTACCACCTAACTATTTTGGACTACGATCCTGTAGCCTGAGTTTCAAAAGTACTTGCACATTTATCTGGTGTAATAAATTCCCCCCAAATAAAAGAACTTAGTGAAACCAGTTACAGTAGTGTATCTTCACTCAAATTAATCAAGTTCCTCATATTTTAATGGCTTCTATCCACCAATTAAAAAATAAATTTTTAAAAAATAGCCACCCTAACTTGTGTACCCATAGACATGACCCAATTCTGGGGCATTCTTTTCGATGTAATTCACTGAGGTATTCCAAGTTGAACAATTATACTAATTTCTCTCTAAATACCGATCATGTCACATCCCTGTAGTACCAAATGACAGCAAGAAGTGTAACTAAGGTAGTGCTCCAATAACACTTTTAAAGTTAAAAACTTTAAATTACCAGGTTTAGTCTGTGGTATTTCTGGCTCAACAGATGTTTTGGGTTTGGAAGGAACAAGCAGTGTTTCTTTTGGAGCTGAAAGAAAGGAAAAAGATTATTGTTGTATTTTTCAGGAGTCACAATCCAATGCCATACTTAGCCCACAGAAAGTGCATGCCTCAAATGCCTGAAAAAAAAGACAATAACAATTCCATGGGTTTCTGGAACCTGAAACAAAATGGCTATCCAAAACACAGAAATATTCTAATATTGTGCTGTATGATAATGTGAGTTAGTGGCTAGAACTCTTGCTCTAAAAGAAAAATTAGACCACTGAAGTTGGTTGGAGAACTGAAAAATACAGCGTTCTTGCTAGACATGAACGGTAGGCAATTTCTGCCTTAGTTCGAGGATAGAACTGAGATTCTTCTGTATTAAGAAACATGCACGCGTGTAAGCAGAATGATGGACAGTGGACTGATACTGCATAAAAGAACACACCAGAGCATATTCTCTAGAAACTTCCCCATCGAACAATTAAAAAGACCTGCATCTTAAGTTTAAGGAAATGTATTTACCCATTGTTGCCCTTGACTGCTCAGTGGTAGTAGAAGATTTTGTAATAAGTGGTTGTGGGGTTGTTTGATGTATTGCTGTTAAGGGAGAAAATGTTGAGAATCTTAAAATTTAACTGTAAAAGAAACAAAGCAGTATTTGCATTATTTCTAAAGCTTTCAAAATGCCCCAAACTAAAGAGTAGCAGAATATCTTAAAAATCAACTGTTGACAGTTATCAGTATCCTTCTATTAACATCTATACATTACTTCTATAACAAAAATGGGAAAAGACACAGATCTTAACTATTTTAAAAGTACTTTTGTTTCAGTATAACACATGTCAGTTGCTAAGTGTAACAACATATTTTAAAGGAGTTAGACTGCATTTTGTGGGTGAAAAAACACGCTCATAGAGAAGCCCCTCTGATTACAAGACAGCAATAAGAGAGAACTCAGTGTATCTAAGCCACTGAAATCTGTCAACACTCAAATTATTACTCATCATTTGCTGAATGTAATAAGAAGGAGGAAAAACATATACTACAGATGCTACTATTATTTTCAGTGTAGTTTTGACATTTTGGATTGACTGATCTAAAGGTTGATTTACCATTGATTCACCATAAAACCAGATATGAATAATTCTGTTTAAAGCACAAAAACTCAGGCTAGGGGAAAAGAATGATTAAATAGAAACACACAAAATTACAAGATTGACTCAATTACCAGGTTTGGTGTGTGGCACTCTTGGTTTTTCAGTTTTTTTTGGTTTGGTATGAATGAATTGTTTTTCACTTGGAGCTGAAATTAAAAAAAAAAAAAAAAAAAAAAGAGAGAGAGAAAGAAAAAGAAAAAAAACAGCACCCATAACAATAATTGAAATATTCTTTCAAAACAAAACAAACAAAAACACTGTTTCCATAGTACACAAGGAATATCGTAGTACACAAGGAAGTATGATCTAATCTGTAATAAGACAAGCTGAAAATCAGTCAGTTGGAATTCCTGTAAAGAAAGGAAAAGAAATTAAATGGCCACTGACACGGACAGACTTCCCAACAGTTATACACAGATTTGTAGCTTTGGATGAAGCAGTGAAGAATACAGTCACAAACAGCACACAATAAAGTAATGGGACAAAAACAGACAGTAGTAGCCTTTCTGTGCTGTACATGAGAATCTGAAGACAGTACCTGTCTTTCAGTGGGCCCTTCATATCAGACTTGATATATAAATTAAATTCCTTGTTTTTACATGGGAACTATTTATCCCTGTCATTTCCATACTATTCAGTACTTCATTAATCTCTACAACTTCCTGAAGAGGGGAAGTGGAGAGGGAGGTACATTTTTCCCCTGGTATTCAGTGACAGAACATGTAAGAATGGCTCAAAGTTGCATCAAGGGAGGTTCAGACCAGACATTAAGAAAAGCTTCTTTACTGAGAGGGTAGTCAGGTGCTGTAACAACTTCCTAGAGAAGTGATTGATGCCTCATGCCTGTCCATCTTTAGGAGGCATTTGCGTAATATCCTTAATAAGTTTTAACTTTTGGTTAGCCCTGAAGCTATCAGGCAGTTGGAATCAATCAATCAACCAACCAATAGGTCTCTTCCAACAAGAACTATTTTATTCTATTCTAGTAATTCTTGTCATGACTTTTGTACTGGAAAAGATGTTTTAGCACTTTCAGCAAACACTTGCAAGTCTGTGATCCACACCAATGTGAAAGGTCCTCAAAAATCTACCTTAGCCTGTACATTATGCACCCGCTTGTTCTGAAGAAACATTTTGTGCACGTAAAGATTCCATCAGGTAGGCCCAGATGTGTATGACGAGGCACATAAACTTCATAAAGTTATGTAAAGATACCAAATACCTAAGTATCAATGCATACAGAGAATAGATATTAAAATATGAACATGATGAAAAGCATTTCTAGTTTCCTATTTGCCACAGGGAAAAAACATACATAAAAGATTATTAAACAGCGGTTATTACTTCATTAATGATACCACTTAATTCTCAGAAAATCTTGGCTGTCTCCCCTGAAACCAGGGACAGAGAACAATTATTAGCAAAGATTGCTAATCCTACTGCCCTATTCTGCATGGATTCATTCACCCTTATTTAGTCCCCATCTGGCAAGTTAAGAAGAAAGAATTCTGAGACTGATGTTTCACATATTTAAAAAAGTTTTCCCAGTAGGTATTACTAAAAGTTAACAGAGAAAATGGTTTTAAGAACTGGTGTTTGACTTGTGAAGTCACATAACTTGTATGCTTTGGTTTATGTTATGCTGTAGTTCATACATTCTTCCATAAAATTATACAATGAATAGTAAAGCAGAACAGCATTTTACGATAACAGTATCCATACCTCAGATGCAGAAACGACAGGAATCACTATCTGTTCTTTAAATAAAGCTCACTTTTACTGGAAAATATATAACATTTGAAGGAATTATGTCTCCTGATTGGAATGGCTAGAAGATGAGGAAAGGAACCTTCAAAAGTAAATGAGTTTGTGCATTACTTCCCTTATCAAGATCAAAGAGCAAGCTGGTATCTAGAATCAGAGCAAAACTGCATTATTAGTTTTTAATATGATGTAATGAGCACCTTCTCTAACAAGAATGAAAAAGAGAGTAATTATTTATGAAGCAAATGATTACCCGGTGTTGCCTTTGTTCTTTCAGGAACATGAGGAATCATAGCAGTAACTGGTTCATGGAAGGATGGAAAGATTCCTGTTGGAAAAAGTTTGGATAAATGCTCAGAAGAATGAAGAGATCCTCCTCCCTTCCTCTCTCCCCACTGTTGCTCGGGTACATGTTGTTAATAACTTCATATCATTCATCTAAATATATGGGTTCCTACTATTCTTCCAGTAAAACAAACACAATATTAAAAAAATCTTGAATTACTGTAGTTTTCATCAGTGGTATGACTTATTGCAGAGGTTTCTTAAGCTATAGTAGTACAGAGGTAATAGCAAATGTACTGCTGACAACTCTACATCCCCCCTACCTCCCCCCTTCTCCCCCCACACCTCCACCACAAATGGATGCCCAATTATCAACCACAGCATTACAAAAGGCAAGGTAATTTACCAGGCTTGCCGTGTGGAACATCTGGAATGGGAGCTGGTTTAGGTTTAAAAGGTACATGTTGTGGTTCTTTAGGAGCTGAAAGGAAAGACTTGTTTTAAGGGTATATACTCTTCAGAAATTAGTCAGGTATTGCACAGGCACTGCACGCCTTGTGCCTTCAAGAAAAAACAAACTGCAATCTCTGCATGAGTGACTGAAAAACTGAGAGACAGACATATGCAAGTGCTTAAAAGGAAAAGAAAAACATAAATTAAAATGAGTGGAAAAACGATCAAGTAAGCGAAATCTCATTTGGAGTCAAGGAACAAAATCTGAAAGAACGCAGACAATCACAGCTGAGATGTTCCCATCCGTATTTCAAAGCTGACAACTGCAGTAGCCATGGCATGCTTGTCTCCTACTAGAGTCAAAACAATTGTGATTCATGTAAGAGTGAAAGAGAAATTTTCTGTGAAGACAACAACAGCTAGGACTCTTTCAGTACCTGGAACAGAGTAGAATTAAGATCAATATGTAAACAAGAAAACAAATCAAACCCATGAACAGATCATGTGGAAAACAGAATAATGATCCACAGTATTTGGTCCACAGAGTAGCTGGGGAAAAAAAAATAATCTCAAGGTAATATCATTACCTAACATTGTCTTTGTTTGCTCAACTGTAAATATAATAGGTACCAATACTTCATAAAACAAGAATGTACAAAGAATTAGTGGTAAGTATCATCAAAATGTACAATACTCCCTTTTACTGATTTCTTTTTAAATTGCAATAAATATTAGTGAATATGCACTAACTAAAGGAAGTTTCAACTGATGCCTTTAGAACCACTACAAGTTAGGGAGGTTTGGCAATTTGCTAGCATGCAAGGAATACTTTTAAGGGTCTAATTCCATTACCAGGGCACACTTGAACAGAAGAGATACAATTTCTTCCAAGAACATTGTTACAATGTTTATATGTTGTTTACTCTGCTATGCAAATTAGTCATCAGTGACAACCGTCATGTGACAGAAAAGCATATGCAACCCACCAAAAAGCAGCAATCAAATATATAAACCAGCTCCATCTTCCTTTACACATGTATTTCATGTTCATTACAAAATCTATTCGTTTGTAATATGAAGAGATGTTAATCAACACTTTATTAATTAAGAAAAGACAACCCAAAAGAAAACCCAAATATTCAAGCACAACAAAACAACAAGGTATTTACCAGGTTTTGTGTATGGTACATCTGGACTTGGTGATGTTCTGGGCTTGAAAGTGACTCGTCGACTTTCTTTTGGACCTGTGAAAATGAGCTAAGCTTTGAATGCTGTAATGAGGGTGATGACTAATCAGAGGTCTTTTGATTTTCCTGACAGGATATTCATTTTCTGTAAAGAAAGGTTTTTTTTAGGAAATATTATTTCCATTTGAAGGTAATCACAAAGAGACCTAATGCCAATGCAATAAGTGTTAGTGCTGAGATTACAGACATAGTGACTGTTACAGTGCAGTGTTGGATTAACTCTCCACTTCTCCCAGTTCTCTGCAACAAATCTTTCTACAGAGTAGATTGCTATAGTTCTAACAGTTCCCTTAGCTGCACTTCTCCAGTGTTTCACATTCCAAAAATCTGCTGCTTGCTTAAATTAACAGAGCATTAAAAAAAAAACAACACAACATTTCCAGCAAAGCAGTCAGAGCAGAAGAAACATGGAAATTTACAACTAATTTTCAAATGGACAGAGCTATTCCCAAACTGAAGTTTTGGGAACAGGTAAGTATCATAATTTTGCACTTGTAAATGAGTAACTAGAAAATACAAGTACCTCTTTCACATGCTGTGGAAATTGAGACACAAGTTTTCCAACTTCCAAAATTAGAGTGTTTAACCCCCCACACCCCAACCATTATACAAGTTATTGACAAACACAAATATCTGTCTTGTTTCATGACAGCTATGTAGCAAAATTTCATTATGACAGTAAAACACAGCCTGTTCAATAAAATATTTGTGTACTTTCAAAGAACTTAGGATTTTTAGCAATTTTCAAACTGAAAAAAAATCATACACTAAAGTGCAAAATATTGAGAAGCTTACTTGCTCTGGTTGGAGGAACACGGGGACTGGGTGATGTTTTAGGTTTTGAAGGCCCATGACGCGTCTCTCTAGGAGCTGAAAGAAAGAAACTGGGTTACACTGTGTTAACATTTTCAGAGGTGTCAGTGTCCACTACCATCTACAGTCACCAGAAACAGAGCAAAGATTTGAGCCAAAGATGCTTGTATGGAAGTGATGCAAGGGGCGTGAGTTTTCTTGGAACAAAACCAAGCTGTAGAGAAAATACTCTTCTGTGACATATCATCAACAGAGCATGTGACAGAATTATTGTTTCTGTTTAGAAGAAAGGCTTAACCAATTAAGTAATAAGAAAACAAGGAAATTAGTTTCAAATACAAAGACACCACTGCTTGTACTGGAAGAATTCTCAGTACCACATACAAGCAATAAAAGTGCCTTAGTCAAGTGGATCTGCTTCAAGGATCCATACGTCCCAAAGATCACTGAAGTGATTCTGTTCTGACAGTGGAATCTATATTTAAGAGAAATAGAAATATTTTTCAGAATTCTATAAAGGACTGAATTTAGTAAAACTGAAAGGGATGGGGAGTAGAGAAAGATAACTTAGAGCATGCAGCTTTGCTCACCGAAGCCATGTGACTAACTGGAACACAGTCACCTTCACAGTATGTCTTAGAATGTTTAAGTTAGGATTTTTTTCTGAACTGCCCTCTGTCTCTTTAAATACCAAAGAAAATTACCCCATCTTATGTGCATAAACACCTGAAAGGCATAAGGGTCCTCCTCAAATGTTTTGAAGAAAATATGAGAAGAGGTGGAGAATCTTGACTGTTAAATTATTAAATGCATTATTACATGTAAATGACGAAATATTTGCAGGTCAGCATTTAATGATTTGTGTTGAAGAGGAAAGACAGTCTGACTATACAAATATGAAAGTATAATTACCTGCTGTTGACTTTGGTTTCTCAGTTCTAAATGTAATTGGTTCCAGAACTGCATCAGTGTAATAAAGAACAAAAACAACTTTTACCAAGAACAATTAAAACATTACAATCACTACCTCCACAATGACCATACCATCCCCTCCTACAGCCAGTGAGACATGGCCACTCCTTGAAACTCAATATGTCACAGAGTATTATTCAACTCAGAATTACTGCCACTTCAACAAATGATGCAAAGATAATCACTCACAAACCTCCCTCTAGTAGAATTTGTAAGACACTCTCATGAAGATGATACGAAACAATGAAAACAATGTACTTACCAGGCTTGGTTTGTGGTACTTCTGAGCTTGGTGATGTTCTAGGTTTAGAGGGAATACGGTGTGTTTCTTTTGGAACTGGAATAAAAGAAATGCAGCTATTAAAGTATTTCAAGAACTGAGACAGTCAGAAAACAAAACATTCAAAAAACAACAAAAATAAAACAACAACAGAAACAACACATGCCTTTGGGACCCTCTGGAAACATAAACTGTTTATATGAGTAGTGAAGAAGTATGAATGGCTGGTACACAAAGAAATACTGCTGATGGAGAACCTGTGTAACAAAATCAAACGAAGCAAGGCCAGGATGGATGCCTGATTTGGAGACTAGCAGAAAAGATGAAGCACGTGACAGAAACTGAATACAACGAAACACAGTCAAAGGAAGATCGTGGTGCATCCGTCCACTTTACAGAATACATTTGCGTGAGGAAAACCAAATGAGATGAATATGAATTGTTAGTGTAAAATCACACACATAAAAAACACTTCAGAAGGACAAAATATAACAGTAAAAAATTATGACAGTGGCATACAATGAAGATGTACTTGTGATGCTAGATGTCTACTGAATACTTGTTCTAACCATGCAAAGCAGCGTTGGTGAGAATTGTACCACTTAAGTAGCCACAACATGTATTTCAAATGTGATGGTCCTTGTAGGTATAACTGTTACCTATTGTTGGTTTTGGTCGAGCAGTTCTAAGTGTTATAGACTCCAGGACTGTATCAAAAACAAAACATAAAAGCTGTTTTGAGAATCGAGGAGAATAACTTCACTTACAGTTAGAATTATTTGTCTAGTAGCTATGCTTTGAATTATACACTGCTTCATATAAAAACTGCTGTATTAAATTAAATTACTGAGAAAATAAGGGGCAAAGCAGTGTAAGATGAAACAATCCTTAACTGTGAGCTTAATTCTTCCATGGGCTGCAATGAGATATCCAAATACGTATAGTTATCTTACTAAGAAAACGGCTTTTAAAAGATACAAAACTCTTCACTGTATTTCAAATGCTGTTTATATATACAACTGGAATTGGAGACCACTTGCTTGTTTTCTGCATGCTGTATTATTAAACAGCATTGCTGTGTATTGGGTTACATGGCCACATGCTTTAACTCTATGGTATACCTTTTAAATAAAACAGAATGTTTAAATTGCATAAGGATGTGAAATTGATGCTATAAAAAATAATGTCATGAGCTGAAATAATTGTGATTTAAAAGGGAGACACATTGTTATTCTATCAATGCAAAGCAGTGTGGGTGGGAATTGTACAACCTAAGTAGCCATAACACATATTTTAATTGCTAGACACTTGTTTTAACCACCACTGCAATTTGAGCTTAGCAAAATTCTCATCCAGCTGCCATGAGGTAGCAGAGATTTATTCTTCTATATGATCATAAAACCTAGTAAATCTCTTACTACTCCTGAAAATTGAATTGAAATCACAGAATATACAACAGAACAGAACCCCATGATATTGTAACTGGCTCAGATAAGTAAGCAGCTGCACAGAGCTATATTTCAGTCCAATATCTACTGTATTAGAAATAATCACACAAAGCAGTTTACCATCTTTAGCGTGTGGGATAGGAAGTTTGGGTGAAGTTTTAGGTTTAGAAGGAATATGTGGAATCTCCTTTGGAGCTGGAAGAGAAAAGGTGGGTAATAAGTTGGTTAATTTACACAGCAATTAGCATCTGATACAAAGTTGAACACACAAACACATAAGCCTCACACCTGCAACAGAGAAAAGAATTCTCTTTATAGGAAGTAGCAAAGGAAGTCAAGTAGCACCACCCATGTGTTTTCAACACATTAAGCAAGACAGATGAAATTTGCTAATTTCAGAAGCCCAGATTTTATTTTATTTTTTAAATAAAAAACTGGGATGAGCACAGACAAGCATAATTACAACAAAGGTGATTCAGAGCTTCCAGGCTCATTTTCTCAAAAAGCAGACATTCCAACTGTGAAGAGAACAATATGCCCAACTGACATGGATGCCAAGCAAGAGAACTACCTAGAAGAAAAATGAAGTTTAATGAAAGAATCCTAAAGCATAAGGTGAGTAACTTCAGTGGTGCTGTCTGCAGTGAAGAAAGCAAACAACAGCTTGCCAAAGAAATATCATTACCTACTGTTGACCTTGGTGGTTCAACTCTAAGTGTAATAGGTTCCCAGACTGCAACAGAAACAGTGTGACAAAGTAAGTATGGAACCTACTTCAAAATAAATATATAAATAAATAAAATATAAAATTACTCCACTGGTAAGTGCAAAAGCAGCTGCTGGTACTACCCCACAATAATGCCTACCTTGAAATTAACTTTTATTTTTTAAAATCGTGGACAATTAAGCTTTCTAATAATACAGGTTCAATAGGAAAAAAGTATAATTGCAGAAACTTGCTGATAATGGAAGGAAAAATATAACAGAAATAAGTAAACCCTACAACAAAGAAAGGACTAGATGAGTTGATCTCAGAGACAGCAAGAGTCTTGATATACAGGAATATCCAGGTATCCCTCATACTGAAGTCTGCTGCTATTTGAAAGTGGCATACTGACCAAGAATATACCATGCCATTTTCCTCTTCACGAACTATGTCAAATTGAAAAAAAAAATAAAAAGAACACAATCCTAAAATACAAACTGACAGTCTATAAAAAATTCCTGACACTAAAGGAAATTAAAAATAATGGATAAATTCTCCCCTCTCATTGGGCAGTAAGAACTAGAGTAACATACAGACATATACACTTAAAGTTAGAACCTTATCCATCAGCTATACTCACTTATATCCCAAGCTCTCTTGTAATTCCACCTACTTTAAAAACGGAACTTATAATAAATAAAACTATAAAAAAATGCTTGCAATTGATTCTTTTGAATAACAGAGTATTTCTTATCCTTCTATTAACATACACAGTATAATAATTACTAATGTTGCTGCAAACAACAACAAAAACAGCATTAACTTCTTTCTGTTGACAATAGCCAGACACCGTATAGAAAGGTTAAACCAGTCACTAATCTTTCTAATGTGCTCAGTATATTCTTGCCTTGCAATGAATTCTCTGTTACTCAGGTTTGTCAACTACCTTTGGAATTCAAATTCAGAAATCTCTCTCTCTAGAACACTCATTTCTATTTGCAGGTTGCCTTCAAAACATCAGTGAGTTCTTAAAAAAGAATAAAAAATGTTCAGAAATTCAGAAGAAAATTAAATTATTCTTTAGCTCTACAAAACGTTTTCTGAAGTAATATACATTGCTATAATTATCAGAAAGTAATGAATGTCTTCCTTCTCCCCTCTTTCAGGAAAAAAGTTTTAATTCTTTCACTTTTTGATTTTTCTGCAGTAACAGCACACCTGAATGTATACAGTTTCAAAAGAAATGTCACTACCAGCTTTAGTCTGAGATGCTTCGATCTAACAACAGATTTGTGCTTCACATGTACAGAATGTGAGTTTGGATAGCGGAAAAAAAAACTTGGTTTGCAAAAAAAAAATCATCATTTTAACTGAAAGTAAATGATGTCCCATGAAAGATACTCATCTACATTTGCCAATGAAGAAATGAAGACTAGGAAACAACCTTCAGTTAGTATCAATGAATAAGCACAGAGAAAACCGATGCTATGGGTTTAATACATGAAATGTATTAAGTATGGGCAAAACAAGCAGACAGAGCCTTTGATGACAGGGATAATTGAAGAGTTAGATGCTCTTCTGGAGCAAAATTAGCTTCTAAACGTTTAGCCTAAAGCAAAATAAACAAGTGCTAAGAAATGATGCTAAGAAAATACTGTTATCCAATGCCAACCTTGGCCAATCAATGTCATTAGAAGAATTTTGAGCGTACTTTGAGCACTAGTTCCAATCGATTAATACAGATAAATCAAAAAGAGTCAATATTTTCCATAAATTTGAAAAATAATCACACAATGTTGTGTGCCATACAGAACTCACCTTTCTGCAGGAATTGCTCAACAGTTTGTAGATTTTAATCTGATTTTTAAATTGTGTATTAGTTTTGTATTTCATGAAATCTATTACTGCAATAATTCTTACTCTTTCTTCTTCTCATGTAATTAAGGTTTTTAATCAGATATCTTTCAAGTGATAACCTGTCTTTTAAAATACAGTATCTTCATGCTATAAATGTGAAGAAATAATAAAGCACCAAGAGTGTATTTTTATTTCTGCTGTTCAGACCTCATATGAATAGCAAGTAGCATACAGAAAAGAGTATTTCCAATCGCACATGTTATTAGACCATAGAAAAGAAGAATGACTAAAGATTGCTACTAATCATTACCCTCTGCAGTCTTTGGATGTTCATATGTGTAGGGTTTCCTAGTAGTGACTGACACTGGAATGGCTGCTGCTGGAATAAAGAACATTTTCTTGAGATAAATACAGGTGCATCTATACATATTTTTCATCTTTTGGTACAGCTCAGCTGCTTTTGCTTCCCAGTTAAAATCTACCTTCTCCTCTCTATTCAAATGGAAACACTGAGCAAGTAATAATATTGATCAAGAGAATTCAAGAAATAACTATTCTGTGTAGCTTCTGCTGCTCTTTGAAAAGAAAAGGTGTATTTATGCTATAGGAACACCGGTGGAAGAGAAACTCTTGAGTCTTCATCCTGTTTTCCTGAGAAGTTTTTCTTTTCCCTGCAAGGCTGTAGACACCTTTAAATAAACAGTTCCATAGAAATCTTTTTTCTTTTGGTAAATCTTTCTGTTAATATTACTGAGTTTCTTTGAAAGTAATGCAAAAGTTAGATCTGAAAGATTCCAGGTATAAATAATTGCAAAGTCACATATAATAAGGCTGAAGATCTCAGTAGGTTACAACACTTTATGATGAAGGGATTATATTTAAGGAGGTTGTGTTTAAGACCGAGTAAAAGAACTGACATATTTCATTCAGAACTTTAATTTTTCCCTCATTTATTTACTGGCTTTAACTTTTTATAGCTAATGATTGATGTATTTAATACTATTGCAACTACCCTAAGCGAAATATCCTAAGATGCCTTATCTGTTGCAAAATACAGATTGCCTAGAGAAGTTGTGGAGTCTCCCTCCCTGGAAAACTTCATGTCCACCTGAACATGGTTGAGGGAAACCTGCTTTAAGTGGCTCTGCATGAAAAGGGTTGTACCAGAAGGCATCCAGAGGTCCCTTCCAGCCTAAGCCATTCTGTGACTCTGTGAAAGAGCATTATAATTAACCATCACTGTCACAGGCTGTTCTAGACACAGAAGGACTTTAGGTTTGGAAGGAGAAGCTTTAGTGTGAACAGGAAAGTTAAAAAAAATAATAAATTAAATTAAAAGAATCTGACAGAGCAGTTACAAAGTTTTATTATGTTCTCTGGGAATCTGATCTCTAATCTAATAGTACTCGAGTGGGTAAATCTCTCATCAAAATAATCTCCTTTAAAAGCCACATCATTCAAACTGATAATGCATGAAGTAGTCCATATCAGGTGACAGCATGGTTCTGTCAACTTACATGAGGAAGTGAGAAAAGTTTTTTTTAAAAAAATTTATATATATATATTAACTCAGCCAGGGCAATCAGTTCTTGCTCTCAACCCCAGAACTCTGGCATTTAGGTGTGGTCAAAAGATGAAGAATGAGAATAAACAGAAACAGCTATTGAAAAGAAATTCACTAGTAGGAACTCTTTGCCATGTTCTTTTCTGAGCTGCCACACGTGGAAGTACTACTCTGTCATGACAGAGATCAACAAGGTATCCTTACCTAGTTAACAACGTGAGACCATTTTTCTACACCTGGCAGTGCATGGTCCTGCATAATGTATCTGTGCTACAGCACTATTCTTTGCTCTAAATCCAAGGGAAATCCAATATGAAGCATACTAACCTAAAAGTTAGCTGCATGCAGATTTTTCCAGAACTAACCAAGTGCTGGACATTCATTGCACCATATTTCTCTGATGAATACTAAATCACATACCTGTTTTTCTTTCTCATTTGTTTGCTTTTTCAATGTAAAAGTCAACAATGCCATCCTTCTCCCCATCCTAAAGAGATTCTGAAAGTTTCTTTTCAGCCCAGTTTTTAAAAGTTCATTAACAGATATACAATGCACATCTGATGTAGGCTTTTCTAGGTAAAATGAAAAAGTAGAGTTGGGAGATGGTGTTTCTCAGATTGACAATGAGAGCGGAATGAGATTGCAGGAAATGAAATGCCTTTCATTTCCTCTGACCTTTCTGAAATTACTCCCAAATATTATTAAATGATCTACCAGCTTATTGGGTTTTAAGCACTGATCAACCACGTAACCTGAGACTTTGAAGGACTGAAAATAATAAGACAGACATAAACCAAGTTTTCAGACATATTTTTCAGAGGCAAAGAAGGCATGGTTCTCTGGTGTTACTATACTTCATAGGATGCATGTTTTCAAGTTTTTCCAGGACCCTCATAGTCCTGCTAGGGGATGCACAATCCTAAAAGGAACAACTACATGTATGCATCAGTCTATCTAACAATACTGTATCCTAACTTCACTACTGTATTGAGACTAAGGAAATTTGCAAACCAATAGCAGGCAGTTGATGAAATATGAATTTGGCATGTGTTTTTAATTATTTTTGATTAATGGTTAAGTAAAGGTGACAACCACTATCATGACACGAATTTCTAATCTATGCTGAACACCCAAAGTGACACTGGAATACATCTGAGATCACTATAAGCTTATTATTATCATAGAATCATTTTGGTTGGAAAAGACCTTCAAGATCACCAAGTCCAACCCTCAACCTGACTGATCAAGTCACATCACTGAACCAAGTCTCTTACTGTCAGTTCTACACATTTCTTAAATACTGCCAGGGATGGGTACACCACCACCACCTCTCTGAGAAGCCTGTTCCAATGCCTAATCACACCCTCCATGAAGTTCTTCCTGATGTCAAATTTAAACCTGCCCTGGCACAACCTGAGGCTGTTTCCTCGTGTTATATCACTTGTCACCTAAGAAAAGAGACCAACATCCTCCTTGCCGCCATCTCATTTCAGGTAGTTGTAGAGAGCGATGAAGTCTCCCCTCAGCTTCCTTTTCTCTAGACTAAACAATCCCAGTGATTTAAAAAGTGCTCCTTAGAATTCCATGTGAATTGAGCAAGGAAACCACTAACAGAGAAAAGACAGACAAGAGGCGTGTACACAAATGAAAAATCATGCTGCCGTCTCTGTAGTTATGTAGAAGCTGAAAGTAGCCATTCATTGATGTGGAAACATCAACACACAGGGCTGATCTTGATGACCCAAAAGTATTATACAAATTTATGCACAGGTTTCCAAATGGAGTTGTTTTCTCTGTCATTTCAAGGAAGTCTCTATATTCAGAGAGATGCAGGCATTGACAGCAGAGACTAAAGCAATTATTCTTGTATTAAAATATTGAAATTCTACACTAAAAAAGTTGTAGTTGTAGCCACAATGAAAAACTAATTATGCATACTAATTTGAGACAGTTATAAAACACAAATACCATTTAGTAAACAAGCTTTACAAGGAATTACTTGATCTGAAGAGAGTAATTCCTTTTATGAGAAAAATAACAGGGATTAATTCATAGGGAATCAGGAAAGATTTAAATAACACTGGCAAATCTCTTCCATGAGTAAGTAATATATTCTCACAACATACAATTATACATTTTAAAGCTTTTTAAACTTAATTACAACCCATGCAAAACTATTGACATGTTTTTCAGCTTCAGGCAAGGCCAGGCGTCTTTTATTCTCTGACATATACCACAGACCAAATTCAGCTCTGGTATAAAGGTATGATTTCACTTGTCATCATAAAATATGCCTTCACTAAATTCCAGAACTCATTCTTATTTCAACAGTTTCTGATAAGTCTGTGTATTAATGATCACAGAATCGATACAAATCCTACAGGTCTAGGTAAGATGCTATACCCATCACCAAAGCAAGAGAATGTGCATCTTTGGATTCTGTGCTGAATCAAGGTGGGAAACAACCTGTTTCCACACCAGGCCATGCAGCTTGTTGATTTAGGTACAAATCTAAAGTTAAAAGGTTACTTTCTTTGCTTCATTTTTTTTTTTTTTGTTCAATACAAAAATAATATTCCTCAAAGAACATAGCTTTCCTCACTACATATCTTTCTGATGACAAAGTGCTGAGCTTCACACAGAATTAATTTAAATTTATTAAACTATTTAAGTGATATGGTGCAGTAAATGTTTGGTATGGAAGTTAGTTACCAGGTTTAGTTCGTGGCTTTTTGGGTCTGGCAGATGGTCTAGGTTTAGATGTAGAAGGTTTGAGTTTTGCTTCTTTGGGAGCTGAAAGAAATATACTGGATTATAAGATTATCCTTTCCACTGTATCATATAAGAATCGCACTCTTCAAGCCTGAAATAAAGCAATAAATGGCTACCGGAAGAAAAGCAAACAGTAATCAAATTTGCTAACAAGACTTCTCAAAATCCCTATCCCCCAAAACTGTTTGTTCTTCATTGTAAAAGTCAGTTAGTAAGTGTAATATATGTAATTATATCTTATAATCACATCAAAATGTTCCCCTCATTAAATGTTACTCATTAATAGGAAATATATTTTTGCAAGATACCTATGTGGTAAATAATGACGCTGTTTATCCTATTGAACTGCAGGTCAATTTCAAGCCATCAAACCACACCCACATATACAAAATCTGCAAAAATGTCAGTTTTCAACACTAAGGAAATTACTGGTAGGGAGCTGGAAAAGCTTGGAATCAATAATATAAAAGGGAGTTGCTTCATTATTGTATTCATTGCATTCTGTTGAAAAATAGAAGTAGTGTCATCTAAGTGGTAAAAAACAAACAAACAAACAAACAAACAAAAAAAAAAAAAAACAAGAGCAATCAGTTCTAGAAATGATTTTTCCCTGAACTTGCTGAAAAGTGTAATTAGCTTAAAAGATTGTTAATTGGACATCAGAAAAAGCTTAAGCTGAGTTTCAGGTAGTATAATAAGTGATTTTCTTCATTTTTATAAAGCAGTGCAATGCAACTGCTTTCAAAGAAGTTTCCAAAAGTTACATATCAGTAAGCACAGTGGAAAAGCATACAGTACAGAGAGAACAGACTAGAGTAAGACATGAAGTGACTGAGAAACGTTTTTGAAGTCAAGCTGACATTCACAAAGGACTCATGAAAGAACAATGAAATTAACGTATCCACATAGTGCCAGAAGAGTCTTTCATTGAGAGTTCTAGGATTAACATCTACAATGCTGACCTTGTGCTTAGTCTTTCAGTAGTATTTCTGATGGGTTTCTGATGATTCATTGGGGGTAAACTGTGTTGCTGGTCTAGCAAAACTCCCAACAAAAAGTATGATAATTCTGCTTCATGTAGAAAAAAAATGAACTTTTTCTCTTACATTGAGAAAAACATTATTTCAGAATGCTTATTTCTTAATTTTTTTCTTCTCTAAGAGAAATGGATTACAAAAAAAAGAAACTATGAGATGAAGTAAGAGAGTTCAGACTGTGGCTTGGACTGCAAAGAGTGACCAACAGCTACAGAAACACATATTACCTCTTGTAGCTTTTGGTTGTTCAACAGTCTTAGAAGTTTTAGGCTCCAAAAGTGGTGGTTTAGGGGCTAAAAAACAAAAATTGAGGTGTAATTGAACAAATCAGTAGACGTATCATCAGTAAACCAAAAATGTTATGATTCCAATAGTTCACTTTTATTTATTTTTTTAAATAGACTGAATAAGCACGCAAGAGTCCTACTCATACGCATAACATCCTTTTAGTTCTGTTTCCTATGAAACTTCACACTATATGTTCAAGTGTTCAAGGTTTTGTGTGACAATCTGCTTCTGAGGCTTCTTTCCCATATTTATGTTTTCAGGACATTTTTAATCCATTGGTTGGCTCAATCAACAAACAGATATCTTTAAAGTTACGGGAGAATAAAAAGAAAGAACAGATGAGGCCTATGACTAAAGAAAAGACCACATTCCATAACAAATACCACAAAATAGGCCGGAGGCAACTTTTGAATGCCAAAATCTTGCTGAATATCTTAAGTCAGAATTGCAGTCAATTGTAAGACATGTATGAGACATAAAAGGCAACTCCTGCTTTTTACTGACGTGCCTGTTTATAAGAAATGAGAATAGAAACATTATTTAAAGCTCTAGTAATGCACACCATAATATTTACTTGTCCAATACCTGGGTCACTAAAAGTCGCAAACTCATATCCCTTAATCCCAAATCAGAAAAAAAAAATAACAACAGAGATCTATTTTTTGATCAAAAAGCAAAAATGGAAAAAAGATACCACATGGTAATAATGCTCCAATGGTCAAAGAATGAACTTTTCACTCGTATGAAAGATTACTCTTCTACTTTGAAGGCAGCTCTCCTATTTCCACTGAAACGAACACTGAGTTCCTTAAGGGAGGGCTTATCAATCACACGAGTAGTACCTTACTCTGAATTATCAGTGTTGTGATTAGCAAAAATGCCTTCTTTGCCAAGCTATGTCTGTATGACAGTAGAAGATTGGGACTGACAAATGAAGCAATAGAATAATGTGTTTGTTTTTTTTTGTTTTGTTTTGTTTGTTTTTGTTTTTTTCCTAGCAGTCTTTTAAATTAAATTACAAAACCAGAGAACTTGTTTATATTTTTATCACTGGACCCAACTGTGTAAAACTGATGAGCTTAACTCTCATTTCCTTTGTCAAGTAACATCACATGACTGATTACAAAGTTATGAGTTAGTCGAGATGCTCACATGTATTGCACAGTTCCTATCCATTTTACCAAGTATTGCTAAAATATTTTTAGTGAACATATGTCTCTGCATACCAACTTAAAATAATGGTGTGCACAATTACCAGGTTTCACACGATGTACTTCTGGGGTATCAGACGGTTTCGGTTTAGGAGGAGTAAGTGGTATTTCTTTTGGAGCTGAAAGAAAGAGCTCAGTTTGCAATCAAAATTTGTTTAACAAGGGTTGCTCAGAACACACAACGCATGCCACAAGTTTATAGTGAAGAAAAGATAACTAAGTGTGGAACATCAAAGCCATCTGATGAAATCAGAGTTTGAAGAGTGGAATGGAGATGATATTGAAATGCTGTGCATTGATCAGAAATAGATTTGATGTCTTCAAAAGAACTATAATTTTCCATATGAAAGCTCTACATATCAGAGAGGAAGAGAGCACATGCATGTGCACCAGAGAAAAAGACAGACAGAACACAATGATGAAAGGATCATGGAGTTTTTCATGCAAGTTACTAAGAGGCAACTTTTATTGCATCAAGGACAGCAAAACTGCTTTGAACTATGTTCCCATACAGAAGTGCATCAAGAATAATCGAAGTCTAATGACAATGGCAGAACAAGACTATAACCAGTAAAAAGAACAATGATTATGTGTGTGAAATGATATGCTGGAAGAAATACATTCATATGGGATGAAGTGCTCAAAACAAACAGTTTTTCACTGCGTGAAAACAACAACATTACCTAATGTTACCCTTGGCCATTGGAAAGGATGATAAGTTTTAGGTGTAAAAGATTCCAGAATGGATTCAATCGTTGCTGTTGGGAGAAATGGTGACAGTCGTAAGACAATAAAGAGCTAATGGAAGAAACTCTTGCTTCGCAAGCAAAACAAATCTGTTTTTACAAGAACAATATAAATATCTCACTAATTCTTGGACACTTTTCAGTTTATCTACCTAGTATGCATTAGAGAGAAATTCAGTCTTTTGAAATGCATAGAGCTTCAGTGTCTTTAAATCATTGCATTTGTGATGTGCAGGAATTTTGGATGTTAATTTCTTCCTGTCTTTACTGTAACTGGTCTGGATCTGAATCACTGCCAAGTAAGATTTTGAAGTTTAGCATTTCCACATTTTGAGTTCTGGTCCATTACTTAAGGAAAATGGTGTGTAAAATGCATGAATGTAATGAAGAGGATGTGTTGAACGATCAATCAGCCAAGACACTTAAACTATAAAATTTGGACTAGAAAGCTGACAATCCAACTACTGTTTCAGTCTGAAAGTATCAAGTGTCTGTAACTGTGACTTTTGTCTGTGACCAATTTCATGCAATTAAAGGAAACATTCTCCTTAATATTCTTAGCAAGACTACAACAGTAGAATGCAGCTTACAGCATACATCACACTATTTAAGTCAGTAGCATTGGACAATAAATACTGTCTTCTCGATTATCTATGTGGCATATTTTTCAAAATACTTAAGGCGAATCAGGTAACTATGAATTGCCATATACATCATAAGTGTGAGAAAGCAATAATGTCAACCACTAACACCAACCTAAACTCAAAATCCAGATGTTCTAGACGGTCTAATCCAAACGTACACTGAAAGTGAAGACAACCTGTGTAGTCATTTCAGTGAGTTTTAGAGCCTGATCTGAGCTACTGATTAAAAAGAACTAGGCAGTGTATTGTACCTGATTCGGTATCTGCTATTTCAGGCTTACTAGGTGTCACAGGGCTTGAAAGAACAGGTTGAATATCATTGAAAGCTACAAAACAAACAAACAAAAAAACAGTTGACAGTATCTACTATTATTGTTTCCATATGTAGCTTTCTGTTCTTATACCTAATTTGCAATGCAGATGTCCATCCATAATAAGCATACCTTACCTTGAAAATGGAGCAGTGCTGGTTTAGAGTAGGAACTGAAGCTAGTGGATAAAGTGACAACTGAAACTAAGTGGCAGCCAACCAAAGCTAATATGATATTAGACAGCATAGTCCACATAACTGAAAGCAACCCAGAAAATATAAAAGATAAAAGAATTTCCGACACAATGGCTAGAAGCACAAAGGAAAAAGGGTAGAAAAAAATAATTCATGAACACAAGAACATAAGAACAATACTAATATACTTCTGCACAAGACTAAATTGTTTTCAGTGCTTTGTTTTCTTCGAAGATGCTGTGAGTTTGAATTTTTTTAGAATACGTGCTTATAAGTGATATTCACACACAAACACGGAGACGTAACAAACAAAGGTTAAAACAAATAAATAAAAAATTAGCACCAAATACTAAAGCAAACAAAAAGCAGTAAGAAAAAGATTTAAGACTCTGGCATAAAGAACAGCAGAGAATATATGTGTGCATCTATCTGAGCATATAATAATTAAACATGAAGGTACCTAATTGGCTTAAAGAAAAAAAATAAAGCTTTAGCCATTTTGAATTTATTTATCAAGGTTACTTCATCTAGGTGTATTTCAAAATACTCTTAATAGCTTTTTGATAAGCAAATGAAAGACTAGAAACACCATCAGATGAGTTTCTCAGTAGCAAGCACACACACTATATATATATATGGATATATCTATATATATACATATAGATATATATTTCTCCATTGCCAAAACAGCACACTTCACAATTAGCTTCTAACACAGAGCAATGCTCCAAGAACCACAGCCAGAGCTTTCAGGAACTTACTATTTACCTGCATCTTAGAGGGAAGGATACATTAATAAGGTTCATACACTTTTAATTTGCACTTGACCTCAAGTCTGTAGGCTTGACAGTCTGCTCACGCAATGCTTAATGACCTCATGGGTCAAAAATACTGCCAGTACTGCCAGGCCACATGCCTGGCCTTGCACACCTGCCAATACAAAAGAAGCTGCCACCATGAGCTTCTCCCACGTTGTCTCTGAGTGCCACAGCCAAGTGCGGCAGCTTCATCTCCAAACGGTGCTTCACCCCAACACAGGCCCAGAGAAATCTAAAATCACAACACCACTGGGGAAAAAACTCTCATCCTGCACCAATTCCAGACAAGCAAGAACCATCGTTACCACATTAGGCCAGCAGCACCATCAGGTGCTGGCTGATGGTAGCTCTGAACCCCAAAGACGACCCTGTGCTTCACCACCAGGTGAGAAGAGGTAGCGTGCTTCAAGTCCTAGCATGACCTCAAAAGCAGCATGACAGCAGAGCACCCACTTCCAGGTGGTGACAACGTAAATGAATGCACAGACGACAGATTGGCTGCCTGGAAAGCCAGCAGCAGGGGGCATGAAGAGAGGGAAAGGAGAAAATGGAAGAAGAAGGGGTTTTGCTAGTTACCCGTCACTGTTTGCTGGGTTGCCAGGGGGGAAGAAGAGGTAGATTTCAGCCTTGGTCGCCGGGTAGCTAAGATTAAACACAAAAACCACCTTCAGGTCCTCACGTTGGATGCCGTCAAATAGGTGATACCAAGATGCAGCAACAAACAGGGAGATGGAGCTCTGCTCAAGGCAGGCCTCCATGTCACAGCATCCCATCCCATGGAATGATCCTCCTGGCCTTCAAATCACAGAGCTAGCCTCAGGTAACAGAGGAAGCCTTGAAGTGGAGGAGGCCCGTACTGCAGACACTTAACAGTGTAGCTCTTATTCCAGAACCATTAGGGACCAACTATGCCATGCACCTACTGCTCAGGACTGCCAACACCAAAACAGGCTCAACTCTGCAGGGAAAAGCACTGCCCGAGTACCCAAAGGAGGAAGGGAATCGCTGGCTATTTACCCATCACAGTCCTCGTGGTTTCCGGTGAAGCAGACGAGGTGGATTCCGGAGCCCGTCTCTGGATCGCTACGGTCAGACATGGAAATGATCTTGAGATACCTGCACAGCCCTGCCAGAACAGGCTACCTAAGGCCGCACCACTCCCCGTGACATCTGGAAACCCCAAGTCTTCCCTTATGTTAGTCCCTAAGCTAACTGACTCCCCATAAGGAAGCTCTGGGACATCTACACCGCATCAACAGCAACACCAGTAGTAGCAGAGTTAGCTTTCTGCCATACTGGAACGTTTCGTTCTAGAAAGAAGTTTCTGAAGAAAAAACACATGTAGAGACAAACGCACAGACAAGCGAGGCATGGTCTGATAGACTCTCTGCCAAATGGCCCTGCAAACAAATGATTCGCAGGTGACAGCAAAAGCAGCGGTTCAGCCATCAGAACCATGGAACTAGCATGGCAAGTGTTTTCTCAAGCCAACGTACATTAACAAACCCAGGTATCGCTCAAAGCAGGTGAAAATGACATCAGGTGATGGAAGGGGAACAGAAAGACAAACAAAAGTATTTACCCTCCACTGTTACTTGGATTGCAATGGAAGGAGGAGAAGGTTTCACCTTTGGTCTCTGAGTAGCTAAGATCAAACCAGAAAATTGCCTTCAGATTCTATAGAGGAACAGTGTTTTTCAAAGCAGTACCAGCATGGAGTTGGAAATACATGAAGTGCACGTTACATTCAGCTATTTTACATAAATACCTGCTCTTGTCACAGTATTATTCCATTCTTAAAGCAAGGTAGGCTGGCTGCATTAACGTGTATAACACAAACAGTTAACATTTTAGTGAACAGGGCCTCTTGAGCAGAAAATTTACACGGAGGAGTCAAGAAGCTCAACAATGAAGTATCTCCTTGGTATCATTTATAAAAGGGACTGGTCACATCACTGATATTATGGGTAAAACATCACTGGTATTGCCACTAGCAAGGAGAAAAAAAAAAAAAAAAAAAAGGAAAAAGGTGGGGTTGCTAAATCTTAAAATTTATCTTAAAAATCTTAAAAATCTTCATTTTTAAGTATTGCCAAAATACAGAAATTGTAATGCAACTATTTACCCATCATTGTTCTTGTGGTTTCCAGAGGAGGAAAAGAGGTTGACTCCAGGACCGATGTTGTGAAAGCTAAAGTCAGAGATAGAAGCTATCTTGAGATGTTAAGGCCTTCTTGCTACATGTATGAATGCATCATTTTAATCACATCCAAATAAACCAGTATTTCATTTGTGGTTATCAAGGTCTACTTTTCGTACCTAATAAATCACTTATCTTTTTTTTTATTATTATTATTTTTATCATTCCATACTACCAAAAGAAAAAAAAAAAACAAAAACACCCCAATGAGCTGCTAAACACTGCTACTATGAAGAAAAGTAAACAATAATGAAGCATTCTTTATACACAAGATGATTAGAGCTGGATCAGAAATTTAAACAACATGAATTAACAACAGAAAACCTGAATTGTGGTAGACCATAATGACTGTCTTGATGTTCTACGGTTACTTCTTAACTGTAATAAATGACAGATTCTAAAATCAATTTTCTAGCACTGAAGTAATAATTTCAAGCTATAAATTGAAACCTAGTAGATTAATGTGTGGCCAGAACTTCAGCCTACATCCAAGATACTGTCATATTTTGGTAATGGCCACCTTTTATTTTATCTGGATAACACTAAACTAGCTCTCACTTCTACATTCCTTGTCATCCTTACAAATCTCAACCTTGGGAAAAAAAAGAACGTATGCCTGGGCAGAAAAGAAAACCATAGCATCTCTGCAGAAAAATGCACACAGGTAACTTCAACACGGAGTTCCATCAAGATCTGGAACAATAAGAAAAACTACTTGTGCTTTCTTAATCAAAATCTGTAAGAATCTCTAACAGAATAGCACCTCCTTAATTTACAGCAGCAGGTTTCCATTCTGGAAGAAACATGAAATACTTCAAACAGACAGAATGTTATATCCATACCGTTAAACAAGCATGGGCTAAAAGAAGAGTCACACCTACTGTCCAGAAGTTAATGAACTAATATCCAAATGACTATAGTGAAATGCAAAGATAATGGTAAAAAATATATATATATATATATATATGTATATATATATAAGTGTGTTATTGATAATAAGAAAAAGAAAAAGAAGAGAAAGTTGATAAAAGTGCAAAGCTAATTCTTAACACAAGCAGAAGACAGGTCAAACAGTAGATACTTTGGAAAATGGAATAAAAGTTTTGGAACTGCCAAACACACTGGTAAGAATATGTTATAGGAAAACTGGAAGAGCAAAGATTTGATGGACTAACAAAGGGAAAATTTCAAACATGGAATTCTTTTTCTGAAAGAACTCCATGAGATTCCTCCAGCCTAAAACAAAACACCTAGAAAATGTAATAAAACTCCAAATAGGCTTGAAGAACCTTGGCAAACAAACATTTGCTGGAAAAAACAAACAAACAAAAACACTAATAAGTAATCAATCAACTAACTAAACAGTTGTGGTTTTTTTTTTGAGAGGCATCATGAAGATCACTAATTACTGCTAAAAGACCCGCTCCAGGGGAAATAACATATAAGCAAGTATTTTAGGGTAGTCTTCATTGTGTGTCTAGAAATCCTCATCTTCCTTTAATTGAAAGACTCTTCCATTCACTCTTTTCTCTCTCCAACACACAAATATACGCAAAACCAAATCAAACCAGAATTCCTCAGGCAGGTTACTTCAAGGCAGTCCTTCAAATAAGAAAAACTGTATATGCTAACTGTTCTCATCTCAAACCAAACATATGCCTGAAATCTGTTAATCAGTCATTACTATAATGCTTAATCACATTTTCAACTCTCCTTGAAATCTGGGACTCATCTTTGCATGGGAATGTTCATGTGTCATTAAAATGATTAACGTCAGACTAGATCAGACATGATTCTATCCATTCTCCCAGACATTGTAAGTATTGGGCCCCTATCCACCATCTGGTTTGGAAAGAGCACAGTATAACTTTCTTTACAGGCAAAGCATACAGAATGAAAGAGATGAACTTGAATGCGCTATTAAGCCAATACGTAGAAAACACTGCTGAATGATTCTGTTAAGGCATTTGATCAGATGTTATTGCTCAGTATGGAAGATGTGTTAGTGATAAATACTGATCACTATCTCTGACAAATAAATGCATAAAACTTAAGTCATCTCCATGTCTTGATTTTAAGAATGTTTTGTTGGAGTGTGCAAGCTTTACCATTAGTTTGCAATTACAAGCAACTGGACAGCTGCTAAAAGTTTCCTATCAAATGCACATTTACTCCACTCCTTACTGCAAGGGAGTTCTGGCAACAACACAAAAAGGTCTTTGGATAGAATTGTCATTATTGAAAGGAAACAAAATATGTCTTCATACAGACACAGTAAAACAAGTAGAACCTTGAGCATTGATATAACTGCATTTGTTCACAGTTGTTCTGCAACACATTGACAAGTTTTAATGTAATCTCTGCACACAAAATGTTAAAGAACCCTACAGAATAAACGTTGGCAAGGAAGAACAGGAAAACTATATATGCTTTAGATTAATTATTGAATATCGTGCAAATAATCTAACAAGTTAAATTTTATTGGAGTCTAGCAATAACAGGTTTCCAGAGTGTTTGATAACACTATATAGAAGTGGAGCAATTTTTTTACAAATATTTTGTTTAATTACAGTGCTATGTAGCTGTTTAAGAAGTTGTACTCAAGCAATGCATTGCAATGCATGTGATAATCATGTTTTAATTCCCATTAGCTTTGGACCTATCCTGTCTTGTTTACTGGCAGCAAAGCAAAATGTCTAACTTAGATAACTGCTTTGAAGATATTTGAATGAAGGGATTGAAGGATCTATTCCCTGCTATATTAAACCTTCCATATTCATTCATCTCCATGCAAACTGGATAATCCCACAAAATGATTTAGGTTACCTTTACTTATTTTACATTTATATTTGCAGCTGAATATCATCATCTGTAAAGCATCAGGCTGTTGCTTAATTTCATGTTGCACTGCCAATATGTTGCAGATTTAATACTATTTTTACTGAACCAAAAATGCTGGAATAAAGGAACTAGTCACATTGGCCAAAACTTACTAAACGTGCATGCTCCATTTTAAGGCTTAAAAATCTGTATTAGGTCAATACAGGTATTTGTATATTGACTCATATTTCTAATGTTAACATTAAGCTTTTAAACTGTCTAAGCAAATTCATCTGATTGATCAAACTGTTTTAATTTATTAAAGTGAAAGGAATAAAGATGAACAGGTAGGAAGACCAACTGCATAAGCATTATTTCCACAGAATGTCAGGATAGCAAAGGATCATGAACAATTTCCTACAAGCTAAATACAGCGGGACTCAGTCAACAGAGGGAAGAACTGCCATGGGGAAAAAAAAAAAAAAAAAAAAAAGTGGCCTTCCAATTATATAAGTACCTTGCTAAAGTCTAAGGATTCACAAGTTACTGTCTGTGGAACGCTAACAAAACTGATGTAGCTCCTTCACACAGTTCATGCTAATTCATGCTAACAGTGTACAGACATGCTAAAGCTTATTAACATCAAGCACTGCAATACAGACTTCTTAATATATTAGGAATGTAGACCAAGGACAGAAAAGAGTGCTTATTATTTTGTTGTATCATAAAAAAATTTCCTAAGTTAGCCTGGTATTTGAGAGAACAAATTAATTACTACAGTTCTGTAGTTATTCTAATTCATGTTAACTAATAACATGCCAAAAGTATGATAAAATCTGTGTCATAATTTTTATTTAAAACCACATTTTCAACTATTACCAGGTACAGCTGACAGCATTTCTTGGATGCCAGATGTTTCAGATCTTGAAGAAACAGGCTGCTTTTCATCAAAAGCTGAAATAAAATCTGGAGTTAAAATGAAAACGGACCTCAGAGCCACAGTATTTGAACAGCAGCTGTTGAGCAGTTCAAGACAACACGGATGTGATCAAGCAAGATAGCAGCAGCTTTAGAGATGACTGTGAAATGAGGTGCTACATGAACACTGAAGCTGGCATGAGGTGAAGTAAGGTCAATTCTGATATCTCATGCTAGGTAGAATTATTCTTACTGATTTTTAAGTACCTATTCTTTGAAATAAAGTTGATTACAAAGAAATGGTTGAGATGGGAAGAAATAAAAATTTTTTAAAAAGCGCCTTTTATCAAGTAGTCTTCAAAGCAATGTGTTTGAATGAATTTTAGCATTGTCCACGTGATGGCAAGGAATTGCGAAATAGTAATGGAATTACATGCTATTTACCCATCACGCTCTCTGTGGCTTCCATGGAGGGAAGAGATGTGAATTCCAGGCCTGGCTCCTGGGTAGCTAAGATCAAATATGAAAACAATCTTGAAATAATGAGTCAGGTTAGTTTTTAAATAAGGTGATCTTTTTCCCTTTATTAGCAGAGCCAAAAAGGCTACATTTATTTTAAATTTCTTATATGTACATTTTTAAAGTGATATTTATGATAGCTTACTCTGTTCTGTGTGTGTGTGTATATATATACACTTTTTTTTTTTTTGACACATAAAATCTAATTTTGAAGCATTTAATACAAGACCAACTTTCTGCATCTGATTTTCAAATTCTATCCAATAGCAACACCTGACAGGAAACCCCTTTCCCCCCACCTTTAGTTAGGATAAGCCTTTTAAATAAGGAGTTGCGAATGCCTTCTCATCTGAGATTAGGCGTAACGTGCTGAATCAGGGCTTAATTACACTTAGAAACATCACTGCATGCACACAGATTGGAAATCCTATACAACTGGCTTGGTGAAAAGCCTGTAGATGTTCTTTAGACAAAGAGACAGAGTAAACTAATGGTTTGTTACAAGAAGCTTTATTTTGTCTGCACACCAAAGCAGACACAATGTGGGATGCACATTAAATCCAGCTAGTCTGCATTTTAAAAAATCCTGTGGGAATGGTTGTCTGCCTAACAAAACCATGTGGTATCAACCTAAAGCAGGATCACAATTCAAAATCTCATCCTACAGACCAATTCTTTTTTTCTTATCTCTAAAATCTTTGGAATCAGAACAGTAGCTTAAAACTAAATAAATTATTGGCAAATATGTATGTATTTGTAGCAACTGTATGACAAGTTACATACATGTAGAAGTAGCCGATATAAAAGTTTTAAGAAAAAGCCTGCTGCAGACACTTGGCAGCCAATATGCTTAAGTAAGTCTCTGCCTGTTGAAAAGCAATGCCAAAATGATGTAAATAATTACTGAATCTATTCTATTTAGCCAGTACTGCCCTTGTGGTTGCTATGAAGGAAAAAAGAATGAACTCTAGTGCCGGTTTCTAGATAGCTAACGCCAAATGAGAGAAGTTTAAGACATTGAGGCAGGCTGTTTCGAGAAGATGAGTTATCAAAGGTTGTATCATACTTCCTGTTGATGCTAGATGCATATTCAGCCCAGGGACCTTAATTTCCCCCAGCTGCCACAAAGTTCATTTAATATAAATACCAAAAACGATCATCCTTTGGTGTAAAATGGCTTAAAAACATCTAAGTTTTTGTGATTATATTTTAATGAAAACACAGATGCAAAAAATCAGTTTCTACCCAATCAGTAAGGTCACTGTTTCTGTTGGAAAAAATATGCAGCCAGTGATAGAAACGTGCTCTGACTACTTCTGTGGGCAGCGTTGTATGAAAAACTGAGAAGTAGGTGCTTTTGATACTAGGAACATTCATGACCTATTAAAGTCAAAGCACAAGCAATAAGAAATCCAAATTGTCTGATTCTCTACGTCTATGGAAAATGCTGTGATAGTTCTGACAGCACACACCACAGAGAGCAATAATGCCACACCTGATTAGCTGCTGAAAGTTTTCCATCTGATGAAGATATGATGTGACTGAAATGACCTTGGAAAGCATACAGTTCTCAACTTGAAAAGGAAACAAAAACACTGCACTAATGCGGAGGCAGGATAACTGTCAGTGCCACCCATGGAGCAACAACACAGCTGCATCATGTTTGTGTTCAGTATGAGTTTTATAACAGAGGAAAGCTCAGACATTTCCAAACGTATTGGTGATGAGAAACTGAAGGAACATTGTCTGAAGTTTAACAAAATACTAGGGAAAACATGAGTACTGTACGTATGATGTAATAGGCTAAACCCCAGATGACAAAAAATGTTAATGATTCACTCAATTCCACTTTACTGTTGTCAGATATAACAAGTTTGAAGGGTGCTTGAACAGTTACTGTAAGAGAGAAATACACCATTTCCTCATGATGTTAGATCACACTGCCTTTCACAAATACATTGCTAATAAATTCACTTTTTCTGTAGCTATGTTACTAAGTTGCATTTAACTAATATAGCAACAAATGCAAAAAGCTGCTGATGTATTAGGTTTTAGAACTATGAAAATAAAAAATCATCAGCACTTGACCTTACTAATTTCTCAGGGTATTTATACTACCAGCCTTTTTGAATCTGGGCACTTAAAATTAAAGACCAAATCCTTCCTGAGACTCCTACTATTGTGTTTATTTATTTAATAAACGTTGAGCACCAATGGTTTCCAGGTAATTTCTGTGTGTTCAACAAATCTGCAAATAAGGGTATTTCAGTCAGGTCATACGATGTGTATCTTTGACACACAAGCATTATACAACACTTAAGTCCATTTAGTAAGGTTAATGCTCATTGCCCTTAAAATATTGAAGCATACTCTTATAAACACATCAAGAAGAGATGACATCATACTACAGTATTATGCTAAATGCAGTCCTGAAACCTTCATGAATGATGCTCTTAGGAAGTAATTTTTTTTTCTCTGCAATTCTTGAAGTATTCCATACTAAATCTAGTACACTAATCAACCCACAGCTTCTAAGACAATTGAATGTATTTCAGAATAACCAATTACTAGATATGCCACATGATATTTATGGAACGCTAAGCATTTTAGATATGTTGAATCTTGTTGAATATGTAAAGAAAAAGCCCGGGTTTCATCGAAAGTTGAAATGAAAATCTGGGCCTAAAATGTTCTAACAACCCCAAAGACAACAGAATATTAGGAGGAATCTGGTAAAGGAAAATAAGCCATCCAGGCAGTATCAGTCCAAATGGAAGCAAAATGAGAGATGGCTTGCAAGTCAGCTGAGAAATTACTATTTTATGACAACAGTGAAATTCTTTTAATTATTCTCTATTAGACAGGACTCCTATAATCTAGGAATTTGCTTTCTCCATTTTGAAGCTCCTGGAAATTGAGCTGAATTGCAGCTCCAGGAAAACAAACAAAAACCTAACTAAATAAAAAAGGAACAGCAAGAGACACTAATATGCTCTGACAGTCATTAGTCAGTAGGTCAGTACCAGAAAAAGACTTTGTATGATGCAGAGAACTACAGAAGCGTTAAAAAACAAAATCCAACAACAAAAATATGACTCCAAACAGATCAAATGAATGTGATTGCTACCCATAACTGTTGCTGATGACTTAGTTTCTTGGGAAATCATAAACAAAGATATTTCCAATTCAATTTTAATTGCAGCTGAATGGAAAGCACATAAATAAACCCAAGATAGAGTCTCGTATGGTATGGTAATGAGAAACACAAGAGAAAAGGAAATACAGAGAGAGTCCTTTGTAAGCCACAATAGCTCCAACTACTTTTTCATTCAGAAGCCAGTTTTGCATATGCTTGCTTTGTTTTCTGAGCACACTATATTGCTGAATTGAGATAATTAATTTTAAAGTTGGCCCCCCAAAAGAGAATGGTTGATATAACAATGCAACAAAGCACCCCTTGTTTAAATTGTCCTAGCACAAACTGAAACACAGCTGAGAATATCTTGGAAGCTCTCTACCTTTTTTATGACCAGATTCTGGGTAAAATCCCATGCTCAAATATAAATGCACATATTCTGCCTAAAAAAACTACGTTTTCTATAAAGACGGAGAAAAAATTAATGGTTAGAAAAAACAACCATAAAAATATCTTTAATGCCAAAAATCCGTACTACAGCAGTCTTTGGAATATTACCTTTTCCAGAGACTAGTTTAAAAAGTTGTAATAGGAAACAAACATTCAGCTACAAGATCTCTTTAAGAAATGCCTACTAGCTAAAGACAAAACACTTCCTCCCAAAGGATAATCATCATCATGAAAACCTGAAATTCATCAAGCTGGACATTTTTGTCTCACCTGCTAAATTCTGTCCCACCCTCCTCTCCAACCCCTCAGTTATTATCCTGAAAAGGCTAGACCATACTTTACTTACTTGAACATAGTGATGTAGGCATACATCACTTAACTTGAAGCCAGATCTGCTGGATACTGGCAAGTATTAAATGTAACATGAAGCATTAATGAACAAATAAAACACCACTGCATGCAATATTAAAAAGCTAGGAGAAATAAACATCAGAATAGTACTATTTCAATATCAAGAAAGATCAAGGATTGGAAATAAAACAAACATAATTTACCAGTCTCTGTCTCTGACATTTTTGTAGATGAAGATATTTGGGAAGTGGAAGTAACATGAAGAAGGTTATTCGAAGCTGGAAAAAAAATGTGCCACATTATTTAAATGATACAAGAACCATCACTGCCCAGCTGGTGTGCACACTGTCTCATTTGAATGGGCCTGAGAAAGAAAGACACCTCCTCTGATGGAAGCAGTAGAGAAATGGGAGCTGAAAGCAAGAAGCAGTAACATGTTGTCCTCTAGACAAGCTGTCGCTTCCTCCCCACAGACAATGCTCGCAAACAATGGAAAAAGCAGGGCATCAAGCAACACAACTGTGTAACAAATGCAGCAGGCGCTTCTGCAAAACAAGCTGCACCCACAAATATCTGTACTCTCTGTGGCAGATGACAATGATGCTGGATGGTCTGAAACAGAGGATGTGAATGGGAGAGAGGGAAAGGAGAAAATGAAGAAGAAGGGGTTTTACTAGTTACCCGTCACCGTTTGCTGGGTTGCCAGGGGGGAAGGAGAGGTAGATTTCAGCCTTGGTCGCCGGGTAGCTAAGATCAAACACAAAAACCACCTTCAGGTCCTCATGTTGACTGCTGTCACACAGGCGATATCAAGATGCAGCAACAAACAGGGAGATGGAGCCCTGCTTGAGGCAGGCGTACACATCACAGCATCCCATTCCCTGGAACAATCCTCCTGTCCTTCAAACAGCAGAGCTAGCCCCAGGTAACAGAGGAAACCTTGAATTGGAGGAGGCCCATACTGCAGATGAGCCCCCAAAAGGAATCCAAAAGCTTAAATGTGTAGCTCTTATCCAAGAGCCGTAAGGGACCAGCTACAACATGCACCTACTGCTCAGGACTGCCAACACCAGAACAGGCTCAACTCTGCAGGGAAAAGCACTGCCCGAGTACCCAAAGGAGGAAGGGAATCGCTGGCTATTTACCCATCACAGTCCTCGTGGTTTCCGGTGAAGCAGACGAGGTGGATTCCGGAGCCCGTCTCTGGGTCGCTACGGTCAGACATGGAAATGATCTTGAGATACCTGCACAGCCCTGCCAGAACAGGCTACCTAAGGCCGCACTAATCCCCGTGACATCTGGAAACCCCAAGTCTTCCCTTACGGTAGTCCCCAAGCCAATGGGCAACACCCCTACTCATCCAGCTAGAACTTAAATGCTCAAGTCTCTGAAACAAGAGAGGAAAAAGGGCTAACTGGCTCCCCATAAGGAAGCTCTGGGACACCTACACCGCATCAACAGCAACACCAGTAGTAGCAGAGTTAGCTTTCTGCCATACTGGAACATTTCGTTCTAGAAAGAAGTTTCTGAAGAAAAAACACATGTAGAGACAAACGCACAGACAAGCGAGGCATGGTCTGATAGACTCTCTGCCAAATGGCCCTGCAAACAAATGATTCGCAGGTGACAGCAAAAGCAGCAGTTCAGCCATCAGAACCATGGAACTAGCATGGCAAGTGTTTTCTCAAGCCAACGTACATTAACAAACCCAGGTATCGCTCAAAGCAGGTGAAAATGACATCAGGTGATGGAAGGGGAACAGAAAGACAAACAAAAGTATTTACCCTCCACTGTTACTTGGATTGCAACGGAAGGAGGAGAAGGTTTCACCTTTGGTCTCTGAGTAGCTAAGATCAAACCAGAAAATTGCCTTCAGATTCTATAGAGGAACAGTGTTTTTCAAAGCAGTACCAGCATGGAGTTGGAAATACATGAAGTGCACGTTACATTCAGCTATTTTACATAAATACCTGCTCTTGTCACAGTATTATTCCATTCTTAAAGCAAGGTAGGCTGGCTGCATTAACGTGTATAACACAAACAGTTAACATTTTAGTGAACAGGGCCTCTTGAGCAGAAAATTTACATGGAGGAGTCAAGAAGCTCAACAATGAAGCATCTCCGTTATTATTGATTCTAAATGGGACTGATCACATCACTGAGACAATTGGTATTTCCACTAACAGAAAACGGGCCAAAACAAAAACGAAGAAACCAAAGGTCTCCTACAGACATTGAAATGACCCTGAGATCCCTACTGTCTTGCTACGGCAGTCCAAACAACACCCCAGAATTCTAAATTCAGAGCAAGATGTGACATTTTATGGCATTATCTTATGATAATATATGTAGAATCATAGAAACTGAGCTATTCCAAGGAACAGGCCTGGATATAGAATCCTTTACAGAACAATGTTAAGACAAAACAGCACAGGACAATCTTGCTACTTGTTTACAAACATAAGAAAATTTACTTTTGTATCACTTTACCATTCCACTCCAAACTTCTCTGAAATTGCAGCAGATACAACAGGTTTTTCTCTCTCTCCCTCTGCCTCCTTGTCTCCCCACCAGTTACAGAGCAGAGTGTGTACTCCCCAGTTACAACAGTGTAAGTCAGAATAAACTTTCCATTTAACAAAGTGCCACTGTGCCTTTTGGAAGACTGCCTAGATGTCAGGAGAACTACAGTGAAGAGAGAGATCATTACCAGCTGAGACTGGTGGCATTTCTGGCATGCCAGATGTTATGGATCCTGAAGAAAGAGGCTTCGTTTCACCTAAATCTGAAAAGATAATCTTCTGTTAAAAGACTTACTTACTTCAGGGCTACTACAGATAGCACATGACTCAGCAGACAGAAGTTGCGTTGTTAAGATGGAAGTAGAGGGAAATTTGCCTGCAAGCCAGCTAGGAATGACTATGTCTCATGAACTGGTGGTTGGTGTGCGTGTCAAAATGGAAGCAGTGAGAATTCTTATTGCTGGTTAAAAATCTTAAAACACATATTAAGATTTGGAGGTAGTAAGAAAACACCTTTTGATTTAGAAAGCAGACAGTGGGCCAGCTAACATAAAGCCAGTCAAAACAATCTTTTCACAGAAATATTGCACAAGTATATGTTAAGCCCCTCTTTACCTTCCACTGTTAAGTGCTCTTAGCACAGGAATAAAACTTGGAAAGGCAGCTCCACAGCTGGGAACCTCAATAATGAGAAAACCAAAACCAACCAAAGACAGCCCATTCCAAGGCCCCTCAATCCCCCATCTATCACAATGAATGACAAGTGCAAATGAGAGTCGAGTTAATTGCAGCAATAAATGGTATGAATTACTGGGATGGTGACAACTAAAGCAAGGAAAAGTTCCAAAAACAGCTGTAAGGATAGAAATGGAAAGTAAATCATTAAAACTAAAGAAAGGCAACTTATCACTTTTACCCAATGTTGTTTCTAACAAATGAGGTTCTGTGGTAACTACAGGCATGGTTATCTCCAAATCAGTAGTATATCCAGCTGCAGAAGAAAATGTAAATACACCTGAGAAACAGCTTCATGTAAATAAATTAAGGAGGAAGATTTGGGGAAGGGAGAGAAAATTTACCTTCCACTGCTCTGTAGAAGTTAAGATAGATTTATTTTTATAACAAAGCATTCTTTGTTTTTTTCTGAGTATTTTAAATACCATCTTTACCTACTTGGCTGAAGACATTATCTTACTTTCTCATCTGTAAAAATGTTTACAAAGGGACTGAAAACTAACGTGTATATATAGTTACATGTAGATTTGACTTAAAGAGCAACTGAAACAAACAAACAAACAAAAAAAAAACAGATGAAAAATTTTCCATCATCAGCTTTTCCACATCTTTCCATTAAGGTAAGAATTCTTCATAAAATCTAAGAAAACAAGTGTATTTTCAGCAGATGAAAGTCTGCCTGTACCACTTCATTAAATAACTTAGGTCAAGGAAATTTCTCAATTTTGGCCAATTTTTGTTCACTCCAACTTGGGCCCAGGTATCCCATATAACACAATGAACTAATTTGAATAAAAAACATTATCTGAGAGTAGGATGCTTTATAGAATGGTGCAACTAAATTGAACTCCTGAAAACTGTTTTCAGGTGCCACGAGCCAGTAGGTTATAGAGCAGATAACTTGATAAACTACAGCTTTACTGCTCTAAGTTTTCAACAATGAACTGCTTCCTTTCCCTTACATCTGCTCCTACCCTTTTCCTCACTGCCCTCTACTCTCATGAACCTATTAGGTCATATTCAAGCAACACCTACAAATATGAAGCATCCTCACATTACCAAAAGCTCTAGGAGAAATAACAAGCTATCCCCACAGCTGTAGCTCACAGTAAAGCTTTGTTAGAAAGGTCTTGACTGAGATGTGTTTATTTTCTCATTTTAAGCAAATATGCATGAAAAATCACAGCAAAATGCATACCGAACATGTATATTGAAAGACAGACTAAAAGAAAGTGAGAAAGAAAATCTTATCACTGGAAAAGTATATCTTATTTGACTATATCAGTCTTACTCGACTTTTGCAGCCTTGTAAAAGTTAGATCTTTTCTTGATAAACCTGTCAGATCAATACTGCCTTACACAGGCTGCATTACGTATCTGTAAGCTAGTTGCAGTCTTGCTTTTCATCTGTGGTGTGCCTGATCCCAGGAGCTATGGCACTGTTATAGGATTTGAAAAATTACCATATAGGTCAACAGCCAATGCAGGCAGTATGGAATAATTGTCTGAAACGATAAATATGGGAATAGCAAACTTTTCGGCACCCCTCCCCTCAAAAAAAAAAAAAAAAAAAAAAAGAAAAAAAAAAGTTATGCTTCTGAAATAACATTACTGTAATTTACCAGTGTCTGGCATTTCTGAAGCTGTAAAAGTTTGAGGAGTAGAAGTAACATGAAGAAAACCGTACGAAGCTGGAAAACAAAAACAAAAATCATGCCATATTGTTTTAAAATTAAAAGAACCATCTACAACAGCATTATCATTTTTTTTTGAGCTGAAGAAATCTCTAGCTAGTATTTAACACGATATCCTCCAGAAAGGTAAGACTCTCAAATGTAGCATAACCAATTAAATATGAGTTCAAAACAATTGTATTTATTTAGAATACTATGCACAGATGCATAATGCAACTGATGACCAAACTGTAAGCAGAACCACACAAGAAGTTTTGCATTAAAAAGGAGAAAGGCAGCTCAAAGAAGAAAGGGAACAAATTATGAATAGAAATCAGCAGACTGGAACAGTATGGAATTTTTCCCTAGGATTCCAGGGATCAAACAGGAGGATATCCTGGTGCTGAAACTAGAGAAATAAAGTATGACAAAGCAGGAATGGTACCAAATGAAACAAATGAACTGTCTTTTGTCAGATTTGAGTGGCTGACACTTCCAATTGATCTTCCCTTTAGTAATGGATTTCCTTCAAAAATGGATTTCCTCCAAAAACATATGCATCTTGCATTTCACTATTGGCATGCTAGTGAAGTGAAATCTATCCAACTGACTCTGTATACTTTTTTTTTTTTTCTCTTTTGGGTAACTGTCAGTGGCCCCACACAAATAACCAGTTCTTAACACCCAAGTCTCTTTATCTGTAAAATAAGAGTAAAGTCATCAGAGACATTTTCTAAAGATCGAGTAGCCAGTGTTTAAATCTTCAATAGCATTGTCTTCATAGTACCAGTTTTGAGATCTGGCTGTTTAAAAGTAACCACGTCTATATTCACATAGGAAGGCTAAAAGAAGTCCAATATTTTCAAACTGTGTTGGACTATGCAGTTTCCATTCATCTCTTAGGACTCTGAGCACTTCAGCAAGTCACGATACTCTACCTACAAAACTCTGGTGTGGACAGAGCTATTTAAATTTGGCATTTACCATAAGTCTGATACCGTTTCAAAGCTTAAAGTTACATGTTGTAGCCAAACATGAAAATAGATAATAAAAACACCTAGCAAACCAGTAGTTCAGTATTTCATAAAAAAAAAAAAAAAAAACCACATCATTTAGAATCCTGTAATTTCGTATAGCAATTCCATATCTGCAGTTATTCTTCATGATGTCAAACTGAACAGTTTAATGAGAAGCACTATGTCTCTTCTGAAAATTCCTAACAGTCAAGAGAATTAATCTCAGGAGAAATCATTACCAGACTTGGTTGGTTGCACTTCTGTGGTACCAGATGTTTTGAATCTTGAAGAAACAGGCTGTGTTTCATCAAAAGCTGAAAAAAGAATCTGAGCTTAAAATGCTGAGACCTGTGACTTAATGGGTTAGCATAAGATAGCTTTGTGAAGGCTGTGAAATTCCAGATGATGGTAATGCAAAGCTAAGCAAGATGGCACATTGCCTGGAAGTAAGGTGCAAGACAACTGTGTCATAACAACAAGGGATGATGAGTCCTCTGGCCTTGTAATTTGAGTTCCACATGCCCAAAAGAATGTTTATCAGCAAGAAAATTTTATCTCATTAAATTTTCTAGGATAAGAGCTTTACAGTAAGTGAGAACACAGTAAGATATGACATTATCTTTAAGCAGTCAGTTTTTTAAGCCAGTAATAAATATGTTTTTCAAATGATTACACAGACAAAAATGTTGAATAAGCAGCTCTGAGAGTTGGTAGCCAACATTCTAAGGCAGATCTTGAAATTACCATTTGCAGATCTAAGTGATGCTAAAGATAATTGAAAAAATATGGAAATAATCCACTGATTACCTATCTCCATCTTTCTGGTTTCTGCTGAAGGTAGAAATACAGATTTCAAGGTTGGACTCTGAGTAGCTAAGAGCAAACGTGAAAAAAAAAAAAAAAAGTGAGATAACCAGGTAGACACTCTCCCTGCAGAGTGGTATGAAATTTAATCTTAACTGTAACTATCAAGTTTTTGTTTGGTTTGAATCTTTCTTCTTTCTATATATTTTTACCCTATTCAAACTTTGTCATACATCAAATCAGGCTGAATCTAACTTGAGAGGTTTTTCTTCACTGTCCAGCATCCACAACCCAAACGCATTTGATATAACACTTTCAAGCGTGTACCAACTGGTTACTATTTCATTATATATAGCTATTTTAAAGGAAGGCGTAATAGAAAAAGCAAAAAGGAGTAGGTAAGATGAAGTCAGTGAAATAATCACGGAAGTGAGTGAACAGCATCTTTCATTTGTTATGTTATAATGAATACTACTACAAAGCCCTTAAAGTTATTTCACTTAGAAGCATGGGTAAACTGAAATGTGCTTGTTCTTGTAAAAGCACACAAGCCATCAAGATGGAATTAGGTTTTCTTACCTAAAGTCCAAGATGAGTACATTTCCACTATGTGTGGGCTTTACAATAGTGTTCTGCTTCTAACAAACAGATCCTACTAAAAGTCAACCATGTGTACAGGCCAGTGAGTGCCATTCCTTCCAGGAAACAAATTGGTACTCATTAATGCCTGTGTGAATTATAATATATTTGAAAGAGAAAATTTCCATCTCTATGTTTAATTGCTCTTTATCAAAACAAGGTGTTTTTTTTGAAAAGCAGTTACGCTAGAATTTTAAAACTCGTCTTCTTTGAGATCGCGAAAAAATATTCAAACAAGGTGTGGGGCTCATTTTTAGTGCAGACAATATGAATATAATCCAAAAAGTGAACATTTGTGTTTCATATATTGGATCTGCTTTCCCATTTGCCTTCAATCCAGTACATCATACTAATAAATATGATCCCAGGTTACCATAATGATTTCTATAGAGATGAAAATAATACAAACAAAAGCCATATGATTCACAGCTTTTGTCAACAAAAGCTTCCTTTGATCCATTATGTATGAACTATGAGAGCTCTCCCAAAGGCAACAGAACAGTAAGGCCATGTTAACAAAGCTATCTTTTCAGAAAGTTTTGAATTCTTTCTGTGTGGTCAGTATATTTAGTTTATAAAATAAGGGAGATGTCTCCCTCTGGTACAGTCTAGATAGAAAAATAAAGAAAAAAGCTTTCTGGGGAACTAGGGCAGAATACAGGTCACATATACTTAAACATCAGGAAATAAATTTTGCTTTCTTCACTGATTTTATAACCCTAGGCGTTCACAACATGCAGGGTGATTTTACAGTGCAGTGGAATCTCCCATATGTGACCCACTCAGTCACTTTCACACAGTATCTGAGTTCAGCACAGACTTCACTGGAAGCACAGATGCTCCAGTTGACCCAATGGCAGGATCCAGCCTCACATAATTAAATCCTAGTTTTTGCTACATGGAATTATTTGGCAGAAATGGAATACATTAGAACAAGACCAAAATAAATATCTAAAACACTTATGTTGCCTCAATTGTTATTACTTTACCTTTACCGCTGATACCAGCATAAAATTAGATCATTATTCCCCAGCAGAAAGCAAAAATACTTCTTATCCCTTATAATTTCCAGGTCTTAAGCTACATTTCCATCAAATATGTTCTTAAAACACCGAACGACTTTCTATCCAATGCTACCTCTACCAGCATTTAACCAAAATTATTTCACTACAGTGAAAACAACTATGTATCCCCATTCCCACAAACACATCTGGAAAACAGTTCTCAAAAATTGTAACAAATTGTGAAGATCGTTCACATATTCTGCTTGGTTCAAATACGCACTTCAAGAAGCAAGAGCTAGTCCTGGAAATTATTTTAAAATTTGGCAGAGTGCATTAGGTAAAAGTATGTTGTCTAAATAAATCAGCACTACACAATAACTTCTTGTCTAAGGCTTAACGAAATACCAATCCATACTGACATAAGATTACTCCAGTTATCTAGTGAAAAGAAAGCCACAATCTGTAATGGCACGGGTGCAACTGTATAGCCCTGTAATATGGTATTGCCACTGCTGGTAGCATGCCATAAACTTTGTACATAGTTCAGGACCCAGGCCTGGCAGGTCTGCCCTGCCCAAACTCTCCTTGACATGCCTATAGCTTTGGTTTGCTTTGGTCTAGCTGTAACAACTCCTCCAACTGACTAAGTGACTGTATCAATTAATTTTTATTGTTTATCTTCTCATAGTACTATATAGTACTACAGCCTGTCACTACAATAAAACAAAACTAGACTGAGAATGAAAAAAGAAACTTGCAAATTTTGCGAAGAAAAATCTAATTGCTGCCATAATTTACATTTACTGAATGATATTATTGCAGTTCAAGTGTTAAAACCTATCAGCTAAACAACAACAACAAATATCAAGTATTACAGGTAATTTTCCATGGAGGTTTACTCGAATTTACAAACAAAGTTATTACCAAGTTGTGTCAACGGACTTTTTGGAGCATCAAAGATTCTGGATCCAGAAGGAAGTGGGTGTATTTCATTAGAAGCTATGATAAAAGAAATAATCAAGGCTTTATTTAATAAAGAATGCTGCAAGGAACAGTATGGAAGTATAATTTGTCTTATAAAGCACTCCTGAAACCAATGATGTTAAACAACAAAAAAAGTGGTTCCAACCTAGAAAAAAAAAACAACAAACACAAGCACATGCATCTTAGTCACTTTAAAAAGTGTGTGGAATCTGCATGAAATCACACTTTCTCCCCCAAACACAATACTAAGAATCATCAATCAGAGGAAGTTACTAATGAAAATCCATCAGTAACTATGGTCACCTAGTTTGAAATTAAGTAGTAACGCATCCGGATTATGTTTCATATCTTCATCTTAAAAAGCACAACAACAACAAACAAGCAAGATTAATTATGCTTAAAAACTGATTAAATGTTAGCATGAAAAATAGATTGATGTTTTAACTTCAGTAAATTCTGGAAACCTGCTGACAACTGTAAGAGACAAAAGAGAGTATGACATTAGCATGAATCAATAGGAATATGTAAAAAGATGTTTATTGAGAAGCATTAGCAGTCCTCTTCACAAGGAACATTTGTATTTCTGTGGTGGAAAAAGCTCATACTCTTCTCCTTTATGAATCATCATCCTGTATTTATACCATTTGTGCTTTAGAAAATCAAAATCAAAATATATATATAAATAACCAACAGTTTGGTTTCATAATTTTGCATAGTTTGGGGATTAAAATAAAGACAACAAAATCAACGTTGGAGAGCGTAGAACTATGAATGCAAAAAGAAAATAAATGCTGTTCCAAATCACAAAACTAATTACAATACTTATAAGAAGTTAAGATCTTTCATTACAAGAAAACTCTGAAAATAATAAGAATAATATTAAAAAAATCTGTAAAGCTATTTTATTATTTTTTATTTATTTTTTTTCGGTCTCCAGGACAAACACAAATACATCTTGTCACATGCAAAGTAAAATTTTCCTTTTGCATTACTGTTGATGCTACCTAAATGAACCTGTCATCAGAGGAAAATCATTGAGGTCGTTATTTCAATTGTATCACTGAGGTTATTTTACTGATGGAAATTTTCTTTGTTGGTTTTATAGATCACATAAACAGAAATCATTACTTTGAAAAATAACATTGAATCAACCAGTCAAATCTGCTAGCAATAATCATGTACATACTAGCCACAGCTCAGCCAGAGCTAGATGCATTTTGGTTTACGTTTCATCTTTGAGTTACTAGAAACACAAAGGGAATCAAACATTTTTAATTAGGACTTCATTTGGAGTAGCTCAATAGAAAGAGGATGTAGTAGAAAAATTCTGCTAGAGGGAAAAAAAAAAAGAACCATTTACTGGACAAAGAAGGTAAAAAGCAGCAAAATTAGTTACCCAGTATGTTTTGAGTTTGCAATTCGGGTTTAGGCGTTGATTTAAATTCCTTAGGTCCATGCTTTCTCTCAGCCTGAGCTAGAAAAGAAGAAGCTTTATTTAATTTTGAATCCATCTGAGCTTTTCTTTATCTACTGCTCAAAGCCCACTGTCTTCCTTACCACTATTTTATGCTATCTGATTAGAATAATTTCTGCAGTAGCTCAACTTCATCACGTGAAGTCCATATGTATTGGATTTATTCTGGTGCAATTTTACATAAGCAAAAGGAAAATGTTAGTGAAAAAGAACAAAGCTAAGATTGTAAGTTCAAACAGCACTACTGCTATGGTCTCTCAAGTTTTGTTCATACCTTTTAAGTGTAATAGACTTATTACATCACATAGTGTATTTATAAATATATTCCCAGCTATTTTTTTAATCCTGCTCATGCAAAAATTATCAGGAAAAGAACACAGATTCACCTGTAATACCCTAGCTCTTCCATTTAGCCAGTAATAACAGTAAAATAAGCTTTTGATTTTTATTCTTTTTTCTACATCTTCTGAGTAAACCATGGGCAGCTAATTAAACAGCAATTTGTTGTACCTAAATTGAAGTGCTAGCCATATTTTAATACACTAGTGCATAATTATATGCCTCCTGTTTCACATAACATTTAATTACTATGGTATGTATCACTTTTTTCATCTTGTCAGAGGTCCCATAGCATTTAATCACTCATGAAGGACACAAAACCAGAAATCCGTGATTATAAAATGAAAAAGCGTACTAATATGGAACACAGGATGGTAAGTTCTCAGCCTTGAATGGGTAAGACCACTAATTCCTTCCACAGAGTGAATTACACTGCATTTAGCACAAACTGGTATTTATAGAAGATCTTTAATATTGGTGGGCATCATAATTATAGCCTTTAAAAAATTTTAGTCTTCATTTAGCTTAATAAAAGAACACTTTCATTTTGAAATGGAGTAAAAGAAGAGATATTTTCCTTTTTCACCTCCATACTTCTTCCCTGATCAACTAAGTATGCTTCAAGCAAGAACTACTCAAGTGCATTTCTAAGTTTATTATTTCACTTCCTGAAGAAAACACGCTGTTTTCTAGCTTGCAAATAGCTGGATAGTTACTACTAAAGTTACAAACATTCTACTACTTTTTTTTTTTTTTTTTTGGGGGGGGGGGGGGGTGGGTAGTGCCACAAAAGCTGCAATCTCCACACATGCTGCCTTATCAGGACCCAATTCAGCTTCTACTAAGTCAACAGTGTTGTTACTGTCATCACTGGAAAGGGGATTTAGCAGTACAGAGAAGTTCAAGCAATTTATCTTTATGAAGGTTGTGGGAGAAAATTCACCCGTGAGAAACCTAGAATGATAATGGAAACAACAAACAAACCCGAATTTCCCAGAAGTACTTCAAAAGCTAACATTTTTTTTTCTGTTGAAACGTAACCATGAGAAAAAAAAAAAAAAAGTCAAATGCAGACATTTAGGCCTCATTATGCATTGTCTGTTTTTTTCGTTTGTTTTAAGAGGCTAGCTGGTTTATACTCATATGAGGCATGACTCTTGGCCACTAAGTTAGCTGAGCAAGATGAACAAGAGAAACCATGTCTAAAATTGGGATAAAAGAAACCAGGCTCTCCTCTATTTCGCACAGAATGGTGTAGGGTTGATATGAAGCAAGAGCCAACTTTTTTTTTTTAATATATATAAAGTGGTACATGAAGCAGAAACTTTAGACCTTAAAAGTTAAATTACAGAAAAAGAGTAATTCACCCAGAAATGCCTCTGGCTTTTACAGGGTATGAGGTAAAGTAGGTTTAATATTCTTCTGGGCTGGTTCAGAGGTAGCTGCAAAGTAAATCATTAATATAACAAGCATGATAAGCTAGTTTACTCTTACACCATGAAACACAGCAAGCATTCATTTAGGCAGCATTTCTTATTTTTCTTTAAGTTCTCTCAGCTCTCATTCATTTTCCTCTCTTCCTCCCCAGACAGCATTTGCATATTCTGATGGAAGCAGTAATCCTGCTTCTTCAAGTATCCCATGTGAGCACAAGTGGTAGCCTTCAGGATCCAGAAGGAGGACAGGAAGAACAGAACTTGGAAAATATGGCAACAAAGGAGTTACCATGCATTATCCCTACCTATCCCTACTATGCATTAACCCTACCTTGGATTCACAAGTGGTTGTTTTTACTTCAAGTCTGTTCTCTATTTGACAAGTCTGCTTTGATATATTTCTGGTATAATTCTTTACATAAATAAATAACCTGCTGTTTTGGTTTTTGTTTGTTATGTTTTTTCCAAAGTAGTTCTTCCATGTCCTAGACAAATGTGCTGTTTGTAACTGTTGGTCAGTTCCAATTTCCCTGTGAAGTTAATAAAATGCTCACATTGGATTCAACAGAATTTTCATGACTGAAAAAAAATAAAAGTAAGAAAGCATGAATTCACGCTGTTCTGTTAAGAATATATTATTCTTAACTGGAAAATATTGTAACAAGCCTGGCAAAAACGAAGCATGAAAAAGCTTACTAACTAGTCTTTCCATGGAAGTGTATGCCAAGGGAGGGGAGGCCTGAAATTAAGAAAATGGTGGGATGCTTGGCTGACAAATACACCAAAAAAAAGTTGCTGACCAACACCACACCACAAAACACACCCTTTGGCAAAGACCCAGTGGAACATAAGAGTGGCCCAGCTCATGGAGCTTTTCAGATAATTCTGCTTGCTGAAATACTCTAAGTTTTCTTCCCTTCTTGCATGACAGACAGCACATAGCTCTTTTTAAACGAGTGTTCTGTTGCCACTTCTGGTGCCAGTTCCTAAACCTTTCACAGTAACTAATGACTGTCTTACTGCAGGTCAATCTAGTATGGTTTTCAAACTGGTAAGTCTGAATGAAATATAATGTAACAGATCTTATTGATAAGCTCAATTAATTGTGCCTACATGGTACCCTGTTTCTCAAATATAACCCGTGTGAAAGGCCAGTGCTCAGAACTCTCACTTCAGTTGCTTGTGCAAGTCTGTCTCAAACGCATAACTATTCAGGTTATTTTTGCCTATATTCAATAGCTAAACATAAATTAAACTCAGATAATTTCTGTTTTCTTTTAAGGGATTCACTCTCATTTCTATTTCCCGTACTGCCATTTCCCCCCTTAAACTGAAATACTGTAATCACAATGAATACATTCTCTAATGTAAATAGTGTGACACACCTGAAAAATCTTCTTTAACATGAGACATTGGTACTGTGATCAGCAAATTATGAATAAAAGGAATGGTCACCAATGGAAAAGAGATATGGAAGCAAAACCACAGAGGAAGCATGAAGTAAAAGATGAAAAGGATTTCAAGTATTTCAGTAAATAACTGATGGTATGATAGCAATATGAACATGCTTAGATGTAACAAACAGCTATATATCATTTGCTACTACAAAAAGAGTAGTTGCCAATTACTACCATGTATAATGAAACACACTATCCAATTTCAAAAAAATATTATTCTGTAATATGTCTAGAGATGATGAAGTTTATGATTAGAGTTATTGTATAGCAGGTACTTAAGTAAAGAACACAAAGGAATGCAAATGGAATGAACTGATTCTCTCCGCCCAGGCTGATGCATCAATCCCTGTGTCAGATTTCACACTGTTAACTTGACTAACCAGAAAATTCCAGCACAAGAAATGGTGTATTTGATTGGAATGCAAGCCTGAGGACTAGGATTTCTTGCAGGACAAGTGATTACATAAATTTATGCAGTCAATTCTCACTTTCACAAAATTGTGAAGTTCTGTAAAATATATTTATAAATTGCTTGTTCTGTAGTTATATAAACAAGGTAAATTATTCTGTAAAGTAAGTTTGTAATTTAAGCCTACAAGAGACGTCAAATTGTAAAACAAACAAAAATATTCTTCACAACTTTTTTTTTTTTTTTAAATTATCCACACATTTCCAATTAATGTTGAGCTGCTTATTAAAACATATGCTAAGCTTCTAGAATTTAGAGCCTACTTTGATAAAATATTCCTGTGAAGGAACATTTTTGTTTTACTGTTAATACTTAGGATGAACAGAAAAGAGCAATTCATATAAAGGTTTGGCCCAAAGGAAGGCATAGTGAAAAGGAGAATTTGGCAAATAGATTTATCTACAGGGTGCAAAATAAAAATCAGCATTTTCTGGATACTAAAAACAACGGCTTGCTTCATCTAAAACACGGTTAGTGATCATTACATATTTTTGCTGCATAACTTCATCTTGTATCTCTTATTTCCTATATATATTTTCTGTAGTGTCTGTGAACTGTGACTGTTCAATCTTAATCTCACACATGCATTCCTCTTTTTCTTTCTATCTTGAAAGTCAGAAGATCAAGGTGCATCACAAGATGACTTCTGTTTTGCCATTTTTCACAATTTCAGGATATCCATCAGCCCACGAAGATATGCTTCTATACTTCTATTTTTGTTCTATTCTAATTAATTTCATTATTATTATAGTGTTTTGTGGTTTTTTTTGTTGTTGTTTGTTTTTGTTTTTTACAAACTTAACAACCGGAGTTTTATTCCAAAATTACGTTTAGATTTTTATCTACATTCTAATTCTAGGTACCATTCAAAGCTACTAATTAGGCTTCATTATGCTCCTTTCTTCCACCTACTACATTTAGTAACACAACAACTGCATTAAGCAACACAAAGATGAATTTAATATAAGTTCGTATCTGTGGCAAAGATATTCAACAGAGTTTCTAAAAATACAATTCTCATTACCTGGAAGGGACTCTGGGGAGATTTCTTGAACTTCTGGTGTTTTGGATTCAGCAGGCCATACATGGGTTTCATTCTTAGCTAAAGGGACAAAGATAGTAGGGAGTTATAAAAAAGTTGCATCTGTTCTGTTCCACGACAGATTTGTTTCTGGCCCACTTCAGTCTGCCAAATAAAACCAATGTGTTGAATGGCTGAAGAGCTTTAGGAATCAATGAACATCCACTACACAATGAGTACAATCATCCGTCTAGTGATGTTGAACATGCATGCAATTTTTGGTATTGTTTTATTCATAAAAAAGGATGCTTTGAAAATAACATTTACAGCAAGTTTTATGAGTCATTACTTTCACAGTGCAAAATAGCTTTCAGTGTTTTTCATTTGTCTAGCATTTCAGCATTCACAGTAAAATCCCTTTCAAAATTCAAAAATGTAATACCGATTTTCAATCTTCTAATACCTAAAGGAGTCCTACAAGAAAGCTGAATCAGGATTTTTTATCAGGGAGTATAGTGAAAGGACAAGAAGTAATGGCTTAAAGTAAAAGACAAGAGATTTATATTAGATGTTAGGAAGAAATTCTTTACTTTTTTTTTTTTCCCCTCTGGACTACTATTCTTTTTTAAAAAATAGTAAATTTTGGATTAAGTAAATAAAAAATATTTTGAGAATTAAAAAATATGTTATTCTGAAATGTGTTATTTTGACTTTTCTAAATAATATAAAATTAGAATAGTTGCCATATGTCAGAAAATCATACTTAGTCATAACTTCATACACAAAATAAGCCTTACTGCATTTTGCCGTAGAAATTGTTCTCAGGTATGAGTGAAGGAAATTTATACTTGATCAATATGTTTTTTTGTCAATTATTTTACAAATTTAAATTATTTCTGGGAGTATTTTTGCTTTTCAAGCAATAATTCTTTCCTGTTTTACAATCCTTTGAAATCCGGTATTCCCCTGTGTGTACACCCATGCACTTGATGTTCTCTGGTAAGGAAAAAATAGTAAATGGAACAAAACAAAACATCATTTGTTTACCCCAGTTATTTTCACAAAGATGATTGTGTAATCTGCCAAAAAGAGTGGCTCCAAACTGGCATCACACCAGCTATTTTAGACACATTAGAGCATCTAAATTTAGAAGTCCGAGTTCTACGCTCAGCCAACCGACAAAGTTGAACAACTGAAGTTACCTTTCTCTTTTACCTTATCTTTTGCACATAGTCACTTTCTCCTATTTTTACTGCGCACCCTACTGAACCTTACAACCTATTTGAAAGCAAAATGTTTTCCCACAGGAAGACATAATTTTACCAGTAGAGAACCAAACCAATAAAACCTCCTAGTCCAAAACCAATATTGGATGTTTTATAATACAGTTTACTAGAAGTGAGGGTTGTCACAAATGGATTTGTCAAAATATGGTCTACCGACTTCAAATGGTACATTTGTTTGTTACCTGCACATCTCATACCTTTAACTTTTTAAACCTTAAGATCTTTAAACCATAACTAAATTAAAACCAAGCTAGCAAAGACAAACACCTTTTTTCTATACTTAATCTCCAAAGAAAATATTAGTTATCAAGTTAACAATAAATGACATTACCATGACTGAAATATAATAATGTTCTGTAATATATATACTGCAATTAAGTTTTTCTGCTTTGTTTCGATTTTCAGTAGTCACAGAAGATGCTAGGAGTGTTTGTCAAATGTTTGTAAATACTTAGTCAATTCAGATACTAATTTTTCATAGAATCAGAAAATATCCCAAGTTGGATAGGAGCGACAAGGATCACTGATTCCAACTCCTGTGTCCACCCAGGAACACCCAAAAATTAGACCATGTGTCTGTGTGCGTTGGCCAAATGCTTCTTCAACTCCAACAGGCTCAGTGTTGTGATCACTTCCCTGGAAGCCTGTTCCAACCATCCCCTCAGTGAAGAACCTTTTCCTAACATACCAGCTGGTGTCCTGTTCCTGTCCCCAGAGAGCAGAGCTCAGCGCCTGCCCCTCCGCTCTCCTCATGAGGGAGCTGCAGGCCGCCATGAGGCCTTCCCTCAGCCTGCTCTGCTCTGTGCTCAACAAACCAAGGGGTCTCAGCTGCTCCTCTGGCATCTTCCCCTCTAGGCCCTTCACTATCTCTGTAGACCTCCTTTGGATGCTTTGTAATAGTTTGATGTTCTTCTCATATTGTGGCAAACAAAATTGTACACAGTGCTCAAGGTGAGGCCACGGCAGCGCAGAGCAGAGCGAGACAGTTCCTTCCCTCAACCGGCAGTGCCTGAGGCACCCCAGGGTAGGGTTTGCCCTCCTGGCTGCCAGGGCACACTGTTGGCTCACGTTCGGCTTGCTCTTAACTAGAAATCCCAGATCCCTTTCTGTGGAGCTGTCTCCAGATTCTTGTCTCCCAGTCTGTACGTATACTCAGACGACTCTGTCCTAGGTGCAGAATCCAGCACCTGATCATATTAAACTTCATGCAGTCAGTGCCCAGCCCTCTACTTTGTCAAAATCTCTCTGCAAGGCCTTTCTACCCTTGACAGAGTCAATGGCTTCTCCCAATTTATTACTGTACACAAACTTACTTATCATTCCTTCAAGCTCTGCATCAAGTCATTTATGAAAACACTGAAGAGCTCAGGCCCCAAAATGGAGCCCTGTGGAACCTCACTAATGACTGGCCGCCAGCTTGATGTAACCCCATTTGCTAAAGCCCTTTAAGCCCAGCCTGTTGGCCAATTGTTCACCCATCCTATTACGTACTTGCATACTGGACATTTTGTCCAGAGAGATACTACAAGAAACAGTACTGAAAGCTTTGCTGAAGTCCAAGTAAGTCAGCCTTACTTCAAACATATCCTTACTCAAATACGTTCCAACGTTACTCTGCTGTGTAGCTCTACCCTTGCATGCACAAAATACCTGAACAGGAAGAAGCAGTGCTCTCTTCTCACTGCAAAGCAAACCACTCTGAGAATGTGCCAAGGCCAGCAATGGACCAAGAGAGTTAAAAAAAAAAAAAAAAAAGGAAGAAAATCTCACATAGTAAAGAGTTCAGATGAAGTACTAGGCCTAGGCAAGCCAAAAATCATCAGTTCCAGAATTCTGCTCAAGCCATCTGGGAAAGAGGGACCAGGGACATTTTTAAGGTTATAAAGACAGCTTATTTCCCATGATTGTGCCATTCACAGGTGATTTGCTAATTTACTGAAATTAAACAAAAGCCTCAATAAATCTCTTTCACATGAAGTTGGAATCGGCAAGTTCCAGGAATACTCATGAGATATGCATGAAATTTGTATTGAAATTTGTGGCTACTCTTTTCTGATGGATTTAATTACAGATCACAGAATCACAGAATTGAAGGGGCTGGAAGGGATCTTGAAAGATCATCGGGTCCAACCCCCCTGCCAAAGCAGGTTCCTTAGATAATCAGTAAGAATCTCTCCATGAAACAATTACTCACATCTACTAAAATCAGAACTCATAAAATAAAATTCACAGAAAATCTGGTCTTACAAGTGGATACAAACTCCCGTTTTTACAAACACTGAAAGATAACACCTATAAAAAAAAGTTACAATGTAAAACAGAACAAAAACCCTAAATACCACAAACACGGTTGTGTTTTTCCTTCCTTTCTCTATGGATCAAAGCTAGTACATATTCTTTTGCATGACCATGAAATACTTTAAAAAAAAACAACTGATCATTTGCTTTAAAATAAGTGTATTCCTACAAACTCTTGGAATTCCAAAGAAACCATTAATTAAACAAATAGAAAATGAAAGGTACAACAGGAAGAAAGGACTTTTCTCTTGCATACACAATCTCACACCCCCCAGTACTACTGATGCTTCTCACAAACAAATATGAGCTTAGTTCATTTCTGCTTACCCAGTTTTTTCCTGGATGCTTGATGTATGTCATCTATTGTCAGGGGAGGAAAGAGTTTCTGCTGAGTTTCATTGAGACCCGGAACAATAAGGTGCACTACACAAAAAGGTGAGTGAGCTGTTAATTCCAGTTGACCTGAACAATAAATACATTGTCTGCCCTCTAAAATATGTGACCAACTACTACAGAACCACTGGGAGTTTAGCCTGAATATCTGGGAACTGAATTAATCCTATTCAGTAATTATTACTCCTTTTTTTTTTTTTTTTTTTTTTTTTTTTTAAATCACTCACCGTATTAACACTATTTCACTATTCATCAGAATGGCAAACAATTCAATACCAAAACATACAGCCCTGGAGTACTGTAATACCACAGATACTGGGACATTTTGTCTAGTGGGCCAAGGAGGACAACACCAAACATGTGGTTATCAGAGGTCACTACTCGAAGCAGTATATGACAGACATTCCCTATATGTTCCACATTTACATGCAAAAGACACATTTAATGAAATAACTATCAAGATCAGGAAAACAGAAAGCATTTACACAGTTCAAATTTTCAGCCATAGAGAAAGAAATATTGAAACAAAAAATCTCCTCACCTAATATTGCTCCAGGCAGAGAAGAACTATCTGAAGTTTTGGGCTGCGTCCGATTTTGAATGACTGTGGAGACAAAACAAGATCAGAAAATCATTTGAAAAGGCCTGCAACAGTAAACAAAGCCACCACTGAGACAAGCCTCAGCATTCTGAAAGCCTTTCCTGAATTTAATACTAAAAGATGAAGACATCATCGTAATCTTTTCTAAGTTTGCATTCAGTTTAAGAGACTGCAAATTGTGTTACTTCTATATTGCCTCTTAATAGTGCATCTCTCCTTTCCCCTAGCATATCTGAGATCCTTGGTGAAAAATATCATTCTATGCTTGTGTTAATAAATGGCCAGCTCTGGCACATCTCATTTCCCTACCATTCCTATGTCTTTAGAAAAGATGCATACTGGAAAAAACAGATGTGAAGTAAATGTCAGTGCAGTCATAATTTAGCAGTAATTACTCTAATTTGCTTTTGCACCACCCTCCATTGTTTCTTGAACTGTGAAATACCTCAGAAGACAATTTGCTTGATTTTGTTACTTAAAATTATTTACAATGTAATTTCCGTTAGCAAGTTTTAACCTACACCTTATTTTCTACCACTGTCTTCAAGTAGTTCATTTTCAAAGATTACACTACTATACTACCTCTCACTACTAGAGTCACTGGTAAGAAACAGGTACTTCTCAAGGTCAATATATCTAAGTCTGTTGTAGCTGTCTCTCTCTACTGACTGGGGAATGGAACAGAAGGTTAAGACAGTGGTGTAGCTAAAGACATCCACAGTGCAGACATCAAAAGTTTGGCAATGTTATTCTCATCTGCATTCATTGAAATACTACTGCATTTCAAGCTGAAATATTGAGCCATGCACAGCTGGAAGACCAAGACACCTGGACAATTCAGTAGAAACATGAAAAAATGGATAGTAGCCAAAGTCAAAATTGATTGGTATCCATTCAGGAAATCAACTAAGGCATTGTTTATAATGCAAATTAATAACTCATTTTATTAACAAGTGGGTAACGGCTTGGCATTAGTTGTAATTAAAGAACATGATAGTTTCTAAGGTTCTACCGATTCTAAAAGGAAAGTTTCATGCATTCACATCACATCAGAAGTTTTTTTTCCCTCCTATTAATTTTAAATCAGTCTTGCAGAACAAAAGAAATAGTTTAAAAATATATAGAAGATTACCTTGTTTGATTATTGTGACAGGGACCAACTTCTTATTATCTCGTAGCGTAAGCTGAAAGAAGGGAAAAAAAAGTCTTGGGATAACTGCCATCATAGTAACTGAACTTTCTTAGTAACAAAAATAGAGGGCTCTAATCCAAAACCGCGCCTGCCCCAAGCTAATGCTGGATATGGCTCTGGCCCCAGTTACTGAGGGTTACGCTATTGCTTCAGTTCCCATGGGTTAACATAGTAATATTGCATTTTAATCTCCTTTTTTTCAGTTTGAGATGTTTTGCTTCATAAAAACACAGTATTTGACAGCTTAGGAAACCCCAATCTTTTTTTCTTTTAAGAACCTCTTGAGCACTCACTAGGGTGTAGGCCAGAAAGCTAAGAAAAACTGTCATTTAACTAAAACAAAACATCCGAAATACAGGCAATTACAAATGTGGTTACAGAATAAAATTATATTCTTAGGAAGAGTATTTTTTGAACACCAACTACTCCAGAACCAAGTGTATATTTGTAACTATCAGCATGCTTGGGTCCATAGTCTGCATAAAGTACGAGTAACTGAAGAGTTGTTTAATTCAGTGAAAGTGGTTCCAAAGACTAATTGGCCAGCCACCCTTGTTCTTCTCAGAATTGTTACGCTAAACACTAGCACTCTTCTGCTGCTCGTTTGTCTTTTACCCAGATTAGCTTTTGCCTAAGCGTGCATCTTTTTCAGAATTCTGGTAACCATGAAAAGAAGGAGTACATGAACAAACCTCACATTTTTTAAATAAAGATAATGGCTTGTCTATATGATTATAAATCAGTATTCCCTACCACACATGTAGTAGGACCAACTTCTGAAAGCCTTTAATATAGTAAGGAGAGGGGAAAAGGAAAACTCTCATGTCAGCAGTAGGAGAATGCTAAATACATTAAAAGTGGAGGTTTGCTTTTTTTTATTTATTTATTTATTTTTTTTTTCAGTTATACCTGAGTTACAAGAAAGAAAAGAACTCAAACAACTACCTCTCTGTGTTAAATGTACACCACTTAAAGTTAGCATCAGTTAAAGTTAATTTTGCAATTCATGATATCTGGTCTACTTCATGTGAAAACGCTTGCATGAAAATTCAGCATTTGATGAATTTATTTACTTAAGACTATCTATTTCTGCTCTCTTCTAAATATTTACATCTTTAAAAAGTACTGGATGGAACAAACCAAAAGCCTAGGAAGCTGGAAGAAGACAGATCTTAATAAATTAGATAGCTTTTTCTCCAGAAAAATGGATGGAAAAGCTTATTCTACAAAAGCCATTACTTTCTGTTACCTAGTAACAAGTTTGTATTGGTATGAATATGGTCAATCATTGCCATTGACAAAGGATATGAAATTATGTTCCTTTCCTATCATTATTCTGCCTTTATTATTAATAAGCCTACCTTTTTATTTTGCCTTTTAGTAAAAAATAAAAATAAAAAATGTTTCAGCTGATCAGCTTTTGAAGTAACCCTGCTATTCATGTAACTAACAAGTGGGATAAAATGCATATATCCAAAGCAGCTGTCCATTTAATTGTATTTCTTACCAGGAGCCCTTATAATCAAATAAACAACTCTTAAGAGTCCACTCACACAACTCTAGTGTGGAACTTGTAATCATAATTATTATTACTCCTCACACTAATAAAACACTCTTACATTCATTGACGAGAGCATACTTTGTTGACTAATAATGGATGACTGTAATGCCACCAAAACAAAAATGTTAAATACACTAAGCATGCATTAAAATACATTCAGAATTTAGCTTATCACTTCAGAACAAATCACTGACATGAAATCTGTGTTCTGCTGCTGCTGTACTTATGCTGTCTATGTGCATCAATACACAAGTGCTACACTTGAAATGTAACCCCATGTTGTCAGTCCTCTTAGTCTCTAAAAAGTACCTAATACAGATATTTCTGTACCTAGTAAAATTTATGACTACATTTCAGAAACATTAACGTATCATCTGTAGTAATAGCACTGTTAACTGTATTTTCCAGGCACAGAATACAAAGCACATAGGTATTAGGAACATTAGTTATTAAAGTGATTGTGGAAACTCCATGAAGGAAGATTACAAAAAGTATTGCTTAATTTCAGAGGAAAATTAGTTTTGTAAGCTATACCATCAATCAGGTATCTTAACTTCTGACTGCATACCTGTTGCATATTGCATAAAGGACTACAGTTCATTGACCAAATGGTATATGGCCACATTACTTCTAGAATACCCATTCTTTCTGTATTTTTTATATTTAAGTAGCCAACAAATAATTAGCATATACTGAAAAGAGACTCCCCAAGGAAGCATTACAGTCAACATGGCTTGGGCAAGCTTGGGAAGAACACGTTTTCAAATGATAGAAGCTGAGAGCCGTGCTTTTTGATTGAAAATCTCAAGGAGGACTCCACCTTCCAAGCCTGAGATTATGAAACTACAGGAATCTACTCAGACAAAAGACGAAAGAAATTTCCTCTGCATTCCCTCCACCCTACCACCACTCATTGTTTATAAAGGGAAAAACAATGACTGTCCCTAGAGGTCTTCTTTTTTTCCCCTCTTGTTAGTTGTAGCTTACATAGCCCCAGGAGATTAGTCAAACTTAGTGGATGAACCTGCCAAAAGAAACACAAGCTGAAATGTGACTGATATTGAAAGGGCAGAATGACTAGATGGATCGGTAATGTTGCTTTAATAAACAGCCCTTAAAAATGTCTCCTTACAGAGAAGAATTAGAACCATGCTCATAGAATTTAGTTGTGTCTTTGGAGAAAAAACAAGGCACAAACAAAGCTTGGCCTAAACAACTTTTTTTGGCTTTGCACTGATGAAACAAACTCCACCTAATACTGTGGAAACTAAAGTAATAACATAAATTTAAGAGCTGGACACTATCAGCTTCCCAGCCTTAGTTTTATGACTTTTTGCACCACTGAAGTGAGAGCGGCAAGAGGTTTTTTTTTTTTTTTTTTTTTTTAAACAATCTGTGGAATGTTTTCATGATATTTCTATGGAGGGTGATGAAGCAGTAATACTCTTGAGCTAAGCCCTGTGAAGCTGACTAAAAAGACTTGATGTTGGCTCAAGTCCTCTTTTAATGCTTAAGCCGTACAAATATTTGGAAAATTGTTTTAGCTCACTTTCTCAGGACTTCTCTTGCATAAATAGAATCCCTGCTTTCACAGCAGTGCCCTTACAGGGTTAGGGTCCTGACACACAGGAATAAAGGAACATAGATTGCATACCAGTAGCCAGAATGTATTACCTGGTCTTAGGCTGTCACCTGCGGCTTTAAAAATGTTTATGAGACCCATGGAAAGATCGTCCTTTATAATAATCATTCATGAAGTAGCCTTTTAAAACGTTGGAAGTAACAACTTCTAAAACTTTCCTTAGGCAGTTATTCCCTAGTCCACCCCATAGATGCTATCTTAAAAAAAAATCATAAATAAGGAAAACAAAACTGAAGATTAGTTGCTGAACCCTGCCCTTTGAAGAAAAATTTAGGAAAGTAAATGTGAAGAAGCCAACTTAATCTCATACATACAAGAAGAGGTAACGTTCAAGAGCTCTGAATAAAATTTTGGTTTTTTTTCACCATATTAAAAATAGTTTACAAATAGGTTCAGTCTCAAATTCCTTGATTACTGCTTCACCTCTCAAAGGGACAAGTATCTTTATATCTGAATCTATGAATATACAAAATCCATTCATGCTGGCTTGGTAACTGTTATTGCAAGTGCCAAATGAGAAAAAATAAGGAAATGAATAGCACTTATGTTGTTTTAAAACAAAAATCTCCATATGGTTTGATGAAATAGTTAAATTCTACCCAGATGAGGATCTGCAAAGATTTAATGAACTGCTTACCTATCTTGATATGAAAACTAAGTTGCCCTTTTCAGCTTTCTCTGGCTCTGTAAACACTTGCCTCACATGAGAAATATTTGTGAATTCAGTGGGTAGACTAAAGATCACAGAAGACCCAAATATGTATGAAATCTCTCTCTAAAATAACAGCATTACCTTATCACAAAATGAATTCCATGGAAGTGCAATATTGACTACAGAAAATCCTCTAAGCACCACAAATATCACAAGCTAACAAAGCTGACTGCTACAAAGGGATAAGCAAATTTTTGTGTTTAGAATCCACCTACTGAAACTATCAGCTTTATCTTTGTTAAACCAGAATCAGTAAGTTTGATCAATTGAGCTATCATTCTCAATCATTTAATCAATTCACACATTTAAACACGTCTCCATATAGTTATCTAGTCTTAGATTTACAGATTTTTGGTATTGGCGATTTGTGGTCGTATTTTCTTTCTCACATTAACAGAGAAGCAAAAATTTGACTGTATAAAATACAAATCTGGTTTAAAAAAAATGGGACTATTTTTGCATACCTGTGTTTGGGTATTAGGTACCAACTTGTACATATTCTGGAGATGTCCATTTACTTTTTTACCTGATTTGACAGAAAGAAAAATAAATACACACAATTACTTTTTGTTTTCTCCAAGCAAAGCAAGTAAAGTTTATTCTACTTTTTCAACAGCTAAGAAATTAACAAGACTTAATTATGATGTATAAAAACATAGCATGTAACAATTTTGTTCAGTCCTGTTTTTCCAGATTTTTTTAAATTAATTCAAGTGCAAAGCCTGCACTTCACATTTTGACAGGAAGGCAATGTTTTTGCTCTACCACAGGGGCAAGAAGGCTGAAATAACTTCTAATAGATTAGAAGCTTCTTGTGATGGAGCTGTAGATACAGAGGAGAAACAGTCCCTTTCCCCATCTCTTAGGTTCTTCATATTCTTAAATATGAATATTTCAATACTGCAAAATTTGTCAATATATTCCATCTTTGCACTGTCCTGCTCCCTTTGAGTCAACAGGACAAAAAGCACAAATCAAGGTTAATATCATCATATTGCTTCACAATTCCAGCCAAAATTTCCAGAGCAAAAAAGCGCCAGAAAAAAAAATAAAAAAAAATCAACTATAGAGAAATATCAATCAAAAAATATTTCAGTTGCCACACTATCATAGAAAATCTTTGAAAGTGGTTGACATTTCTCAGGAACAAGACCTACTATTGGCCTGAAGACAAGGGAAAGCTGACAAACATTTCACAATGATTTCATGAGAAAATCATGTTAAGATGGTCAGAAATAATCTACTTTCATCTCTTTTGGTAAATTTTGGTTAAATAAATATTGAACATTTGCCATGCTTTTTATGTTTTCCTCAAATCATGAATTAAAAACAGATTCTCCTCCCAAATCCTCCCCCAAAGTGGTTAATGTATAATAAAAATTTGGGCTGATTCAACAAATACAGGAACGTGAATCCATAATTGTGGCTTATAGTCATTTATATATTGTTTAGTGAGGAAAGAAAATTTATGGTGAAGGAGATGTACCTTAATACATGAAAAGACATTGGGTGGCTGCAAGACAGTCTAAATAATACAGAAAAAAAAAAAGTGGCTATTTTGTCTGATTGATAAACTGTTACATAGACAAATGATAATAAAAAAAATGTTCACTCTATTTGCTGCTCAAAATTTTTCCATCTACCTACTATGCACTAATATGAAAGACTTGAATCTGAAATGTACTGCCAACTTTCTGATGAGAAATTAGTATTTGTTGAAATCAAGTACCTCAAATATGTAACAGACTACTTAGTACCTGTATCAGCAGACCAGAGTGTAGACATACAGATTAATTGCAAGCCCTCCATTTTTAGTTGCTGCAGAACTACCCACTGAATGCACAGGTCTACTTTCTAAAAAAAACAAATTCTATCTAAAAACTTTAGGAACTCTTAGACGAACACGTCTTTCAACCCAACTCAATCTGTCTCCATAACTCAAGAATGTTAAAAACATGTAGTATCTGTAAGAATATAATTTAGAAATATATTATACATAAAAAGCAAATTTTGTGATGCCAGTGGACATATTTTAATCATAGTCTTGAACACAGTATTAAACTCTAACCACTATTCTCTCAAATGCTCAAATCTATTTTGGGACTAGCTCAATAAATTGCTTTAAAATGCTGGAAAAGCAGTTATTTAGCAAGCCTTCTTTAGTGCAGTCAAGTAGAGTTTATTTTCTTGACGCAGATATGGGAAAAGACTACTACCATTCTCTACTTTAAGCTGATGGTAAAATGATGGCATTATTCTGTACTGATGAAATGACTATAGGCACTGGGCAGGTACTTCAAAGTTATAGCTTTCTAATTTATTCTGAAGGTCAGCAAAGTTATCTACTATAAAGTATGAGGACTTTTGCAGAGTTACAAACCAACCTATGGCTTCCCTCCCTTATCCTCAGTATACTGAGCTGCGTAACTTGCCTGCAACTTGAAACAGTACTAAATAAAATTTCAGCTGGAAATCTCAAATCAGTAAGTCTCTCTTATGAGAAATCCCACTCCTCATGTCTCAAGTCAAGCTAGAAATACTGAGTGTAAGAGTTTGCAACATCTGATAAACATTATATTCAGAACTATCTTAATGTAAATGTCTGAGGAAAATAAATCAGATTAGACAACCTCTGTTAAGTCTATCTCAAGGTCACAGACCTCCTCTCTTCCTTTCTTTAAAAGTCAGAAGACTTTGCTGCAGCATAATTCCTCTATTGACCGCAGCGATCCTTTGAACCATGTGGTTTTTCCATGGTTAACGTGATGTCAACTTGCCTGCACTGTCCTGGGACTTTGCATCAAAAACTTAAAATGTAATTGAGTGAACATCCAGAAATGCCATATCCTGTCTCCATGAAAACCCAAACAAAGGCATATGTCCGAGCCTGTGTTTCCTACAAACACAATTTATATAATTCCTTGACTGAAAATTAACTTCAATTTGAACTTTTCTGTATGGTCATAAGGGGCCTGTTGTGATGCATGCTGGATAGGAGAAGCCCTGTCCAGCTTTTAACAAGCTTGAACTTATAAGCAGATATAAAAGAAGATTCAAACAAGGATAATACTTTCCATCAACTCAGATCTTATTATTCAAGGCCCAAAGAAAAACCTTGATCCAGTCAGGAAGTATAAATACATAGGCAACACTTCCTGTGTATCTGTCTAAACCAATCACTGCCTCAGTCTTACCAACTTGCAGCAGATCCTCTATTATTCACAGTTAGGTAAGAACACCTTTCAAAAACCATACGTAACAGTTTTTCAAATACATACTATTTCTACTTTCATCAGTTCCTAAAATAATTTGTTAGGGGTGCAGGGATGATATTTAAACAATGAAAAACTGATCAGTAGCTTACTTTAGGTAATAGCACAACAGAGGAAAAATGCTGCCAAGGTGCATTATTTATTGGATAATTATTACCAAATACTTACTAGACAGAACTGTCTTATGATTGAAAGTCTTGCTCCATATACTATCCTCTACGTTGTCTTTAACTCCAAATTCATAAACTGTGTTTGGCTTTAGATTGTCCACTACCGTCTCTGTAACTGGGCAAAGCTGAAAAACCCATTTCTTGTCTTTATCCTTTTCTCTGTAGCGAACAGTATAGAACCTGCTCAAAAAAAAGAAAAAAAAAAAAAAAAAGGTCATTTTTTACTTCATAAAGAAACTCACTGCAATTGTTTCTATTAGGAATTGCTAAAACAACTTCTACTGACCATTGTTCTTGTTCTTTTTGGCCCCTTAGGGTTATCAAATACAAGAAAAGCCAGCATACCTTCCCAGCCCCTGTCATTTCCAAGATAGATACTTATGAGATCCTCATAGAGATCCCAACATCATAAGTATTATATACAGAGCAAAAGAAGAGCCTCATTAGACACAAACACCCATGTGTGGTTCCAAGCACAAACTGCAAGTTTATTTTACAAGCAGTTTCTGTGATCCTGACGTAAGTCAGACCTAGTCAATTGAATCATGACTCTATTAGTCAGGGAGCCTCAACCTATTTCTTAAAATCTTCTAGATCTGCTCAAGAAAAGGTGTTCCCCCCAAAACTAGTCCAAAAGTAGTCTCTAGAGGAAAAAACAGTAATAGTTGACATTTATATTTGACATTTGGTGATCCCATTATGTATTGCCCACACTTAAAACAAGGCGTTACTTTCTGCAGTTTACATCAATAGTGCAATGAATACTAACAGATTATGAAATTAAAAAATATTTCTACAGAAATTGCCCAATTAAATCGAGCAGCACCACCCTGAAAAGCTATGACTGCAATGCTAACCAGTATAAAACACCACAATGTAAACAGTGAGTTATGGCACAAGAACTCTACTGCCGGCTACAGTCTCCTTTTCAATATACATACTGTATCACTGCCAAAATGGGGTGGGGTTTTCTGTTTTCTTTTTTTTTTTTTTTTTGAAAAAAATGTCAGAGATGTTTAGTATTTTTTTAAAATCCAAGTATTACTGAAAATCGTTACATGTACCACAAATAAAACACATCCATCTTACATTGCCATAAGCTGAAAAAGGATGAATTCCATCCAATCGTATTTTCCCACACTTCAGTAATTGATTAAGGAGAAGAAAATTAAGGTCAAACAAGAAATGCTACATAAAAACCCCGCTACAAGCCCAAGAATAATTCAGAAACATAAAGAAAAAGGAATTTGAGTTGTGAGATTTAATCCAGATATTATATAGAAAGCATAACGAGATATAAGAAGGGACCTTAAGAAAACAACCAAAAAGGTTTTTAATACGCTGCAAAGGTATCAAGTTTCAAGGTCTTGAATAAAATCACTTAACAGGCAAAATAAAAAACTGTCAATGCATAGACCACCTTTTACCAAAGTTACAGATGAGCACTTCCAGAGTAGAGTATACTCAAAAATAAGTACATATGTATAGACATATATAATACATACATATATAATACACACACATACATATACACACACCCCTATATACCTATATGTATATACTTCCCTACTGAGGACAGGGAAATTCCTACTTCATTAATAAAACACAACCTATGACAAGGCAAAATATTTTCACACACCAAGGTTGATTATGCTTACACATTTTATCCCATAACTATGAATTTTGTTCCCTTGGCACCAAAACCACAGGTTCTCCTGTTTTGGTACTTACATGTACAGCTCAGAAATCTGTAGGCTGGGTTAACAACAGAGTGAGATTGTTACCTACCAAATTGAGCTACCAAAAGTTATTCTGCTAGGTTATACAATTAACATTTATGCTGGTTCACAAGACTGTCTTCATTAGCTGTACTACTTAGCACTCAAGACAAGCCATAATCTAACCCCCAAAAGTCTGCTTTTCAGTAACGATTAAAGTTGCTAACATTAGAGTACTTCACACAGTTCCTCAGAAACTTACGATTTTCAACCAGTCTGAGACCTCATCCACTTGTTGTTCTTGATCAGCCAGCATTCAACAAACACCACAACAATGCCACCCACACTGGTCTGCTCTTTAATCTTTGTCCATAAACTCTCAGCTGATTTATCACTCATCCCTATACATTCCAACTGCCCCCTCACATGAAGGACATCTTCACCTTCTCATCTTCCCAGCCTGTCCTTCCTAAAGAGGCTGTATCACTCCACTGCAACTGTTTGGTCATGCAAGGCATCCCACCATTTCTTGCCACCTCAGCAGTCCCCATTGTATGGCTTAGTAAGTTTTTCAGCAACGATCACCACTATTTTCCTCTGCTACATTTGCTGCTGGTAAAGTCAGCCCTGGAAATGAATTAAATATGATCACTAGTGTAGATCCTCTCCTGACTGATTCCTGGAGTATCAAATAATGGTATTAATACTCTTCATAATTATTTCTGTGGGCTGTAATCGTCTCAGATTTCACACATCAAGCAATATAAGATCTAGCTATCATTTGGACTGACAAAAAGTTTTTAATAAGAAATTATTAGCAATGTTAAAATAAGCAAAATTTCTCCTCCTTTATCTTCGTCCCATCATACATAATCATATAGATATTAACACATGACAGAAGTATGGAAATCTGTCACACTCTTGCAAAGGAAGTAACAGAAATAAACAAATCCCATCTGAAACATGAATACATCTTGCTGGACCCCATACAATCTCTTGTAAGGGATTTAGAATAGGTATAGACCTATAAACAAAATGTGATACACAAATAGAAGTAGCCATCTTCTCAGCTTGCCTGGAAGAGAAAATTTAATTTGCTTTCATCTTCATCCTTAACTCTTCCTCCCTGTTTTAACTGAATGGGATAGACATAAAATGATTTTATGTGATGGAAAGAAAACATATGGATTCACTGTAATTATTAACAGTCTAAATTAATAGTTGCATCAGAAATGAGGGGAAAAAAACACACTCCGAATTATTCACAATGAATAGGCTTTTAAGTGGTTGCTCTCACTTGCCTCTACTGTAGAAAATGTTCTGTTTGTGAATACTGTTTCCACACCTGCAAATTCCTTCTCCCCGACATGAATTAAAACACTCAGAACACTAGTATGTAAAAAAGAAATAAAATAAAAAATCTTTCAGTAAAGTTCAATACTATAAAAAATACAAGAAGATTTTTCATAGTTCTGCCAAACCGTGCCACTAGAAATAGAAATATGTAGTGCATAAGGCATGTTCTCTCAACTCCTAAGATTCCCCAGCCTGTAAAAACTTCACTAAGGGTGTAATTATTTCAGTGGAAACTTGCCACCATGAGTACTAAAAACACTGACTGTAGTGATAGAATTTCCTCAATTCATTTCAATAAAAAGCAATCAAAACAAAGTTCAATTTAACAATTTGCAAGTCACAACGGTTTGAGTATTAAAAATATAAAGATGGAAACCAAGATTTACTTTTTGGAAAATGCAATTATTTGTAGTGCAGGAATTCAGAAATGTCAATTTTTGTCATTAAAGAACAACAATTATTTGTTAAACCAGACCAACAAGCTGCCAAATACAGGGCAATTTCAGGTCCTGCATGAGAATATTCTACTGATTACAGGTAGAGGGACAAAAAAACAAAACAAAACAACACAACACTATAGTATCAAGTAATTAACACACATAATTGAAGACATGAGAAAGCAGTAAAATCCAGTCACTGCTCACGTATATATCAGTCCCCTTGTATCAGTGACATACACATAAAATTTGCCGTTAGTCTGTGATGCACATCAGAAGCTGCAAGATTGCTTCTCCTTGACTGTAAATATTTAGAGAAACCTCTATACAGATTCTCCTGCCAAATAATACATGGCCGGCTGAAATGGAGTCAGGTAGAAGGGGGAAAGGTGTGCAATGCTGCTTCTCAGACACAGCATGGTCCCATTATCTCTGTGATATGAAAAAATAGTGTAATGCAGTCTAATAGCTAGTATAAAAGAAAAACACTATTCAAATAAAACATAACTGAAACAGCCCTGGGAATGCTATTCACACCTGTGAATGTTAGGTTGGCATTTTAGCAAAAGGTGGCATGCCTCATTTCCTGCACGCTAGAGCAGTTAACATTCAATGAGAATGTGTTTTCAGCTACATTTTCTTTGTGTGCAAAAACCCGTCAGCATTTAACTGCTTTTTGTTTTGATTCTTTATTTGTTTTGGCAGGGGATGTAAAAAGGGTACACTTTATCAGAACAACATTTACTGAACAAAACTTGTATTCCCTCTTACAACAAATACTAATCAAAAGATTTCAAGGTTCACTTCTTTTTCAGCTAAGACTGCATAAAACATTAGAGCTCTTTTATGAAGTTCCATAAAAAGGATTTTCTCTCCCTCTCTTTCTAATGGGCTATATTTCGCTCATTAGAGTGAACATCCAACCCAATGACTGTGTGGACTTGGAGAAATTTTACCTCCTCCTTTTTCACTAGACAGCTGAAAACTCCATCAATTCAAGCAGAAGTTATTATGAGCAGGTGAGGAGTACTGCTCTGTTCATTGTTAATTGCTGCAATAAATGAAGCAAGGGAAAGACATAAAGAGCCCACAGTCACCAAGACAGTCTCTCTCCATATGTATTTGTGCAATACTATGTTTAATGTTGGCATTCTTGAAATCTCTACACAAAAGAGCCCTAAGTAGTATTTTACAATATTCTGACCTCACTTAACCCCACCTGTGACACACACAAAGTATGAAATAACGGCAGAAATAACAGCAGCAAAAATAATCTCATCATTTGAAGGAAGCCAGAAGAGTATGATTATAATCCATAATCCATAAAAATCTATGCAAGACTAAGCATGATACAGATGACTGTTTCTATCCTTTCTCTGTTCAACGTATATAGTTCTGCTTTTGCTTCTTTTCTTTCCCTTTTTTAAACACCCTACAGTACAAGACAGTGATACCTTTTCTTTCTCAGCTAGAGCTATCCCTTTTATTACACAAGATATCAAAATATTATGAACACTTCAAAGAAACAGCCCCAAGGTTTTTGCTTTTGGAATTAAGGAAACCTTGCTTCCTGCTACAAGAAGCAAAAGTTCTAGGAAGGACTGTTTTCATATAGCAGTATGAACAACACTGCCAAAAGTTTCAGTGATCTTTTTCCAATTGTTAACCAGATCTCTTTTTAGACAGGTTACCAGAAAATGCTAGCACTGTTAAATATTTGGGCCCAAAAAGTTAGATACTGGAAATCTTATAATGTGAATGGTTTTACAGGATTTTCAGGCTAGGTCAATTTGTATAAATATCATGGGTTTATTTGGACATGACACTAAACAAACAATTATGCCTTGGAGAAATAAGAGCATTTCGGATTGTTGTCATAGATAAAACATTATAAAACCTAATTCATTCTTGCATATAGGAATGTAATTCTGTGATTCTGTAATCAGTCTTTTAAAGAGACTATTAACACATTCATTTATTCATTTATAGTAAGACATCATTAGAAGCACAGCACCCACTTAATGCTAGATAGGAATAAGGGAAACAGTTTGAATTATGGTTTCTCAGACACTGTTTCACAAATTGGCAAATGAAGTTACTGTATTGTTTCCAAGTTTACTTCAAAGTAACAGACACTGACGCATGTGAAAAGATGTCAAGTATCACACCCCTGATGGCTACCAACTAAGTTTGTGAAGCACTTCCTAATGTAGTTTTCACTTGTACATGATCAGTAACGATCACTTTCCTGGCTTTAAAAAAAATAAATAAATAAAAATAAAAGTAAAATGATGGATATGAGTTGAAGAGTCAGAGGTTCTGAAAAATTAGAACTGACAACCAACAAATCTTTCCATGTTTAAATAAGCTTTCAATATATACTCCCACAGCAGTAACTCAAAAGCATCTGAAATTCAAGAAGTTAATTTGTTGCAGCATGTTTTCCTTAAGGAATTCTGCTAAGTTTAAAATATGTGGTCTATGACATCTGCAACACAAAGTATGATTTCGTTGCCAGCCCACAGTGACACAGATTTGTAGATATGCACAGAAGATACATGCAGATAACTTTCTGAATTTAAGGTTTTAAAAATACTACTCTGTGCTGTACTGTATTAAGAGTAAGTACGGATTTTTCTTTCTCCTCCCCCTCCCCCCCCTTTTTCTAAATTATCAGACAAATCATGTAAAGCACAGGATCTGCACTACTTGTAAATATGACATTAGAATATTCCTATTACAGGCAAACAAAATTTAAACAATATGAATATTAACTCGTCCAAAGCTCTTAACTTAGATATACTTAATGGCAACAAAATAAAAATAAATAAATAAATACCTTCAGGTTCAAAATTTCTATTTCACAAAAACAAGCCTGCTTTTATTTATTTATTTATTTTATTAATAAAATAAATAATTCTAGCTGGAAACCCTGTTTTTGTCTTGCATGGAACACTCTTCACACACACACACACACACACACACACACACACACACAAAACCCACAACAGACTTCAGACGCTGCCTTTTACAACCCCTTGCTCTGTTTTGGAATCTGTGGAGTTGTTCTAACCAAAGGGAAGGCCAAGAAAGTCTATACAGTGGTCTACACTCTTTTTTTTTTAGATCTAAATGGCCACATACCCCCCTATGTTTATTATTACAGCTCTGTCCATTAATGGTTGCTTAAACACTGAAAGGCAGGAGAAGCAAGTCTCTCCCTTCTCCAAAATACAAAAAGAGGCACTCAGCATGACTGTGCAGCAGACTATCATGACTTTGCCATCCTTCTCTACCAAGTGCCTCATACTGGTGTTAATCAACAGAGTATACCAAGAAACCTACCTTAACATTGTTTGTGTAACCTTTCTGGTGTTGTGCAGTTACTATAAGTTACATAAAACTAATTAAATGATTTTGGGGGTTGTTTTTGTTTGCTTTGTTGTTGGTGTTTTTTTGTGTTTTTTTTTTTTTTTTTTTTTTTGTTTTTTTTTTTTTTTGCATTCTAGTGCTTTTGATCAGAGATGATAACCATTTCGAGGAGGCTTTAAAATTTGACTTTGTGAAGAAATTCCAACCAAACACAGAGCAGTGATTATCTTCACTTCCCCATGGAATAAGGGTTTGGAGTTATCTCAAGGAAATATGTAGCACTCCATTGTCTCATGCCCTTAACTTCCAGAGAGTTACATGAAAGAAACCAAAAGATGATTTGATTACAAATGACATGGGAAAAACTTTTTCTTCATTGGAGTTTCTTAAAAAGCAGTAGGTACAGAAGAATGCTATGTGCTCTCAATAAACAAGCAATAGTTTCACTGAAGCAATATGATACCGATGCTCTTTGACAGCATGGCACCTCTTATTGAAAACTCATTTGCTCACAAAACCTGATCTTCTAAGGAATATTCCACTGAAGTCACTTGCACTAGAGAATACTTTGGCTGACAGACCCATGCTGTTCCATATGGTTTCCATCTCCTGAGTCAGTAACATGGCCAACTAGCTTATATTATGCAATATTTGTACAAAAGCCTAAAGGCCATCCAGAGATGGTAAAATCTGAGGCTGAGAACAGTTGACTCCACTTCAGATCATACAGACTTCCAGATCTAAAACTCGGTGGGATGTTAACCCACAGAACTGAGTGAAGAGGTCGTAATTGCCACATACTGCCAATGTCAAAGTGCAGAGGTTAACCGCTGAACTATCTTGAGGATAATTAACAGAACATTTCAACACATCACTAAGTAGAACATGCCAGAAGAAGAAGGATCAAGTATGTGAAGTACACTGCCCTTGCAGTAGACACAAATGTCGATGAACCAATTGTCTGATTTTCAGTCTTGCACTTTTAACGCAATGCTAACTTGCCAAGGATGGGCTACTTCCTAAATATTTCTTATCATAAATATGTAATTATCGTTCAAATTCATATTTTTTCTTCTATATACTGACTGTAAGTATACTGGAATCCTATCTTGGCTTGGCATTCTAGATACATACACCATGGTGACATGGAGAACTGTTTTCTTCACTTAGGCAGATCATGAGCATTTTGATTCATTAAAGGTAAACAAAACACAAGAATCACATAGGTGATTTTTTTTCTCCATTATCTTTACTGCTATTCACGGGTGTTGTACATCTTTACAGAGTTGAAGTACACTGAGATATTTAAACAAAATGAACGCTATATCTCTTATGGTCTCTTATGGGGCAAAGGGGAAGTAAATAGGTGGTACTTCAGCCCAACAACATTCCATTAAAGAAGAAGGCACATTAAAAGCAAGTATCCAAGAGAAATCAGCTAACTGGACTAAACGTTTAACTGAAGAGAATTTTGGGAGATGCACACCATGACTTCTTGCACAGCCACAGCAAAAGCAAGACTCACACAGTAGAGTAGCAAACATATCTTCTAAACATAACAAAACACTGGTAGCACTGCGCTAAAGGGAGAACACTACACATTGTGTTAAATAGTTTGTTCAAACTTCGAGTCAATGAATGTCCACGAAGAACATTCAGTTACTGAGGAGGAAAATCAAACTTGATGAAAGCATTGTGGTTGGTACAGGATATATGTCTCTTCTAAAGGGTTCTCACTTCCCACTAAACAGCTGCTGTAACTTTGTTGATGACACAGAAGATAAGTGGCACGGTAAAAAATGGTGCTAAAATCATTGTGTGGGCAGAAGACTTCAGTCTTCTCCACAATCAGCTCACTTCTTTCATTTCTAACAGTATAAAATGATTTGCTTCTTTCTTGATCAAAAGAGAAAAAAATTAAATCTACGAACAACCTAAACCTTTTTATTTCTACTAGAAAGAAATGCAATTAAGTTACATGCTTAGACATTTCCTAATATTTCATAACAAATTCCTAATATGCATTAGTATTGTGTATAGTCTTTGAAATACCAGTTGGTGATAAAGATCCAAAGGTGTTTGGGAGAATTTTTTGAAGCTTGAAAAGGGTTAGTTCAAAATTTTGGGGAGGTAAGAAAAGGGCATAGTAGCTACATGTTTTTTTTTCCATATGATCAAAGTTTGATATCCAGTTTAATGGTATCAAGGAGACTTTTATTATCAACACCAAAGCAAGCAGATTCAAGGTCTAAATTAGACAGCTATAGAGTTTGTCAAAATAGAAATTTTTAAAGGTAAAAACTGTTCACAATAATGCAAAGATTCATTAACAAAGCAAGGTGATGCTTTCAAATGAGATACTGATGCATCTTGAAAACGGGTGCACAAAGTTCTTGTTTTACAAAACACGGCTGAGTTGAATGGAGCTTTACAGGAGGTAAACAAAGACCCCCCAAAATAGTATTTTGTCACAAAGGGAAGAATACAAAAAGGAACACCAAAATGACAGAGCATGGAATACATCAAGTTCAACAAAGCTTCTTCCAATTTATTCAAATACAAAGGAAGGTAGATCCAAATCCACTGGTTTACAAACAATGGATCTATGGTGAAACAGCAAGACTTTTACTTCAGCATATAGGTATCTGACTAATTGCCAATCAAGGAATGTAAAGGCTCAATAATCATGAAATTAAGTAAAGGAGAAAATTTACTTCCTATTCAGAACTATTGCTTCCACTGTTTTCATTTCCACTGTCAGATTCTTCCGGCCACACCAGATAACAACCTGCACAGCTTCAAGCTTGAAATGCTACATTAAAAAACGATCATCACAAAAACTGTTTTCTGTTATTTTACCTGTCACTAGCACAGTTACTTGTTGCTGTCCAGTCATGTTGAGGGTTCACTAGGATGCCCCAAGAGAGGAACACAGAGGTTGGGGTGAGAGTGCCAACTACCAGCTGCAGAGGCTTTTGAGTCTTGGTCCGACCTAGATAAGAAACATGCAATTCCAATTACAAGTTAGTTTCTCTTGCAGTATGTAGGGGAAAGTTTTTGCAGTCAGATACAAAAGTAAATAGAGTAAAAAATCAAAGAGAAAGGTACAACAGCTTGCTCTCTTTATCACAGCCAGCACTTCTAATGTATGATTTAAAAACAGTGGTTAGAGACAGTGTCCGCGATCTGTTTGTTTACTTCTCACTGAAAGGAAAATACATGGAAGAGAAACTGCTCCTTCCCTGAAGCCAACTGAGCAAGAACACAGGAAAAAAAATATAGAATGAAGTTTTCAGAAAGGAAGGAAGGATACAACTAGAAGGCAGCAGGAGCACAGATTAGGTTACCACTTAAAAAAAGCAGATATCAGAAACACAGTCAAGCCCCAAAGGCAACAGAAAGACTAATTTTTCAGGAAGTTGTACAGAACATATTTCAACCTTTGAAGAAACTGTAATATTTTACTTCCAGACTTATGGATACAAGGTAAATCGGAAGGAAAGAACCCATCTTGCTATTATTTGATGGGCAGGAGGGACACTAGTTTACCAAATTTTGTTACAATTTTATCTTTTAATAAGCTTTCTCTATTACTCATTTTTCAGATTACGAAAGCTTTTTTGGTGTTTTTGATATGAAGTTAATCTGCATATAGCTTAAAGTTCTGGCTGTCTTGGACTGCATCACTGAAGGTGTTATACATGGTTCAGGACATTACTATCATTCCGTGTAATAGAGAAATAGTGTCTTGGCAGGATTTCTAATAACACTGCAGTTGTGTCCACAAATAATTCATACTGTCTACAGCACTTTTCATCAAGTGTGTAAAAAGAACTGTATTTACATGAGGTTTAAAAGCTAATAGATGGAAACAAAGAAGTGATCTAGAGCAACAGCATTGAACCTGAAGTTTGTAGACTGCTACAAGCCCAATGAGAACCTTCATTGTATGAGTTAAATAGAAATTCATAGATTCCTTACATTACTCTACATACTTGTAATATCTAAAGGATCTATACCTCCTCATAATATACAGGTGACCACAAGCGTACCAAAAGTTTATAAGCCATGAATCTAAGGGTTATGTTTTGCACTGTTGTGAAACAAATCTAAGTTTCTTTTCATGCCTTTTGATCCCTAATACCTGTTCACTTAGCAAGCCCAAAGCAGGTTTGACCTGTACTTTCAACCAATGTGTGTTTAGACACCTTAACTGCGTGGGTTTTTACTGTACATTGATGATGAACATGTTAGAGAAATAAAACACTCTCTACCTATAAGAGGAAGCATGATATGCTTTAAAATACATGTACTATGGAGCATCTGAAGGCAAATATCCAAATAGCTTTCCTGGTTTCCAGACCAGTTCCCAGGCTCCTTCTCCATTGTTAAAGAAACAACTAAAACAATCAGTCTGGTCATTTACCAAACCATTTGGCAAATCTTCTGTCTACCGTGAAATCCCTTTTTGACCACTTTCTGAGGAAATACAGAAAATATGCAACTTAAAAACAAACAAGAAGAAAACCCCACAAGCTCTCATGTAACTGGAACTCATACTGTTGTTTTTTGTGACCTACATATGATTTTGATTGTGTCTTATTATGCCATTTGTGACCAATTAGAAACTAACGATTTATGTACTTTAAAACCAGGAAGCATGTGATCATCTATTTTGATCTATATGAATACAAAGCATACAACTCTGTATTAATCAGAGTTTGAACCAGAATTGTAATCAGTCTTCATGTGTAAATTTAAAATTGCAGCGACACGGATTCTACCGCCATCCTCAGTAATTTGTCTAGTTTAACTACTCTCACTGCTAAGATGACCTGCTGTAATATTTAGTTACCATTAAGCCAACGGCTGTTCTTACACCTTTATCTGCTTGACTGAAAACTCAAATATCAGTCTTGTTTGACAAACCAGTTTCTTTAGACTATAGATGCTAAAATTAATAATGTCCATATATATGTATAAAATTGGACACATTTTTGGTCCATGTTTAAATACATTCGTGTGTGTTTAAATATACAAACACACCCATATATAAACATGGTGGGTCTGAAAGGTGAATCACTTTTCAAAATGTTTCCCAGTATTCAGTTCTACGTTTGGCTGTGAGTGAGCAGAAAATAATTCCAACCAGGAACTTGAATGAATTTCTTATAAAGATTTCTAAGTCTAAACACATACATATATACTAACAACTTATTATTTGCAACAGCACAGTGATCCTGAGAGACATCCTTGTACCAATATAAGGAACTAAAACCTAACAATATTATTGGCATGATCAATGTCATGTAGAAAGTCTTTGAAACAGACAAGAAGCAAATTCAGATTTCTGCTGTGTTACGTATATTTTAAGCTAGAAGCATTCCTTTTTCCTTATCTGCTTTGTATCAGCAAGCACTGTAGGAGTGCTGATTTACATACACACAGGTCACCATTTCTAATTAGAAAAAAAGAGCATTACCATAACCATGGATGAAGGAATCCTTAACTGGCAGTTTAGGAAGAATAACTTAAATCCACCAAACCATTGTATTTCAAAACTTTTATTTTTTTTTTGTGCACTTATAGATCTCTTTAAACATCAGAAATTAATATTCTGAATTTCAATTCTCATTTATAAGAACTTTTTACAAGAAGTATTCTTAGATTTTGAGCAATCTTCATGTGAATGCCACATACACGACTAACTGCTGACTAGGAAATACTGTCCTACATTTCACCTTCATATGGAGTTCATGCATCCCAGTCAGACACCTACAGTTACAAATCTCTTTTCACAGAAAACCAGTAAAAGCAAGATATTGTCCTCCTTAAACTACTTGAAGAAAGAGATGCAGTAAAATACCTGAGCAAGATTTCTTGTTATTTGAAACACGTGCTGGTCTTACTGATACCAAATACCGGGGCTCTGCATCTGTAAATGAAGAAACAAGTAATGAGTATGGTGTTGCTGTTTATTTAAGAAAGGGATTAACCTATAATTCATAACAAAAATGTAATATTCAGTAAAGGATTGACACATTATCCAGTCTTTGTGGTCTTTAGGCATGTTTGTTCCAAGGTTTATTCACCAATCATGCAGAAGTATTCTAACCACTAGAAAGCATAACATATCCCTGCAGTAAAGATTTTACCATTCTTTTTGACTGAGACATAACAAATAGGTGAACTTGCCAGGACATACATGTAACACTTCAACCAAAACATTATTTAGAAAGCAAAGGAGAAGAAAAGCTCAGATGAAGAGGAAAAAAGAGAGAGTTGCTTAGACAGCTGCCATCATTAGGCTACTAACAGTCTTTCCTCTCTCATGAGGTCCAGGTGTAGTGGGTTTACGTTACAAGGTTTTGGTAGCAGGGGGCAGTGGTGGTGTCTGTGAGAAGGACCTAGAAGCTGCCCCATATTTGGTAAGGGCCCCACTGCTGACCAGAGCCAAGCCAATAAGCGATGTTGTTTGCGCCTCATATTTAAGACAGGGAAAAAAAAATGCTGCGTCACACAGCAGCTGGGAGAGTGAGAGGAGTGAGGAACTGCTTTGCAGGCGCCAAGGTCAGTGAAGAAGGAAGGGGAGAGGTGCTCCAGGCGCCGGAGCAGAAGTCCCCTGCAGCCTGTGGTGAGACCATGGTGAAGCAGGATGTCCCCCGTCAGCCCATGGAGTACCACGGTGGAGCAGGGTTCCACGCTGCAGCCCGTGGGGGAGACCACGGTGGAGCAGGTCGCCCTGCACCGACAGAGGCTGCCGCCTGTGGAAGACCCCTGCTGGTGCAGATTCCGGGCTGGACCTGTGGCCCGTGGAGAGGAGCCCACGCAGGAGCAGGTGAGCCGGCAGCAGCTGCTGCCCGTGGGGGACCCAGGTTAGAGCAGTTTTCTCCTGAGGGATGAGCCCCGTGGTATGGACCCGTATCTGGAGCAGTTCTGGATGAGCTGCTGCCTGTGGGCAGCCCACGCCGGATCAGTTCATCAAGGACTGTATCCCGTGGGAGGGACCCCACAGCACAGGGGACGAGAGTGACCGAGAAGGAGCGGCAGAGAAGCAGTGCTGTAGACTGACCATAACCCCCATTCCCCCGTTCCCCTGCGCCGCTCGGGGGGAGGAGGTGGAAGAGGGTGGATGGGGGGGAGGGGGGGGAAGGTGCTTTTGGTTTCTTTCCTTTGTTTCTCACTTCTCTAGCTTGTTAGTAACAAGCAATAAATCTTACTGTCTCCCTATGCCGAGTCTGTTTGCCCATTACAGTAATTACTGTGTGATCTGCTTGTCCTTATCTCAAACTTTGAGCCCTTTTCATCGTATTTTCTCCCTGTTCCTCTTTGAGGAGGGGAGTGAGAGAGCGGCTGTGGTGGAGCTCGGCTGCCCACTCGAGCGGAACCACGACACCAGCATGTGAACAGTAGAGATGAAGCACACCAGAGGAAATTCTGCTGGCCTACTGGATGGTATAATAATATCCATATAACACTTTTAAATTGTTCTACTGGAACTGAGAAATTTTATTAGGGTACCAAATCTTACCTCTTTGATATACTTGCAGACTAAGTGAAAGCACTGACTGGAGGGGGAAAGGTTCTAGTCTACTGCTCCCATCTCTTCTATAAAGGCATAGCTAGAGCACAACCCAAGAGCTGATCCCTGTAGTGGCTGCTGATGCTGCCACGTGAGGAGGACTCTCAACACGTGAGGCTGCTGGGTTAGGTATTGTCAAGCAGCTTTTCTACAAGTGCTTAGTTAAAAAGTAATCCACGACAAAATACTCTCCATTGTTAACTAGTAGCATATTTGCTTATGATGTCAAAATAGTGCCTGTTCTCTTTGCATACATAATTTTTCATTGCTTCTACTGTCAGACACATTAGCCTGATATTGCACATGGAGTTGGTTGGTTTAGTGCATGCATTTTTATAAAAGGCAGTTTGAATAGACTTGCAAGATGTCCCAAGTAGTTACAAGAGCACTACCATAATACAGAGTTGTCTTAACATCTACAACATATCCTATATACTTTTGAAATTAAAGAAGAAAAAAAAATACTGAATTCTACTGTTAATATAAGCAATTATTACATTTAAAAGATGCAAAACAAAATAAAAATAGATAATTACAACACAATAACCTTCATTGACACATTCTGCATCAACTTTAGAACCATTTATTTATTGCCATGTTTCTTCCTATAACCTTTTTTTTTATGTATTGTTTCAGACTGTACACCTACTGTAAACAGTGTCTCAGTAAAGAGTCGACATTTGTAAAAAGAAGAAATAAAGTGTGCTGGCCATTTATCACAGCATATACCCCTATAGATTAACGCTAAATTATTCAAGATCTGCACAACTGTTTGGTTGCAGGAAATAAAGTCTGACACGCTCAATAGAGCATCCACATCAGTCACTTACTTGCTTTATAAATAGTTTTACAGACCTTTTCCAGAGACTCATCGTAAGATTTGACTGTTCAATGCTTTCACAGTTTTGAGTACTCTCAATGAATGTAAAGTTATCACTAATATCTAAGAGAAAGGGACTCATGTTTGTATAAAAAAAAATACAGAGGGCTCTGAGTTTGACTGGATGTTCTGCATGCTAGTACAATAGAAATTATGTTGCATGCAACAGGAAAGCAATAGTTCAACCATTTTCTTGGTCATGAAGTTCATCTCAGAAACAAATTGTACCTTCCATACTTTCCAACATTTACTTTTAAGTTAACCTCTATGCATTTTCTCACAGGAAGAAAGAACTTTTGCAAAATATTTAAGTCTAAATGAAAAAACCTCTCTCAATTTTTACTCCAGTTTATTTTTTTTTTCCGCCACTTCCCATAAAAGGTTTGACTGCTTTTCAAAAAAAAAAAAAAAAAGATATACTGCATAGCCAAAAAAACACAGAGCCATTCCAGAGACGAGAATTTCCATCTTTGGATTCAGATTCAGTCTTACCAGAATGGCTTATATTTCTTTTCAAGCACTGCAGCCATTCAAAGAGATGCAGAATCCCTGCTAGCTGGGTGTCAATTGTGAAAGAGCTTGGAAATTGTTTGGAAATACCAGTCTTCATAGGAAATAAGGAAATTAAACAAACCAAGGTTTACACAAACTCTGACACATTTGAGAGACATCTGATGCAGTTTGGATGACACAGGCACACATGGTAAGAGGCCACAAGTTCAGATACGTTCATGTTTCTGGCAGCGAAAGACAGATAACCTCACCCTGCAGCTTAAAATAATAAATGCTTTGATTAACACAATGCTAAGACAGCGGTTTTAGTTTGGAGAATTCAGAAAGGAGATTTTCCCTCACTGTTGATATCAGAGGTTGGAGCTTTCCACCCTTCTTACTTACTTAAAACCAAGCTCTATTATTACCCAACCACAACACTGGAAAAGAAGTCATAGGAGCTTGCAGAGAAATGAGTATGGGCAGAATTTGGCCCATACAGATCAAAGACACTTTAGCTACAGTTTTTAGAACAGAGGTTTCTCTGTGTAAAAGTTGTGTACTAGTTTAGATACATGTAGCCAAATCTGTATCTGCAGATGAGAGAGTTAATTTCCTTCACAGCCCAGTGTTCCAACACCTGGAGTCTGCCGATCAAACAGAACCACTGAGAATTCTCTTACATCCAAATTTCAGTAAGGGGGGAAAGAAAATCAGTACTGAATAAACAAACAACTTGCAGCACTACATAAAAGGCTGTACCAGACTGGTAAAAACTAACTTAATTTGACTTATTCTATGCATGTAAGTCACTTGACACCCACACTATGTAAGTACTTAATTGTCTATTATTTTAAATGGGTTTCAATTGTTCCCAAAATAAATGTAACTGAGATGAGCACTGAAAACAACTGCTCAAAGCTGTGTGGACAAAAAAGTGAGATAAAAAAGAAAGAGTGCAACTAGAAGTGCAACTATCCCTTCACTTACAACAAAGTGAATTGATTAATATTTATAGAGGCATACAGTTCTTCTGGGATCCATACAAACATCTGGACATTTTTTGTACTCAGGCCTGAAACCAGAAATAAGTGACAAAAAATATATATTTATAAATGTATATTAAAGAATAATATTTAAAAAATAATATTTATTTATTTATTTTATTTTTCCCTTGTGCTTTAAACCAAGTTTTCTGCTGTGCAATCATGGCCATTTGGGAGACTGTTACAATTTTCACAAAGGGCTGAGCAAGCTCAACTACAACAGAATTAATTTTGAGTGTCATTTTGAACTCTCACAAAATCACTCTTTAAAATATACAAGTATGTGTATATATACACACACAGTATATTGCAAGTACATGCATGATCTTGCAAGGATCGAGAATCTCCGAAATGAGGGATCTCTACAGAACCATGGAAACTTCAACAAGTTCAGTTTGAAACACGTTCACAAATTTGATGGAAAAATCTTAGGTTCGTTGCAGCTTAAGGCCTTCTTGAAGGTCTGGTACTCTAAGATGAACACAACAAACCCATTTGTTTGAACCAGTTGCTGCCTAACCCCCAACTATTAAGGCTGGGCTGGCAAATGCCATGGCTAACCTCTCCTTTCAGGTGGCACACAAATGGTTCTGTTTAAACCTCTTGAAGCTGCAGATGTGAAGTCCAAACAGACAGGCTTGAGTCTTTAGCAGGAAAATGACCTTAAGCACCAGACGACTGCTGGTCAATAAATCCATGCCCAATTCTTAGTGTCATAATTCCCCAAGCAAATGTTTTGTTGTTGTTGGCTTGCTTTGCTTTTTTTGACAGTTCAGTTGGGTGGCTTCAAAATGTCATCAGCACTGCCCTTTCAGGTGTCAATACTTGCAAGTGAATAACGCAGTGCCAGTTTGGAGCAAAGCACTGCACTCAGGCAGGCACGTACACCTAACCAAATGGCTTCTGAAGCAGGAGGGAAGCCTAGTACTTGTAAAGAACTAGGACTGGTATCCATGTATAAAACCAGTACAATGCCATGTATAAAACCAGTACAGTGTTCGGTACATATTCTTACATATTTTTCTCCCACCTCTCAAAACATAAATAAAAAAATAAAAAAGAGAGGCATTCACCCATCTTTTTTTAGCTTCTAAACACCACAGCTATTACAGCTCAGTGAACCACCACCAATTTGATGAAACACTTCTCTGAACTCCTTCAATGACTCAGTATTTTTTTCATCCAAACAGCCTGAAAGACACACACACACTACATGTAGGCACAGGTATGTCTACAATTCACCCCGGGAGAAACAATTGCCAAATTGCACAAAAGTAAATCACTACTTTGGCAACATTATAAAAGAAAAAAAAAAAAAAAAAGTTTATAAAAAGACCAAGATTCTGTGATACTAATGCTATATATAAACCTGTCAAAACAAAAAACCTTATTTTACCCACCTGAGCTGCCTCAGGAGAAGACCAGCCTTGAGGAATGTAACAAAAATGCAGCCACAAAAACATCAAACTAAAACAGAATAACACTTAATTCCATATGCTGTGAGCAATGCTTTGAAAGCAGTGGCAGCAGGCAGCTAACATGCATTGCAAAGCACTAGCAAATTCTGCTTATGTTCAAGCATGGATGATTTCAAGTGTGAATTCACTCTGTGAATTCAGTTCAGGGTTCTGCCAACACAGAAATGCAGCTGAAAACAAAACAACGTAAGCATGACTTGACTTATGAACTTAGAATAAGTTTTAACATAAAATATTACAATGTATCATTACAATTAATATACTAACACATTTAAGAAATCAAGTCAGTATGTTTGTCCAGGTGTTCATCTCCTTCTGAATTAACGTGTACATTATTTGGCATCTCAAAAGGCATGCGGTTAATACACCTGCATTTGTGTGACCATTACTGGGTATAAGAAACCGCACAGCGAGATCTTTTAGCCAAGCACTGCTCTAGCACACATCTCTGAACTACACTTAAACGTAATGATACTGGATGATATTAGAATTCTTCCCTATTTGTATGCAAATTTCATCCACAACTTATTACAGTTATTATGAAGCAGAATTGCCAGCATATTCTCCTCTTCACTGCACAGCCTGGTTCAAGTAAAAGAAAGGCCAAACAAAGTATGGCAAAGCTCTCAGTCAGTTTTAGGAATTCATTTTATTCAGCATGTTAGCTAATTGCTGTCCATTCTTACAAAATTTTCCTCCCAGTTGGTCTCCACCCAATTTTGGGGGTTTCTGCAGCAGTGATAACACATTCAAGGAGGCTGACTTTGCAATCTTCCTAACCAAGTTAGATAAAACTAGCACAAATTTCTCAAGGAAATATTCTTTCTTTTTGAGTTGTGCAGACTGAAGAGATTTAGGTGAAAGTTTAAATCAAGCTCAGAACTTTGGGATGGTCTATTCACCTTATTTACTAGTCTAGATGAATTTACATTTCAATATCCTTTGACACTGTCTGAACAGTTTTCCTTGACCAAAAATAATGTTGCTTACTATTGTATAAACTCATAAAGTACATCAAGCACCAAATAAAAGACATCTTGTATCCTGATACTTCTTTGTACCAAATTTTAAAGCTGCCTCATCACTGCCATTTACCCTTCACTCTGGTTCAAATCCAGCTGTCCGGCAATGCATGAAGTTGCTCAAGAGTTGATTGCCAGCATGAGCTCATTATGTGTTCAGAAAATCCAGCACAACTCTTTTCTCTTTTACATGCCCTCTGCAGGCAGTTCCTGATTCAAGGATATTGTTACACAATTGCTGGCTCAGTTATTAATTTAGTTGCAAAAGAAAAGGAAAAAAAAAAAAAAAAAAACTATTTTAAGAGAAGAATAGATGCAGGGCAGTGCTGAATATTTTGGTGGATGAAGCGTAGGTGGATGTCACACTTTTTACAAACATACACAACTTTACTGGTTATACACCCTAGGAAAGGTCATATTCTCAGTTATTTCTTCTAAAATACAGGCACATACACATGTGATTTAATAAATTATTCAAATCTGCCGACTTCAAGTTTAGTATTAACAGGGGCATAAGAGATGTATAAGCCAGCAGAAGATCTGACTATATTTCATTTGTATTCAACAGTGACAGGGTAGGAAACATTGAAGTCGTGGGCCTTATATAAAAATATATTGCTGTGTATACTGTGCCACCTATTAAAAATCAAGTTCATTGTTGCTTTATACCCCATACTCCAATTCCAAAGCAGGGACAACTATCCCAAACAGAATATTGGTCTTGCTGCTCCATAAACAAAGCCAGGCATTCAGAGCTAGCTCAAGGGAATGCCTGCAAGGCACTTCATTCTGCTGCATATACTTATCCTGGTTGCTAGCAAGGAAAAAGGACATTTTACCGGAATTATGCATTTTAGGGAATCAGGAATTGTATGAGAAGTCTGTATGTTTTCTTATATTAGCCTAATTAGTCAATTAATGAAATTATATATATATATATATATTTGAGCAGATTATAGAGTTGCCTGCATGTCTGTACCATTTTCACATGAATGACAATTTGTTTTCAAATGAATTGACAATTTTAATACTATCAGGTCAAGATCCACTTCTGTCTAACTTCTGTCTAGACAGGGCAATTCCATTCTCCTGGATCTAGTCACTCTCTCAGGAAACTGTATTCTAAAGCAATCATCCCTAAACCACTGGGAAAACATACCTTTTACTAACTACCAGATGCCTTTAAATACCCAGTTCTAATCTTTCCATTTCAGCAGCTAAGCCAATTTCAAGTTGTGACCAGTTTTAATGTCCTTAGATCAATTGGGAAAGGTCCTCTCTTTCCATAACTACTAAAACTGACAGGAGAAAAGGAAGCCTTAAATTGTACTAGTCTCGGTCTAAACAGTCCACAATGTTTCTTTGCATTTGGGATTCATTCCTTCCATCCTGTTCAGTAAAAGCTGCAACCTTTCTATGGGATAAGCTGAAGTGAGAGAGGACTGAGAGGGCATTTATCAGGGTGAACATGAATACTTTCCTATATGCCTAGTTGGTTTTATTGTGGGGAAAAAAAGGTGGAAAACACCAAAGACCATTCACAAAGTGCATGGTGCCACCAGAATCACCAGAATATCCAGAACGTGGAATAGACGGTATTTCCGGAGTGAAATTAAAAAGAAACAACAACAAAAAGTTTGCTTAGGATGAACATAGAATACTAGGCCAATTTCGTCACCTATTAGAAGCACAAAAGTAGCCTAAGACTCTTAACAATATGGTCAAGGGGTACTTGTACCTTCGGAAAATATCTTGAGAGTATTTATATTACCCCTCTACAATACCTTTTATTTTCCAACATCTACATAGATCAGAGTCTGAGCTGAGTTCACTGGGTACCAGAATAAAACCAATCCACTGTTGCTAAAACTATGAACCATCCTGCAGTAGCTCCAGCTTAAGCCAGCACCTGGTCCCTAAAATTGTAGGGGGTATTAGCAGTCACCAATGTCTTTTCTTCTCTGAGGCATGTCACTCTAAAACAGAGCCAAAAGCACAACCAATGCTTCTTTCTTTAGCTGATGTACACACACAGAAAGTGTAATCAACACTGCTCTTTAAAGACAACAGTGGTGTTTAATATTAATGCAATGGGAAATGTTATGCTCTCTGCTTCCAAACTCCAATGAACAAATACACTAAGCAGATAATGTAACCCTAAATGTCTTAACTAAAAGCAATAGTTCCAGTATAGGTATAGTTAATTGCCTTAAATATATATTTGAGTTGAAGTACATACACATTGCTGTTAGCTTCTTTTAGGTCCTGTGCTTTCAATGATGACATTTTCTTCAAGTCGGAAATGCTAGTATTTAATTATAAATTATATCAACATTATGTTGCATATTGCATTTGTAGTATTGGACATCCAGAATATATTATCATTCATTGTCACTAGGAAACTCATTGACAACTTGTTTTAGCATGAGCGAGCTAAAATTTTGAAGTTACTCTCCTTTAAAATAATTAAAAGGAGAGTATTCCCCAACACTTGTGTCTTTCTCTGTCTAGACACATTACAGAAAACATTTAATTTCATTACAGGAGATACGTATAAAAGGGTTTCTCATCTTCAGCGTTTGTCACTTCAGGATTTTGATAGCTTAACTGTAAGCTTTAATGAATATGCATGCAGCTAGCCACTCTGATTGCAGAACTAAAGAAAGGTGTCTACATTTCCAGTCATTACATATTAGCACGAGAGTTACAGAAAACCATGATCACCTATGCTTCCGGTGATGTTCAGCTTTGTTTTCACATGGTTTCACAAAGCATTAGGTATTAAAGCTGCTATTAAATGGTGAGAAGTACACACAATCTACACTTTACACTACGTTCAGGGCTTTTTCCTCTTTCCAAGGATCTCAGACTACCTGAAAAATATGAATCCCCACTATTCCTGCAGTATAGCTACGTAGATATTACTTATACTGGATTCTCTGTAGAATTGTGCATATCCTTGCCACTAAACTGATTCAAAATAAAGTTTAAGTGATGGCTGTGAACTCAAACACTGGATTGGTGATAGAAGTATGGAGTACAAACTCACAGAAAGGAACAAGTCAACCTTTGCCAGAGAGATCTTACGTAGGTCTCTAGTGTCTTAATTACTTTGTGTCTATCACCTTATTTATGCTTTTTTATTCTACAGTTTTCAGCCTGGAGCAGACACCCAGAACTGCCTTCACTTCTTCATCACATTAAAAACAAGGCAACTGTTACTTCTGTGCTTGTGCAGATTTACACTAAGATCACTGACATTACAATGATGAGGGTAATACAAGAACCAGGATTCATTTCAGGCTAGAAAAGTGTAAAGAAAAACAATATGAAAATCCTCAGAAATTTAACAGATTTCTTAAGATATCATATCCTGATAAATCCATGTTTTAATAATTTACAAGACAATTCTAGCTGATCCAGTTCTCTTGTCTTGCTATTTTTTCCATACTGACATAACCCAGAGTTAAAGGGACAGCCTAATTTACTCCTCCTTCCCTATAATAGGCAACAGGATACAACATGAAGTTTAATCTTCTCCATACAAGTACTCGTGAAATCTTCTGTAGCTTCTGCCACAGAAGGTATAGGTTATTCTGTAACATGCAGAATTGGAATATGCCCCTATAAAATAATGCATCATTTCATAAAAAAACGCATCATATCATAAACATTTCCAGCAAAGAGAATTAAGTACACAGTTCTCAGAACTGTTTCATTGCTTCTTGTTCTGAGTTAAAAACACACACATCTCCCTTGTATACTGCTTACACTGCAACTTCAGACAAATTATCCCATATGATCTGTAATATGGTTAATACAGCACAATCTCTTAGGATGAAAAACTCCCACAAGTGAAAATCCTTAAAACAAATATCAATAGCAAGCTGTTCCAAACAACAAGAGCTGTTTGTTCTCCTTGAAGGATCTCCTAATTCCACTGTTATCTGAAATTCTTCCCAAAACAAACTTAAACACAAAAAACCCTGAGCAGCACCCCAATAAAAACAAAAATTAAGAAACCCAAAGGTTCTTGATCTCATCTCTATGTTCCTAAACCATGACAACAGCAGCATGCAAAGCAAATTGCATACAAAGCCTTACCAAGTTCAGTTATGTAGGTGTTTCCTTCTGAAGGTAAAGGAATGTACTGATTAGAGAAGAAGCTGCTTCCGTAACCCAGGACAAAACCTTCAAGTTTGGTGTTTTGACTTGGTCGAAGATACCTCATGCAAACGGTGTCATCTGTTGCATTGATCTGAACTTTCAGGCTCTGTCTTTTCACTAGGAAAAGAGTAAAAACAAGAAAAGATCAAAATGTATTATTGTGTAACTATGTATTCAGCAAAGGAATATGACAACATGTAGGACAGTTCAATTTGTTAATTGCAATTAAGAGTTGCAAGGTAGAGTCTCAAAGCAACTGAGTGTATATCAACTATCATGTAAAATTGTTTTCCAGTATGTCCATTTCTTCCCCTCATTAGTTTAGTATTATCATTAACTATCACATCTACGATTGCAGTAGTAGAAGAGTACATGAAGTAAATGAAAAAATGCAAGTATCTTTTCCTTTAAATACAGGAGTTATAGCAGTGTTATAAGACTCACTGGTGACAAAATTGCAAATCAGGAGATTTTTTTCTTAGTTAAGAAGAAATTTAAAATGATGTTTTAACATGAAGTTAGCCATATTACAGGATTAGAGGATGACTAGTAACTATGTCCAAATAAAAATGTTACAGTTATGATTTATTTATTTTCTGCTGTGTTCAGCAGGAAATGTAATTTTCCAGTTGGAATTACACCAGGACACCTAGACTAACAGAAAAACTCAATGCAAAATTACAAAGAAGTTTTTTTCAATGTTGAATTTTATGCTTTCCAGAGGAGCAAGTAACAAAACTTTAACTTGTAACAACATAGAATGAATTCACAACAGAATAACCAACTTTATAGACTGCACAAAAGTGTTTCTTCCTCTTTTCCTTGAGTGAGGTAGGATTGGCTTTTTCTTCCCTCGTACTTAAAACTTTATTATTCCCTTGTCACTTTTAGGTTTATCAAATTTTGAGAACTGTTGATTGACAGTGCTCAAGAAAAAAAAAAAAAAAAAAAAAAAAGAACAAAACAACACACAACAAACTAAAACAAACAAGAAACTAATGATTCTTCTCCAGTAGAATATTTAGGGTTACTATTTTTCCTTGAAATACAATTTTTTACATCAGACAGGTTTTCAGGCATTGCCTGCAACCATGAAGGCTGAAAACACTTTTTCAGGAAAAAAAAAAAAATTTCACCCTTTCCTTCTAAAACCTCAAGAAAACCAATGAGAGACGTGTCATCAAATAGGGTAGAGCAATAAACAAATTCCTTTTCTTTCTGTCTCTTTTCCTTCTCTCCCTCCTTCCCTCCTCTGTCTCCTCTCCCCACAGGTAATTGCAGACTGACGTTCAAAGTTTCTTCAGACCAGCACATATTGATTCTCTGCAATCACACTGCTTCCCTTTTTCTGGAGAAAATACGATGACAGCAGTTGCTGAGAGGCCACAGTCCCCATTCTCTGAAGATGATTTAGTAGTAGTGATGAGCACCTGCAGTTGTCTGCACACTGATTGAAAAAAAACGAAGCCAAACACTTCATGCCCCTTTCCTTTAGACAAAGGAGCACACAAGTAAAACTGATGGAAAACATGTGCCTCCGATTAGACCTTTTCTTTATCTGAAGACTGATCAAGTAAAAGCACTCTGCCAGGAAGCCATCCCAATTTTCCAAAGGCAACTCTGCCAGATTCTGGAAGACTGCAGGAGCTGAAGAAACCTCAGCGCCCTGCCGGTTCCAGCAGCATGACACCGGCCTGGGGGAAGGGCCACGGCTGCTTCCTCATCTGGGCGAGATCCGAACTTCTTCCGTTCTCACTTCGGGAGACTCCCCGCGTGTGCAACTTTCAGCATCAGCAACGCTGCACGCAGCAGAAACCAGGCAGAAATCCCAACAGGCTTCCAAGCCCTCTTAATACGCTCCATAAAGGTGTTTGGTAAAGTCTAGACCCAAGTCTAGGATTACTGTCTCCAACTGACAGCAAATTACGTTTGTTAAACTTTTAGTAGGCTGCTGAGCTCTGAATTACAATACCTAACTTTGGAGAACAAAGCATAAATGAAAGATGGTCTCCTTTAAATATTCATGTCTAAGAAGAAAGTAAGGCTTACAGTATTTGATTCAAATATAACAATTAGATTTCTGTATTAAAACTTTTAATCAGACCCAAAAACAGACTAGAACAAACAAAGATCTATTTTCATTTTAAATATACAATAATTTCACTTTTTTTGTTTTGTTTTGTTGTTTTTTTTTTACAATCACTTATACATAAATACCTCACAGTTATATTTTACACTAATTGTAAGAGCTAATTCTAATTCAAGATTGAATTCAACTAGTTTTGACCCAGTTAGATACTGTGCCTTATTCGTAAGTTATCAGTTATAGTGACATAGGAATTTTATTTCAGCCTAAACATTTTGAGTGAAGTTTCTAACAACACAAAGTCTAATGGGATCCCATGAGCAACATCTCCAAGGCAGGAACCTTAAGACCTTTTCTTTATACCTAGCATATCAAAACAACCAACAGAACTTTTAAGCTCAAAGCCAGTTCTAGTGCAACATAAACAGAAATAATGAACTTTTAAAAATTGAGAAGAAGGCAGAATAGAAAAGGAAAATAGGAGTCTTATTTAAAATTAATAGATTTTATCTAAAATTCTTGTCCTGTGCACCCTGTCTCGACAGGGGAAGTCCTTTCTTTCTGGTTCACTATTAAGCACAGGATCCTTTCACTGATTTTCAATATTATAACAAACACCACAGAGTCTTCACTGTATTTTGGGAAACTTTCTTTCCCTCTCCTTGGAGAGCTAGTTATGGTCTAAACTCTGTGCTCTCCTTAACATATGCCCCAGAGGAAAACCATCTCTTGCCACCTCTATAAGCTCCTGATAACCACTTCCTTCCCTCCACACAGCACAAGCTCCCCTCGCAGAGGGATCTCTGCAACGACCCATTTCTCCCCTTGCTGCCTGACCCAAAGAGCAGCACGGGGCAAGGCAAACCAATGGCTTTCCTCATTATTTAGCTGCACCTATTTAATGGAAGGTAACTGTGCTAGAGCAGCAACACAGTTCACTTCGTGTGAATGCACTGCACTCCCTCCATGAGCTCCACGTGTTGTGGCACCACCAGAACTCAGGGATGAGCCACAACAGCTCCAGCAGTGACCACCAGAGGTGAGGTGGGCCTGTTCCTGACGTGCACGGACAGAAGTGCTGCAACCAAGGCCAAAGCCAGCTACAAACAGGAGATAATATAACAGTAATCTGTTGATCCCTGAGCTCACATTACATGAGCTGATGGGCAGCAGTCATGTTCTCTCAGGTGAGGTGCAGTCAGCAGGGTTGCAACCAGCTCTCGGGTTGTCCTGACAGGAAAGTCCGCCTCGCTGAATCCCATACTCTCTTCTACCACTAGGGCCACTGAAGCGCTAAAGGTTCGTGACTGAAATCACTGACAGTTTGCTAGGAAACGTAGCACTTGGGTGCCAAGGAGCAGAAGGCTACAGAGAAGGAGTCCAAACCCAAACAATGACAGGAACAGAGGGCAGCAAGCAGGCACAGAAAGCACTGTCTGTCTCGGCAGAGCCACCGATGCACTACCATGCTTGGCACAGACTCCTGGTAAGAACGGCCTCTCTCCCCAGAGATGGTCAGCAAGCTACTCAGTCATCGGGTTGGCCCTCTAGGAAGTCAGGCAGACCTTGGGCCTGCCGACAGCTCAGCCCTCCAAAACGTTTCCAGAAGGTCTATGAGGCAGACCCGTGTGGTCACCAGGAATCCACGTGGAGACAAGAGGTCTGCACACAGCTCAAGGCTACTTGCTGCATGGACACTGATGGACTATTCCAGAGAGAGCCAGCCTCACACAGCACAGATGTAAGGGACTTCACAGCAATCAGCCTGGTGAACAGGGATAGCTCTTGGAAGCGCATTAGCAAAACAGGTTTCATTTGTGTTGATCCCACAGTACTTTAAACAAGTCCCAAAGAGAGCAGGCATTCCCATTCTGAGTAATATCATCTCCGTCTTGGCCACCACACAGATGAACATTCATTAAGCATGATGGAGTAGTCAAGGGAAGTCACAGGAACTTGCAAATGTATTTGATTTTGAGAAAATACCCTTGCCATATCATTGTTTTAGGACACCACCACCACCACCATCCCGTCTTCTCAGTGAAAGAGTAGAGTGATAAACTAGAGTCCCTCAAATTCCAGTGCAAAAAAAAACTTTAAAAGCATCTTACAAAAAGAGAAGAACACTTTCAGGCACAGAGCAAGGCAAGGTTGAATTTTCCTAACTCATACTCACTCGTGTCAGTTTTTGGCATGCATTATTGAAACTCTGCTCTTAAGTATTTGCATTTGTGGAGTGATTCTTTCACCTTCAGGCCATCACTAAATGGAAGATTCTGGGATCCATAGCTACCTCTGAAATACAATCTTTCCCTCCTAGCTTGCCAACAGAAATTCCACACTGTTCTGCAAGTATTTTCTTCAACAAAAGTCAATCGATGGCCAAAACCAGTATGACAAACAGCGCAGCACACGTCTGAACTAAACACACGTTAACTGCATCAGACCTCTTGCAGTTAGAGATCACTCCAGGGAAAGGATGCTTCGCCTGCAAGGGGAACGACTGTTAAAGGCAGCCCGATGAAATCAGCTACATTGTAATGGAACCAACCCCTGGTAACTCTTTTTAAAGAAGAAAATGGCTATAAAATGGCCTGAAGAATCCAGCTGGGAGCACCAATGGTTTGACTAGTTGGGAGGAAAGAAAAGAGGGGAAAAAAAAGAAAAAAAAGAAAAAAAAAAAAAAGAAAAAAAAAAAGCAGTCACGAATAGGCAACAGGAGCCAAGGGCAAATGAACACTGAAACTTTAGAAAAAATTAGCTATAAATGACCTAACTGAAATTCACATCTTTAAAATGCAAAAGCAGCTACTGAACATAGCATATAACAAATATCCAGCTGAATATTTTGTATGAGCTTTGGATCCACTGGTGATTATCTGGAGTATTTGCTTTTTCTCATCTCTTTAATTATTCATGGAGCAACAGAGGAAGTGAAGGGAGAATTCAGAGGCACTGCTACCAACCACCTCTTGAGCTTACCAGCTAGCTCTACCTAATGGCTCATATGTTGCTACAAGACAGAGTACACCAATTTTCTATTTCCACTTCCATAGCAAAAGTTCAGTCAAAGCCCTTTTGACTATTTGACTTCTCAGTTCTAACATCCTGCTAAGAGATCATAGTTGGAAAGCAGTCTGAAAAGGCAAAACACACAATTCCTAGAATTACTACAAATATGCTTATATAATTCCATTGCTATTTAGTAACTGTAAAGAAGTAATGAGATAAATACAGAACTGCTTCACTGGGCACGTTGCATTAGAACAACACTTGTTTAGTAATTCAGTGATGGTTACAGTGGTATTTGCAACCTATAAAAGCAAATAAAACCATCTGAGAGCTTGCTTCCCAAAAGCACAAACGAAACAATTTTGTTTCGGTTACACAGAAGGCTTTAGCCTTCGAAAATCAGTGTCCAGTGCCCCGCCACATCCTTGCAATACTGTTGGTAACAACAGGCAGGCAGTTAGCACAAAGCTGGCTCATTTGATTTTCATCTGTTTCAAGGAACGTGAGAGAAATGGGGTGATGAGGTGACTGGAATTTGAATTAACTGGCTCTTTTCTATTTCTGCCCAAAACCAAAATTATAGCTTGGCCCTGTAAAAGAAACCATCTTCAGCTGAAGTGCATTCTATTTCTCTCGCCTGCTTAAGCAGACAGATCAACAGCTGGCTGATAATTCATTAATTGGTAACTGACACTTTCAGACCTAAGCCTAAGTGCAGATATAGCAATGAACTTCAAGAATGAAACAAAAAACGAAATGTATTAACCTTTTGTTTTGTTTGTTTGTTTTGAAATACATTTATCTTGGCAACTTACGTTTTGAGCTATCTGTTCACCTGCTGGACTAGCAAAAACATTGCTGGGAGAAGATGCTCTGCTCCCACTTACTTTAGGATTCTCGTGGTGTGCTTCAAGTGTATGTGGCCACTTGCGAACATACACAATCCTGGTTTTCATTTTAATCCAATGAGCAAAAAGCCATGAACTCTGCCCTACAAAAGGGTGAATACAGCTGTACTTCATTACAGCTAATTTGGCTTCGTCATCAGAATTCCTTTTGCCTTACATTGAAACTGTTTAGTTTTCACCATTTCAAAGATTTTAGAGGGCATGAATGAAAGACCCAGCGCTGCCTCCGAGAGCACTAGACAAATGAAGCATACCTTAAGAAAATACATTAGCACCATCTATTTGTGACCACCACCTCACTTACAACTTCTAAATTGCTCACAGCAGTGCTTTCGTTTTCCAAATCTGGTGCCATAAGTACCACCAGCCAAGATTTAATCTAATTTAATAATCTAACACTGCAAGTTTTGCTATTTTATATTTTTGTTTTCACTTTGGCTCCCAAACAAGGAGAAATATTGGTTGTTTGGCTCAAACCCAAATATAGCTTCAAATGGGAAACATTTAAAAATAGTTCTGTTTCTATGCAGTAGAATAAACAAGAAACACTCCTAGGCCACAACCACAAACCAGGGAATAATTTCGGGTGGAAGGGATTTCTGCTCCCCTTGCTCAATGCAAACCCCATCAGATTGGGCTGCTCAGGGCCACGTCCAGCTGAGGCTTGAATACCTCTAAAGACACGGTTTCCATAATATCTCTAGGCAACCTGTTCCAGTATGTATCTTCCTTGGGGTTTAAAAAAAATATTCCCAATATCTAACTGGAATTTCCCATGTTCTTGCTTGTGCCCATTGCCTCTTCTCATATTGCTGCGCACTTCTGTGGAAAGTCTCTCTTGGTCTTCTTCGTATCCTCCAGTCAGGTAGCTGTGATCATCCATCTTAGATTGTCTTTCTCCTCACAGGTTACATAAAATACCAGTGCTCCTAGTGGCAGAACCCACATGAACAAATCCTCTGAGTGACGAAAATAGGTGCCATACAGACCGCACCCTTAAAAGGGGTAAGAAAGCACATCTTATCACAAGTGGGTAAGCTGAAAGCATTATACATGGTTTTGCTGTTTGCAACTGAAATTCCCCAATGAAATGAGCTTTTCAAAAAGGTTATTATGCGAACACTACATATACAAGCCAAGCATTACTTCAGAAAAAGAGGCTGTCAAAATACAGCACTTCTACTTTTCCAAGCGCATATCTCTGTAAAAGTAGCCTACCTTCTAAGCTTCCACCCTACGCTCACAGGGTCTTTCTGCTCAGACAGTTTACAAAACAGAACAAAAGCAATGCTGTCCTTAGCTACGGACCTACAGTTGTTACATGCAGATCTACTGGAACATCTGTAGGGATGAGTAATCAAAAAAGTTCCAGCAGTCCAATTCCCATCCAAGTCCTAACACTCCCAGCCTCAGTTTCTCCCTCCCCCAGCCTGCTGGTTCTGTTCATTTCAGTGCCATTCAGCTGGTTCGAGGCAGCAACTGAGGAGCAGAAACCATCATTCCATTTGGAAACGCCACTTTTTCACTTTCAGTGACACAGTTTGATACAGAAATGATAGGTATTTCTTCTTTTGACTATGACACTTGAAAGATCAGACAAAGAAAGCTTGTTATTTTAAGCCTTTCTATTAATGGTTATTTTATTGATAACTAGAAACTAGTCATCAATGGCACATTGTTAAGTTGTGAAGGTACAAACTCCCACTGATAATTAGGAAGTAGATGCGATAGCATCTGTCATATAAGCACAACTTGTCCTATAACTTGCAATAATTTAAAAGGGGGAAAAAAAAAAAAAAAAAAAAAAGAGTTCACCCAAGAAGGATGCAGGCGATAAAACTTCCATTTAACTCATGATGTCTGGTAAACAGGGGTAGCTGCGTTTCTCCAAAGGAGATCTTAATGTGGAAGAGGAAGCCACCTTATGTCAGCCAACAGCAAATAAAGAATTTTAATTTTCTCTGGGAAGTGAGCTAGAAGAGGCTGTAGCAAGATAACTTCAAAGTAAAAAGTGCTTATTCTAATGTAATACTCCATACTGCATTTTGTAGCTCCTCTTGATGCTGAGAGAAGTCTTTTCGGCCACTACAATCACAATACAAAAGCTTGGTCCTTCTGCTTTTTTTCAGAAATTGCATTTAACAGCCTGGAGTTGTCAGGTGGATGTTCTGTCATCAGTTGTCTTGAGATATGAGAATAATCTGTTGAAATGTTCACTTCACTCCTTGCCTAACTCCTAATAAAGATGCTTTTAGGAAGTTTTAAATATGTTTCTTCCTGTCTATGCCTGTAAAAATACTTTTTATTTGAAAGATAGCAAATTTTTAGGCAGATCAATGTTCTGAACAGCCTGCGCACAGCAAATAATACAGCATAAAATGTAATTTCCCCCCTAAATTACTTCCTGACACAGGGCAATTTTGGCATCATGGAAACATGCCACAAAAGGAGTATAAGTACATTAAATATCTAGTAGAGAAAAAAACTTGATTTTTTTCCCCTGTATAGGATGTTCCTCAAAAATGTAACACGGTAATTTATAATTACACTCTAGATGTGTCCAGACTTAAGTTATGAAAGTGATTAAAAGCAACAGAATTGTCACGCAATGTGGACTGACTTTCAGAGAGGGACGCTGAGATGTGGAGTAATACTTCCTATTCCAGAATACTTCTGGTCACCGAGGGCAGTAATTCAGTCAGTGCCAAAGACTTCCAAAGGACGAGATGCACTGTGAGGGCCCAGGGTCAGCCCTATCCCTTTCAGTGCCTTTTCTCACAACAGTCTTTCATCATTACTGCAACTTTTTCCTTCGGTTAGAACATATATTTCGTTATCCTAATGCTAATCTGAATCACACTGTTTTTAACAGATACAAACATAAGAGACACTTCTCCGAGAAGCAGAAGGAAGTTTGGCAAATTTGTCCTCTTGAAGTGTACTCCTTCCACCCTGTCTTGTGACAGCACTTATATCACATAGCTATACACTTCTTAAAAGCTTTGCCAGTTCCTCTCCAGTGATGACTAGAGTTCAAAGCTGAATTAATTCACTGTAGCTCACTAATACTATAAGATCAGTGAAGACAAAGCAGACATAAAGGTACAGTTGTCAGCAATTTCAAGGTCTATCAATCTAAATATACATTTTTACAAATGCCATTTTTCTCATCTCTTTTTGGACCACTCAAGCACTTTGTTGAAGTTCCTTTTCATTATATTGTTTACAAGGCTCCTTACACATTATAGTTTAAAATTATTTTTATTCAACTACATCTAGTAACTATCCTTATTTTTGAGGTACAAAGCTCAGAAGAGTCTGGATTTAAATGTGGGATGCTGCTCCAGTGATGCAAACCCCATTTCTAGCTTTCACTCTGTAGCCCATTCATTTCCCAAGATCTGTTAAAAACATATGGCAAACAAAATTGAAAACAAACAAGAAAACTGTTGTTTGAGAATAACCAAGCCTGCTACTCTGGTGGAAACAGGAATAGGAGTTAAACTTGTGAAAAATTCCTTGGACAGAGGCCTGACAACCTGTCTCTGACTTGTCATGATACTGCCTAATTTTTCTTTTCATTCTTAGGAAATTCCACTCATTTAATTTCTCAATCTGTAAACTTGTGTCTAAAGGTAAACAAACATGCATGTGCTAAACATTTAGCTTCAATAAAATTCAACATTGGATGATTCAACATTTCTAAAGGTTAAGTACGGAACAAAACCTATCATTTTCAGCAGACAATGCCCCCTGAAAGTCCTTCAAGTTGAACTATTTTCAACAGGCATTACTTTTTGAAACAACTGCATACAAACCGCAAAACTTAAAAGGGCATTATTTGTCCACAAAAAAACACCACCAAGAACTCCTTCTTAATGAAACAATGTCAAACCCTTATTTCAATTTGGATTATGGATCACTTATTTGTGCTGAGAGAGCTTGATTTGGACCTGATAAAATTATCATCTCCAAAGCACTGTTCCCCTGGCTTTACTCTCAGAACTAGATGTTTATTGTTGTTTTTTTTCCAGACTGGCCTGGCATGTCTGTTTCTGGGCTGATGCAACTCCACCTAGACAGAGCTGACGAGACAGTGCCTGCATCTTGCCCAAAAGAGCTGGTCCCTCCAATCCTGGCTCCCTCCTGTCCATGGAAATACGTCCAAGGCACCTCCACCCAGGCTGGGCCACGAAGAAAACTCCATCTTGGCCAAAGAACCTGACAGAATCAGCATAAAGATATTCAACAGAGGAATGCAGAAGACTGCTGGGAGGAAGAAAAGCCTCCCAAGTGTTCTACGTCTAACTCCTTTTTAAGCCTTCAAGAGCACCAGCTAATGCAAATACCAAAAGATAGATGCAGTCTTCAGACATGGCTGCATATGAGGTAGTCATATTTTAGAGCCGGTTAGCTGAATAAAAACATGGACTTGGTCTAACAGCTCCTCCGGAGAGATTGCTCAACAAGACATTAAGAGTTTACAGAGTGAGGAACTCGGATGCTGTTGGTCTCACTCTGCCCACAAATCAGAAGCAGACTGAAGTCCACAGTCATTTATGCTGTTAACCTTAATGCAACACGTTTCTTAAGAACCTGTTCATCAGCGGGCAGTGCTTGGCATTGCCGCTGGCATTACTTATTCAGTGGCAGGCAACGTTTACCATTACCAATCCCTTAACACTTGTCAATGCATTTTTGAAGAATCAAAATCAAAAGAGTTAATGAAAACAGTATTTGGACTGTAACTGCACTTGCTTCTGAGAGAAGAGTGAAGATAGATGATACTTTGCAACCCATGCTGTTATCGTGCATTACTGAACGTGCTGATAACCTGCTTCATGGATTGATGTGTACTCAGATTGCAGGTTCCCACGTTGCGGCAGTCATTTTGAAGTCTGTTCCTTATGTGTGATCACTCTGTATTACATCAGAATACATATTTTTATTTTATTTTATTTTTTTTCAGTACGTACCTTTTGGGTTGATTTGCTGTGTGTCTACTCATTTGGGGATCTCTTAAAACACTTGGGGAGCTCAGGAGTCAGATTTTAAAAAGGACTATGAAACAACTGATGGTTAGAAATTATCCTTTCCTCTGTGTTAGAATAAAGCAACTTGGATTTAACAAGGAAAAAAGAAGTCTTAAATGAATATTTGCATGTTTTCCGTATTTGTAGAAAAAAATAGGTAGTCCTATACCAAAATTCTCTTTCTATGTTAAATATTATCTTACTTGGCACACTCCAAACAGTTTAAACAGCAAGTCTTTGGCTCACTTTTCTGTCACACCGGCTTAAAAGATAGTTTCAAAGCTTTTTCTCATAGATTCATTTTACCTCCTCTCATTCATCAGATAGTTATTTTTCTAAAGGGAAAACTAGTGTTTAGGCAGCTAGCAGTGTTTGCAAAATACACAAAGAGGGAATTTGACATCAGCATGTATTGACAACTCTCAGGACATAAGCTCACCTATGAGTATCAGAATCACCAACAAATCTAGGTGTGTTTCAAGACTGTTGCCTTTTCCATCTGAAGACTTGATACCCAGTCCTTTTATGCACTCGTCCTCACTTCTAAACCAATCTCTTATCACTGATTAGCCAGTGCAAATGAACCATTTCTTTTGCACAGGGCACTCTAATCCGAATCAACATGACAAGATCTAGAGAAAAAAAGCAAATTCAATGACTAGAAGTCTAGAGTATGTGACCCAGGAAAAAAAAAAAAAAAAAGCCTGAGCAAATATGAGTTGTCTCACTTAGAGGAAAAGAATGTTGACAGAATGATGATGCATACATACAAGCATGTAAAGAAACAAACAAAAAGCCAGGGGAAAGCAGTATGAAAAGTTTCTGGTCCGTACCTGTAAAAAACAGAAGTAATTGGCATAAACCATAGCAAGGAAGAAAGTTGAGAAACAAACACTGTGAAGCTCTACAACAATCTCAGGAATAAGCACGGGGGGACAAAGAGATTTCATGAAGGCCTTTTCAGACACGTTTCTTTGTATGAACTAGTAATTTTCCACTTAAAGGCTATGCTTTTTTCTCCTGTACCCCTAAGTATATATCATAAACCCTCAAGAAGTGCTGCCCTCCCCAGTGCTATGCTTGAATTTCAATATCTTACTTCCTCTCTCTCACATGTGGATATTGAAAATCCAATAAAACACAAATAAATTATGTGAATAAATAGACAAGCATAAGAGAAGAACTGCCAGGAAGAGAAAAATATTACACTGCAATTGCTTGAGGAATGGCAAAAAAGAGCATCCAAGAAGAAATGAACTGTTCAGCCTAACCTCAATTGCCAGGAGGATATGGAACAAATGGTCACACCTCAGCACACAAAGAACACGAGGAGATTCAAAACAGCCAGCTCAAATTTACCATGCCCAGACTGTCTGACCAATCCTGCTGCCTCCTGTTATGCTATTACTGGCTTTGTGTACCAGGGGAAAGTAGGGGATGTCATTTACTTTGACTTGGCAAAGCTTTTGACACAATCTCGACGAGAATCCTTCCAGCCAAAGGGGAGAAATGAAGACTAGACGGGCAGAGGATAAGGTACATGGAAAACTGGGCTCAAAGAATAGCAGCCAGTGGTTAAAAGTCAAAAGTCCCCCCGTCAACAGCCTTTCTGGTTCTCAAGCGATATCCACAGCAGTTCCTAAATTCATTCCAGTGGAGGAGAATGTTTTGCGATTTGTGTACACTTGGCAAAGAACTTGGCGAATAAAAGATGAGTTGCACATAACCATCTGTTTCCAAATTGACTTCCCTTAAGGGAGATAAATTAGTTTGAGACACCCATTCAGAAACTGGTGCCCATCAAGCTACATTCCTCAATCAGCTTTAGAGGACAGCAGTGCAACTGGTCAGACACTGCTGCATGCCTGATGCGTCTGTGAGCTCCAACATTTTGTTCCCTGCCCAGGTTTGATATTTCAGTAAACGTACCTTTGCCCACCTCTCAAAAAACACAGTCCAGTCTCTAGTCTTCGTCATAGGTTCATAAGAGAATGAATAAAAATGATCCAAAATAAGATTTATTTGAACAGAAGCAAATACCTCATTAGAAAGTAATGTAATAACCTATTTGTAGTAGAAACATCTAGAAACAGAGAAGTGCAATCTACCTGTCACATTGAAATTGCATATCTAGGGACTAGATCCATGGCAGCCGGAGACATTTAACAATTCTTGAATGTATGCAATCTTATCAAAATACGCATCGGACTTTACTACTGTCCAATGGGACTTCATTCCAAGTTATAAATCCCTCATTATGCTGTGTATAGCTGAAATAAACCTCTCTAAAATAATATGTAGCAAATGATGAAAATGGAAAAGGTATCCTACGTTCTCTGAAGTCATGATGGCTTTTTACTTCCAATATTGCAGCCATCACATGATCGAAGTATCTGAATTCTCTGCTCAAAATCTTCTCCAGCATCCAAGATACACAGGACTTCAAATAGTACAAGTATTAACAGCTTTGGATATGCACTTGGCAATGACATTTGCACTACTCTGTGTTTTAACTTTGGAGCAAGTTCCCTACTTTTCAGAGGCAGGCAGCTGATAAAGCAATTAAATATACGAAGCACACATCAAAATTTCCGGTGTTGCTGTACGTCACATGCTAAACTCAGAAAGAAGACTCAAACTTTATCAGTTACCAAAACCAGTAACCAAATATGAAATGCTATTATACTGTAAGAGCTGTAATTTGGTCTTGTCCATGCTTTCCAGTCTATCAGCAAAGCTTTTACCTGTTTATTCCCTTTCAACTTAGAAAGTTATAGACACAAACAAACAACCAATAAAATAAAATAAATTTGCTCAGTATTTCCAGCAGAGCAGTCATAATGAAGTGGTTTCACGTCTGCTCTTGGTCTCCAAACTGAACATTCTCACACATGTCATAGACACTAGCTGGATACAGCTGAGTCCTATAAGGACCGATTCCAACTGCATACAGTTTTTTCCAGCTGGAAAATGTATCTCATCTTGCACCACTGGATGAGATGAATCTTAGGACCGATGACCTGGCTTCTTACTTAAAAATCAGGCAACATATTAAGAAAAATCACAGGTGATCCCTTTTGACATATATTGACACGCAGTCTGAGTTTGCAGATATCACAGGAAAGCTTTTAAAGAATTCAAGTAAAAGCCAACAGAAAGAAGAAACAGATTTCCACTAAGTCCTTGTGTCTGGAGATAGAAATATCTAAATTGAGAGAAATATTTAACTATCTTAGGAAGCGATATCAAATTCCAAAACTTGGCAGAAATACCTTATTTAGCACCGTGAACACCTTGTGAAGCAAAGGCATTGTTAACTAGGCTTAAGAAAACCAAAATATGAAGTAATGTTAAATGGTTCTACATCCATGGATTAGAGGCAAAAATGGAAACAAATACATTTATAATAAGTTTATGACCAAAAAAAATAAAACCAAACCCAACTATGTGCATGACTAAGGGTGAAATACAATGACCAATCCAAAACACTATTTTTTTTCCTTATTTTTGCTACTAAGAAACTGTTTCACCTATGCTCTCACCAATTTTCCTTCCTACAGAGGATATGTTAGACAATATGGAATTGACCTTCTTTGACTGTATTTCCAAATCCTAAACCTCTTATATCACCAGCTCCTTTGTCACCACACTGCCTTTTATGTAAGAGAGCAATGAAAGCAGTGAGGAATACTCCCTACTACTAACCCATCTTTATATGTCCATATTTACTTATTTTTTCACTTTTTTTTTTTTTTAATTAATTCTCCATCTGATGTTTTATTGAAAGAATGAAAAATGGCATTGAAGAAAACACTAAGAGCTGCACAAAAAGAAGGTTTATGCTAATTTTGGGGCAGGATAAGGGCATGCATGCATATGCCCAGATCCATCAGCTAGGCAATTAGTGCATGACTGACTGTGCATTTTTGCTTGTACTTCACTCAGGAATGTATCCAATTGTTTGTGGCAAATTTATGGTATGTAGGAATTTATGTTTCTTTCATCACTGGTCTTGTAACCCAGTGTGCAGTAGATTACATTAATTCCTGAGGAATGTTCTCTGATTTAAGAGTATATGAAGTACATACATATTGCTTCATGACTTCACAGCACGTGAGTTTAAAGTATGAGATTATCTTTCCCAGGCCACTTCTGTTTGACAGCTCACAATTTTTTTAAACACTACAAACGCAAATTCAAAAAATACAAAGAATAATTAAAAATGACAACAACAAACACAGAAAAGCCAGATCAAAGGGAAAAAAAACAGAAAAAAAAAAAAAAAAAAAAAAAAAAAAAAAAACATTCACAGTGCCTGAGATTTCTACACTGAAGTAGGGTACAACTAACAGGTCTATCTACTTCCTTTGAAGTAGGTTGCTTGAGAATCTATAATTCTTCCACAGCCGTAATACTATGAGTGACATTATATCCCCTTCAACTATAGTAGTAGCATTTGACATTCCTTGCAAATTTCTGGAAAGGGAGCACAATAAACATCCAATACGTTATTTAGAAACTTTGCTTTCTAAGAACTCATGATTGTACATTAACAATATCCTAATGCTTTTACCAACTATTTGACCATGCAACTAGAACTAGGGAGTAAAGGAGGATTGGGAAAAGCCTAGAAGATTAAAACAAATAATTTTTAATGCCATATATTTACCAAAAGTGAACAATTGTGTGGGGATGTGTACGTACACGTGCATGTGCATGCACACCGCTGTGTGTGTGATAGTTTGCGTGAAATTACCCTCACAACTTCACATCTTGCTTACTTGTGTGCAGGTGTGGTGTAAGTAAGAATCTTCCACTGGAGACAAAAAAAACACAAAACCTGTCCAAAATTTAAAACAAGTTATTGAGTGTGAAAAAGTTTGCATAACTGACATTTCAATCCTAAAAAAAAAAAATAATAATCTTATTTATGAAGCTGTATTGTTACTACCACTACCAAATGAGTCACAGTAAATTCATCACCTACTACACCTACTAAGGAGAACTGAGTAACTGGTGTAAGCAGGAAGACATTTTTAATAGAGTTGCCAGATTTTACTTTCTCCAGAATTCAAAGAACAAGCAGGAAGAAATGCTGAAGAGAAGCGAAATTTGTGTTTGTAACTTTGTTGAAGCTAACAATACAGAATGCTACCAGTGAGGAGCTATTTCATGGCCAAGTTCACAACAGCAAGTGCCTGTTAATAAGCTTTATGACCAAGGAAGGAGACCTACTGATTCCAGCAGAACGTGCGATATCCTCCTATTTACCGAAGACAGCCTAAAGGAATTGCTGGTTCCCAAACCTGCATGAAGCCATTTCTCTAACCCCACAACATGCACAAGCATACACTGTGCTATAAATAAAGAACTGTGCAGTGCCACTTAATCCACCCACCTCAGTGTTCGTGTGAGCCAGCAGTAATGGAACCCGGCCAAAACATCCAGGTCAGACAATATGGTTTTCTTCCTATCAGTGGCATCCCACAGCTCAAATTCCTACTGTCTTTCAGACCATTGCACCCAATCCTTTATTTTCAGCATATGCTTGTGCATGTTGTGCAGACACAGTGAGATTGAAAAAGAGAACTGATAAGTGATAAGGCCTGAAGTCTTGCATTTTTTTGGCTGCATTTTTCTTGCTCATGTATAGGCTTGAACTGTGGTAATGAGGGAATCGTTTCAAAGTCAGAAAACAACCTCCTGGGACATTTCAGTTTTACGTATTTGTGTTTTTGAACCAAGCACAACTTTGTGTGTTCTAAAATGTTTCCAGACTTTTACATCATAGAAAGAAAAATTAATGTGAATAATAAATAAAAAGCAGAGGCAAGGAGCTGACAAAAGGAAAAAAGATTTTCCCTATGTAAGTTCAAAACTGATGTTATCCCACACACGCTGCCAGTCCTCTAAAATTGGCTGGGTTTCCAAAGTATTAATTATGTAAACTCATATCAAGCACTCTGCAGCCATTTATAGATTCATAAACCAATGTCACAACTGCTGCTGATAGGAAAAAAAACTATCACAAACTCTTACTGCTTTACTGAGTTATGCTTTTCCTAAGCAGATCTGAAGAATAATGCAAAACCTTTCTGCAAAACAAAAATGCAGAAATAACTCTACAATTTCCTTCCCACTTTGAGAATCCATTTTGCCATTGACTCCCCAGCTTGAATGATAGCACTGAATTACAATCCCTTATTAGGTAGGGTCAGGAAAATTATAGTGTTAGCACAACACAAATAAATAAATAAATCCCACCTGTACATGTAGATATTTCTTTATGTTGGGTTTCATTCAAGTAGATTTCGTCATGTGGTACCCTGCTGCCTTGACACATTTGTTCAAGGTCAAGAAAAAACAATTGATTCACTTGCCCCATTTATTTTTCTTCCAGAAAATGATCTGGATAACATTCAATCATTACAGTGAAGGATTTCAGCAGCAACTCTGAAGCAATTTACAAAACAGAGGTTAAATTTTCTCTGCCAAGCTCTGTGCAGCAGCCCCCTGCAGCCAATGCTCCCCTCTGGGTTGGCAGACTAGCTCGCTCCAATAAAAATGCATGCCTTACCTCCCTGCCTTTAGCATAGCTAGCATCTGCAATAGCTACTGCCCAAGTATTATCCATGTTTTATTCATTATTCTAAGCAAGTTTTGATTACATGCCTTTGGTTAGGCAATGAGTGCAAAAACCTTTACTTCTGGTGGCCAAAATGCAATTACTACTTCATCAATGGCTGAAATTCACTTGATGGTTCAAAACTTGGCCTGCTTTTTCTTCACCTTGACACATCTCATGCTGGCTTGCTTGAGTGGGGAGGCCAAGGGTTGATTTGGCCAAGCTGTGAAGACAAACAATCAGTACCTTTTGAGGGAGAGCAGTGCCAGGCAAGTTGGCCCCATCCCTTCCTACACAAAGGTGTGATTCATGCCAGTAGTCATTTTTAAGAACATGATCCTCAAAGCAAAGTAAGACAAATAACAATTTCATAAAGCAATGTCACATAACGTACATGTGGGCCTATATTGCAGAAAACCTAGGTTCAAACCAAGAGCATTTGAACGAAGGCCTTTCACTACAGACTGGACTCTTTTCCTAATGGCAACCCACTTCAGGCTGCTGCCTTTCCACAACATCCGTACCTGTCCCTCTGCACATGCATCTTAACGTGACACAGCTGCTCAGCCCATGCCAGCGAGCAAGTCCCCGGCCACCTCCTGCAGAAGGCAGCTGCTGAGAGCATTCCGCACCCACAGACGTGTTCAGCTCACCACCAGTCAAGTCTGCACTTGAATTTCCCCAAGGAAAAGAAATCCACTAGGAGCTGCATGAACAGTTCCGACTTCAGCAGGTTACTGCTAGCTGTTTTCTGCCCCTGGAGCAGCCAGCCTTCTGTTTGCACATGCAATGTGCAGCAAACACCTGGGAAGCCCAGACCCTCCAGAGAAGCAGCAGACCCACTGACCATTCACAGCACCACCGGGCATGCAGCCTGACAAACACCCCTGCTGCCTCCACAGACAGGAGCTCTGGCCAAACAGCAGCAGTAGGATTTCACTTACAGCCCTCCCTCAAGTGAGTTAGGTAGCTTGACTTGCTGGAATGGCTAGATGATACCGATTAGTATGTAAAAAATACACTGAAAATTAATATTTAGAAAGAGATACTTGGGAATGTGAAAATACAAGTGAAGAGGTGGAGGATTAGACAGATTACCCAGCCCTGAGATCATTTTAGAGACATTCACATGTTCTGGAATTTAATCCTGGCAGAATCCACCCGCATGCATCACTGTCACACCACTGCTTGCTCCAGCATAGAAATGGAAATCTGGAATTACAGATTATCTTTGAACTTGGACGCCTGCCACTCAGTACAAGGTTTTGATATATTGTCATGCGATCCTGGGACACAACTGGTCTGTCTGATAAGGTAACTGATTAAATGGTCTGCTAAAATGCCAGGATTCTTATGGGTTGTTTTCATTTTCAGCAAAGGAGGAGCCAAATTTGCCATGATATATTTACTGACTGAAATCCCTAACCACTCAGTTATACCACATAAAGAATCCCTTTGGGACTTCTCATAGGACTTCACTGTCACGATGAGCCATTCAATGTAAGAGAAGTATTTCACACAAACCTGCTCACATGAGCACGTTCATCACTAGAAAGCGAATCTGGCTAGATCATTCCCCCTCAGGGTATGAAATTGATTCCACTGGTCTCTATAGATAGAGCAGCAGGGACTCTGGAGCCTCAGCTCAGCAGTTTGTGACTCGAAGAAAGCAAAAGAGCTCAGTGCAATTTAAGCTTGCTTAGCAGGGCAGACTAGAGCTCTTAATAGAATACTACCACTCATTTTAAAAGCACCTAAAGATCACAATATTTTGGATTTATCTTTACAGACATTAAAAAAAAAAATGTTCAATAGTTCTGGTTCTCGTTAATAAATATGTTTTTTAAAGGTTAAAGGACGGTGTATTTTGAAAAATAGTCCCCCAAAAGATGTTTTGTAAACTATGGACAAAGAAACACACAAACCACATGTCATTTCACTCCTTTTGAGATACGTTGATACAACAGCTTCATTATCTGCTCAAACAAGCAAATTTCAGGAGATGTTTTTCTGTGTTACAATCTCTGTTTTTCTAGCCTACAGCTACCAGAGGGGTGCTGTTAAGCTGGGGACCAGGGGACAAAAAAGCGTAATGATTAACTTGGCTGTTTCAGTATAGTGACTAGGATACATTTTAATAACTCAACATTGTTTTAACTGCTTGACACCAGTAAGTGAAAACACATGCCTCATTTAACCTCTGGTTAGGAAGAAGTATTACATAACGTAGCACAGCCAACAAATTTAGCAATGAATAAAATTTCCCCATTCCTTTCACAAATGTCAATGGTAAGTTCAGAAGGACACTGTAAATACAGTGTTCACTCTCAAGCGGATGTCAGTTTTAATTACCATAAAAGCAAACCTTAGAAAATATTGCAGATAACCACCAGCTAACATTCCTGTATACTTACCAAACAAAAAAGTTAGATAGAGTGAAACTATTATTTTTCCTCACTTATCCCCACAGCTGACAACTGCAGAAACAAGACAGTTTTGGATCTGGTTTTCCCTATAGCAGTCTGTAAGTCAGGCTTTTTCACAGTCCCACAAGGAACATCAAGTCTGTATTCTTTTTCTCCTGAGAAGGCAGCAACAAGGAGGAAGGTGAATTCAGGTTTCCTGAGTGTTTCCTGGAAAGCAGAACAGGACAGACCTGACTCCTGGAAAGTCCAACAAGGATGGCCTGAATTCCAGTCTACCTAGTGACTAATGCAAACAGTTGGCAAACCACAGAGGCCAGAAACATGGCAATAAAATAAATACAAAACAAAACAAAACAAAAAAAAATCACTCTTCTTTTTTGAAAATGTGTAAAGTTTGAAGTTTATAATAAGGAAATGGCCTCAAATTCTTTTCAGCTTTAACAACGGAAAACAGCACATGAAGATATACAAAACCTATCTGAAAGAGAGATTATTGTGAAAAAGTGCATTTCTGTGCACATCTATGTTGTAACTGGAAAGTCAACTGGCAAAATCAAAATGATGAAATGTTGTTTTACCAAACACTGAGAACTTGGTCCACAACTGTTGCCTTCAACAGCATCTGTATCAGGTCCAGCTGGGAAGATGCCAGTGAAACAGTTTACAAAGCAGTACAGTCTTGTGAATTATGTACTGTAACTTGTTCCTTTGTGATTCTGTGACTTTGCTTTTTCATCTTGCTCTCAGATTCAGGATGCTCTGCTTACTAATTCATCCTCTAAAGACAAGACTTTTTCTCTGTACTCAATTCCTGTCTAGAAAGACCATGCCTTCATCAAGGATGGAACATTTCTGTTCAATGGAATCATAAAGATTAGAGGAAGTATGACAAATTGTAACTCCTACACCTATGCACCACCACTGTTTCCTCCTATGAAGCATTTCCATCATTAAAATATTTCATGTATGACAGTGTTGAACTGAAGCTTTATACGTTGGATGGCATGGCATACTGGCATAATGGAAGACAGAACATCAAGTCAAAATGCCTGAGTCCCTCTTCTTTCCGACGAAACACAAAACTCTAGAAGCTGGACATAGCTGAAGGGACAGTGGCTCCAATACTTGATAAAAGAAGACCCCTTCACAGCAAAATGAAATAACCACTAAACTTCCCTTTGCAATTAAATTGACTTCACTTACATCTGTAAAATGTAAAAAATGGTGTTCACCTGTACACAGCCATTGTAATAGGACCAGATGTAAGTACAGGCTTTTCTTCTATATTAGCAAAACTATTACAATGAAGGATACGTAGAAACAGCATGAAGTTTCCGTAAGAAATTTAAACTGATACTTCCCTGGTTCTGACTAAGGTATGTAGTGTTCCCATACTATGTCTACAACACTGCCTTAACCTTTTTTTTGAAGTCAAAATAAGTAAAGAAAAAAATCATTGATAAGGAACATTTGAGAACAACTACACTTTCTCTGACACTCTAGTCACACACTTGTGGAGGGGAAAGCCAAAAATATATACACTGGTAAAGCGAGCCATGTGTGTTCCAGCCTCCTGAAGAGTGTATTTGCACACAATCTGCCCAGTAGATCCGGAAGTCACTGGTATCTGAATGGTGTACTGGCCCTGTTCCTTTGCAGCTGCATGAAGCAAGATGTTCCTTCCACCTTGTATCACTGCAAGGAAATCTCAGTCCATGAGACCAGAGATCAGGGTGTTTCAGCTCCTGGAGAGAAGACCTGAGCACAAGGATTCCAAAGTAATAAGGAGAAAAGGCTTACATTGAGAACCTGTTCACATGAACACGTTCATCACTAGAAAGCAAATTTGGCTAGATCATTCTCCCTCAAGTTATGAAACTGATTCCACTGGTCTCTATAGATAGAGCAGCAGGGAATCTGGAGCCTTAGCTCAGCAGTTTGTGACTTGAAGAGAGTAGAAGAGCTCAGTGTAATTTAAGCTTGCTTAGCAGGGCAGACTAGTCCTCTTAACAGAATACTATCACTCATTTTAAAAGCACTTAAAGGTCAAAATATATTATTTGTTTAGAAAAACATTCTGTGCTCCCTGTCAAACAGGAGAATGCTGTACTAAAAGACTGTTCTTTGAATGTTTCCAGACAGACAACGGGTAGGTACTAATATAGCTTTTTTCTTTTAGTGCAGTCCAATGTAAATAACAACCTGAGAGGCAGCTGCAAAGAATTGAATCAGACTGATGTTTCAACAATGCAATGGGAGAATCTTAAAAATATAGTTTAATTGACAGGAAATCAAGTTTTCCCCTGCAGCTTTATGCTTTTGGCAACTTCACTTCTGCAATGAGATTTTAGGACAGGAGAAAAAGCATCCCAGAGTTCATCTCCCACTGACTACAGTAGATCAGTAGCTTTGAACTTCACACTCACAATAAAGGTACAGCCATCACTCTCTGGTAGTGAGCAGAAAGTTGAGATAAATCATTTAAAAAGAGCAGTACTAGAGAAGATTTTTCCTTTAAAAAAGGCCACACACACAAGGTTTTTCTCTGTTCAGTATAATCCTCTGCTATGAAAACTGCTAGAATAGTTTACTTATAGATGGCTTTTTTGATAAAACTGTCTTGTGGTCTATTCAACTTGAACAACAACTGTGCAGCAATTGCTCACAAACTACATTAGCAGCATGCAGAAAATTCCACATTGACTTCAGAAGATGAGCTTAAAATAAATAAATAGGAAGACACTTTCAAAAGAACATCAGGAAAAAAAAAATCTATTAAAGAAGCTTCAGGGTGGGGGTGGGGGAGCAAAGAGGTGGAGCATGAAAATCACCTCTCCTCCCCAAAATATTTTTAGGTTCCCCACCTATGAAACTCATAGGAAGCCCTCAAAGTCCTGATTTCTTTATCCACATTGTCACAAGAAACTACATCACAGCTTCCTTTCTAAGCGTTACTGGTTGCAGCAGATTGCAGATGTGAAATCCATTACAAAGCACACTGGACTCAGGCAAGCACTTCTACAAAGCAAGAGCAATACGTGCAGTACAGAAACAGTTGTGAAAGTGCTGTTTTAATGCCAAGGTACTGCAAAGTGGTTTACAATCTAGATACAGAAATATTATTTTCATTTCATGCTAGGAGTGTTCTTCCTGCAGCAATAAAATACTCCTAAAATGCCAATGGCACGTTAACAAGGAAGATAAAAGATCCCTATCAATGCTAAAGAACTATTTCCAAACTCCAGGAGAAATGAATAGTTCAATATTCACACAGGTCTGGGGGGATTCTCTTCTTGTGGAAAGAACAGGTTAAAAAGTAATTGCTTTTAATAAACCATACTTTTCTCCCTCAAAATGCATGCAACCTGACCCATAAAAGACAATTCCTATTCAAATGCTAACGATGGATATAAATGGAAAGCATAGAAGTTATTTCAAGACAGAACTGAAATCATCTGCCAGCAACAGAGAGTGCTTTTTTAAGTCACATTTTCTTCAAGATCCTGCACCACAGACCTGCACAGCACTGTCCAAATCATGATAAAATCATTACATAGAGTTATGTTGTTTCACAGTACTTCTCACTGGAGTCACAAGACACAGTGGAAACATTTGTGATTCTTTAATTCAAGAGCTTTAAAGTTATTCTCTGGTACCTGGACCTTGCCCTGTTGGCTGATCTTCTTTTATCTTTTCGATCATCTTTATCTTGCCTATCATGTTGAAAGCAAATTTCCATGGCAAAAAACAAGCATGAAAAACAAACCAAGAAAAAACCCCACAACAGAAGAAAAACAAACAAAACCCCAGAAAGTTGTCATAGCTACTTGCCTCTTGGCAATTTCTGAGCATTTCCCAGGTTTACTGCAATATATCCACAGAAAAGGAGAAAGACCAATCTTGCCATCATGGTTAGAAACCCAAGCTCGCCCTGTGAATGGCTCTGACAGGTATCACACAAAAGTGCTGCAGCTGCATTTAAGGGAACTGTTCTCTCTGTGACAAGAGGCAGCAACACTTTGACACAAGCGTAGTTTACACAGTGGGAGGAGACAGGATGACATCATTCACTCCCACTGGAAAAGGAGAATTAGCATTAAAAAAATAAAAAGATTATCAGGCTCCCCCCACAATAAGCTTCTGGGTTTTGTTCCAACGTCCTTCCACCTCACAGGATAGCAGATTCATGTCTGATCACTTCAATTTCATGCAAGTAAAACCAGGCATATCAAAACCTCTATTAACTGCAAACTGATCCAAGAGGTATTTTCACTGTTTTATCCAAGAAAGCTGGACTTCACATACAAAATTAAAATTCCCAGCACTCAGAATACTGCTTGCTATGCTGAACTCAACAGTTCTGCAATCTCAAGATTTTAGATTTTGCTCAAGATTTATTTGGGCTAGATGTGGTTTCCTTTCACATAAAATAAGTCCTAGTTGCATTTAAAACAAGATTATAAATAGGCAAAATACGTATTTATGCAGTAAAAGATTTGTGTTTTCAAAACTAAATGCCATTTTTTCACATTTGGTTTTGTCAGGTTTAGAGTTTTAGATTTTCCTCTTTGTACATGTCTGGTGAACCAATGGGCACAATGCTCAATGAAAACAAAAAGGCAACATATCTCCTTCCAGGGGCTCCACCCTCTCACCAACTGCCTAATTGTAAATGAAAAAGAAATTCCATTAGTTAATTGCACTAAAATCTGCTTCACTCCACAATGAGCCAACTAAGCACAAAATGTGTCCTGCTCACAATTGAAAGGGTAGAAAGGAAAGGGTGGAGCAAAAGAAAAAGGTTACAATTGGATAAGGAAGAATTTAGTCTCTAAATATGGGAAAATATCCCTAAAGAGATGAAATCTATTAAGCTAAATGGCAATCTCCCTCTCTGGTCCCCTGTCATTTGCCCTCCCCACCAACGCCAGAAGAAAACCTTTTCCTGATTTATTAATTCCAATGTGGGAATACTGAGATGTAAGCAAACAGGCAGACCCCTACCAAAATCTCCAGACTCAATTAACTCGAGGATCTTTGGGAAGATTCGGACCCTGAAAGCGGGTTGTTCTATAGGAACACTAAGAACAGATAAACACAACAGCTACAATTTGGATGACGGAAAGATGTTGAAAAGGCCATGGAGATGGATCGGAATGTCCCAAAACACTGACCACACCTGATAGTCAAGGAGTTGCGAATGACAGAAAGCTGGATACACAAAACAAATATGCCATTTTTTTCCCTTTTTTTTTTTTTTTGGACGAAATACTATTTTGAAAAATACTCCATGAAACACATGCTGTTTTTCCCTCTTCAAAATTAAAAATAAGAAATGAATCATTTGATGGAGTAGTCTCTTAAGAGAAGTAATGGGAAAATTAATTCTTGGTCACACACTGCTGTCTTTGTATCACTCTAATGTGGATTCTAGTGGACCGCCTTATGGGCAACTCATTCTCCTTTTCCAGTTCACAGAACACCTTTCAACAAAGTATACAAAGGTCATTTCCTATTCAGGAAAGTCTCAGTGAAATATACCAGTTATTTGGCTACCTAACAAGTAGATTGTATTCCCTCTCACAGAAATAAATATAGTCCTACTCCTGCTTTCATAACCTCTCGCTTCTCTGTTGCCAGTTCCACCTTTCCTCTTCCTTCTATGCGTTATCCAAACAGTTCTTCTTTGTTTTGTGTGCCATACAGACATTTAAACTTCCCCTTAAAAGCCTGGCAGACTCCAGGTCCCTTTCCCTCTGACCAGTCCTGTAGATAACAGCTCTGGCCAGCCCAAACTTCAAAGCATACATTTCATCAGATGCAATTATAGGTTGATAAGCTGATGCAATGGTAAAATTAATGTCATTTAATTTTATCCTGAGAGTCCAAAATGAGTAATACAATTTCTCTTACACTTTCCCATTGTGCTCCCTGCATCTGCATCATCCATGGGATCAGGGGCTTTGTCCACTTCTTTCTTACAGGACTGACCTTTCCTAGGAAACCTCTGCTGCACAAAACAACTGGAAAAAAACATACCTACTCGTGCTTTCCTCTTAAATCTCTCTGCAGTTCACTGAACGCTGACTACCACAGTCAAAGAACAACCATAGGAAGTGAAGAAGTTCCTGGGACTTGAAGCACTACCCTGCACCACTGGATGCTTTCATAGTTCTGTTCAGGTATCCAATTTCTCCTCTTGTTGGAGGGCTGCTCCATAACCTCCATTTAAACAGAGGCAGCATCTGGTTTCAGTTCACAGAAATTAAAATTGTACTTCATGCTTCACATCAGAAATTATCTAACCCAGAAGTTCCTCAGGTTTGTCTCATCCATGTAAACCTGGAATTGTATTACCCATTGTTTGACTCCTACAGTCACATCAAAAGGAGGGGATTAAACAGAAGGTTCAGTCAGTGACAGCTTTGTGTTATTATAGCTTAGCATAAAATGCAAGAAAAATGAAGTAAGGGCAGTTGTAAGAAGTCTCAAACAGATCAAATTTGTTCAGGAAAAGTAATGGAAAAGGCAAATGCATAGGTCCCCTAATGACTCCCCCTCTTCAGTGCCAAATTAATGCTTAAGTAGCAAGTCAAGTACTGAGAAGTTCACTTGCTTACCTCAACTTTCACTGAGTCTCTCTGGGGTAGATCTCAGAAACACAGATTCCAACAGGATGGTATCACAGCTAGTCTGGGAGCAGAACAGAGCTTTTCTAGTTCTATTTTAATAGCTCCCAGACCAGCAAGTACAGTAAAAACAAGAGTAGGGAAAGGAAAGGAAAAGAAAGAGGAGGGGGGCAGGGGGGTTGGGATTTTATATTTTGTTTCCAAATACAAATATTCTTTTGTTGAGATTTGGGCTCAGTTCCGTTTCACCTATCGGTCCTGATTATTTTGACAAGCCAAAGCCATGGTGACTCAACTCTCCACTTTTCTAATCTAAAACAGGGAGAGTGTGTAAAACAACCTTAAAAAACAAAATTCTCTCTTCCCTCTGTAAAGCACAATAATACCATCCTGAGTTCTCTAGGAGCGAAGGCTGGCGGTACACTTGATCTGCCTTCTTCCACAGTAATGCTGTTTTGGACTGTAACTTTCACCAGTTCTGTCAATTATCTGAGAAATGCTTTGGTCATACAGTATGCTATATAGATGTTAATTAAAGTTATCATTCTCTTACATGTGACTCAATTATTGGACTCCTTTTCTTGTAAATGTCACGGGATCTGCTCTAAAGGCCTTCAGGAAAAGAAAGACGCCAGAGAACATTCTTTCAGATGTGTTGCTTAAAAAAGAAGATGAAGAAAATAAGAAAATCTTTCGTCTTCTGAGAGGCTGCAATTACTTCTTTCCCACCCTCCTGACTCTTACTTTGAAAAGCAAATATTTGAACTCTCCTGCCATAAAACACAGGCTAGCTTGTTAATCTATTGGTCAAAAGTTAGATGTATCCCATTTAACATCATACAAATGACAGTGTCAGTGCATTTTAGTATCCTGATACCGAACTGAGCTCCAGATCTCAAAAAAAAATAAAAATAAAAATAAAAAATCAGAGACAAAATTGCAAGGAATAAAATCACTCAAAAGGGATGGACAGAACAGCTGGCTCTTGTGACACTTTGTTATACAGTTTATCAAATGTTCCAGCACTCACTCATTTGACACTTGTAATCTCAGCCAGTGACTCATCTTTACTAGCAGGCTGTGCATTTCACCACGGCTCTGCATGACATGGCGTGAAGTGACAAAAGCATTTCTTTAGCTTCTCTATTAATTGATTAACTTATCTTATTGCACCCTTCATTACTCGAATAACACAGTACACTTGCTGCAGTTGCTACTACGTTATCATTACTAACTGTATAAAGATGGAGAAACAACGTAATCCCAAATTTGCAACTTCACCCTGATCTCAGTATTCCTGCATTGTTTTTTCCTTGTGCTGTGTTTTGCCTTTTACAATTATTTCTTAACATTCCAAAGTTCTGTAGTGACCTGCAATTTTCTGCGTTGTCTTTCATGTTACAGACTGTGTTGCCACTTTTTAAAATACCACCCAGTAAGCCTTGCTGTTCAGCAATACCAGGTCTGTCTTCCCAGGGCAATTGCTCCAGCCCCCGACCACCTTGGTCACCCAGCCTGCCTAGCTTCCTCTGGCCTTCCCTTGAGACCATTAAATGGTTGCCCCAATTTTGTGTCCCTTAAACCTTGCCAAGAGTCCACTCCTTCACCTATCCTGGTCCCTGACAAAAAAAATTAAAAGGGCAGATCCTAAGATACATGTAAGTCTCTGTGGTACTCCACTTGTTATCAGCATCCAGGTAGAGTAAAATCCATTACCTACTACCCTCCGAGGCCAAACATCCAACCTCTCACTTACCCAACTAGCTGATCACACTCCGTATGAACCACTTAAAATAAACAGATGTATACTCTGCTAAATACACTGTGTGTGCCATAATTTAATATATATTTTAAAAACACTACCAAGAAACTGGCTTCTTTGAACAAGTACTCAACACATTTAAATATTTATACGAAGGGTTCCTCCTCCAAAGGCTTCCCTGTCATTATTATATCTTAGCCGAAATAATCTGCCTAACCTTATACAACACTCATATCAAAAGCTTTAAGGACCTATCCTGCCCTTTGGAGCACTGTGTAGTTGAGTACTGCAGACACTGCTGTCTGAAGAAAGCTCCCTTCATTTCTTCTACCACCAACACAGCTGTGCCACTTGAGACAGTTAACACAAATGCAGCCTCTCCACTACTCCGCAGTGTCCCTTCCAAACACGTCCTGTCTGTCTCTCCTGCCATCAGGCCTTTACATACTCTAAATATTTCTCATTGTCTGAAAAAAAAGCCTCTGTTTATGCTGAAATACAAGCAACAGCAAAGAGCAAAACACGGAAAGGAATGTGACAGTAATGAGCTCCTTCAACACAGTAATTGCATGAATCAAAAAATGTACATACATAAATTTTCCGGGATTACACTTAATTTAGGACAGCCTAAATTCCTGTGGATAACAGATGACTCTCAACATGCTTAAAATGTGTACAAAGATTTTAAGCACCAGCTCTATCTTAGGTAGGTTGCTTTGGAAGACGTGCTTCATCATCCATGCTACAGGGAGTCTGCCTCTCAATATTCATCACTATCTTCCACTGCAGAGTTCAGCCTCTCCTGGTCTCCTTCAGTCTCTCTCCACAGAGTATGTTCTGACTCGTGAAGATAACGTAAGATCACAGTCTCGATTAGTGAATTCAGATGTGAAGTCTGGAGTCTATTACTGCAGGGTAGGATAGGATTAAAAAAAAAAAAAAAGCCTGTTTTTACATTTAGAACATGAATGTTGATGCCAATGGCAATTTTGTTGTGATGAAGAGATATCTGTTTTTAGCACAGATCAGCAGGAGCACCCAACTCTGAAAATAGTAATGAAACACTAATGACTGATTGCTCTGATGTTTGCCAAGTTATACTATAGGGTGGTCATAAAGGAGTATGAATACCATGTGTCATATCACATCTCTCTGATGCAGATTGCAAATTGCAAATTATTGTCACACAACAAACTACGCTGCCATAAAGAATGGTATCCATTCCGCACCGCTCAGTCACATCCTCGTCAAGAACTTCCAACTTCCTCCTCTAAACCACCTCAAAGAGATACAACACGCTTCCTTCTTGCTCCACCCATCCACACATTTTCTGTGCCTTAGGCCTGTAACTGGATTGCTCTTTAGCTGCTCGTAAGAGAATTTTCCAATTCCCACCCTCACCCGAAGTGCTCCCATCTCCTCCACCAGCGATGCCACCTTTGGACGCTAGAGAGCAGCCTCGAGACAACTTTTAGCCAGCGGGGAGCCTTCCAAGGCTTGTTGAGCCCTTAATCAACGCGGAGCTCTTAAAATCTGTGGAGAAAGGCAAGCAGCAGGTGAGTGATGTAGCCGGTACTGGAACACAGCATTTTATTTCACGGTCAACATGGCTGTGGTTCAAAACTTTGGGAAGACTAATACCTACCTGCCAGCTTTTTACACTAAGTTTTTAGCCAGCAAACTTTCACAGAGCCTGCTGCAGAGCTTCAGAGTTAGCACCAAAGGAAGCAAGGGTTTTGAGAGCTGGGCAGCTTGATTTGTATGGTGCTGTCCTACACAAAATAATCCATGCCTTTCAGAAAGGCTAACTAGCTTGGGCATGGTGCTACTAACCCAATAGCTCCTCCTGCCTACCCACAGACGGTGCTGTTAGTGGGTTGGGTTCCTTTTTCATTGTCCTTCAGTGTTTCATGATGTCTTCCAGCACAGGCTCTAAGGACAGAACAGGGATGGAGACTAAACTGCTCTTCCTTTAACAGATGTCATCCCTCGTATCTGAAACAAGGCAATACAAGGAAGTGTACAAGGCTGTTGCCTGTGTTTGTTGACTTAAAATAGAAAACCCAAGTCTCCCCATGGCTGTCACTTCACATCATGACAGCACGCAAGAAAACATCAGACTACAACTCAAAGTGGACATACATTTTGCCTTGCTACAGTTTGGGAGCTAAAAGAAATGCAACTCAGAACGAAGCCTGGCCTGCTGCAGGGAGAGCAGGTGCAGCCTTACACAGCACACAGCCCTCTCCCTTCCTTTCCCTCCATCAATCATTCCAACACTCCGACAGAAAGCCAGGGAAAACCCTGGATATAACTAGAGCAAGTAATAAAAGCAAAACATTGTTAACGGTTATGAAGAACAGCAAAGAAGTCTCACAGTGAGATGGAGAAAGACAACAAGAGGTTTAGTTTTATTGAAGGACACTTATTTTCTTGGCATAAGGAAATTATTTCTTTGGCTAGGATGCAGAGAGAGATGATGAATGTATGCAAAGACAGGAGGGAAATAATTCATGTTTGTTCCCCTCTCCTTATGAGTCACTCTGGCCTAAAAACATCTTCCAGAAACTTTTTGGCTGAATTTGGCTATATTAGGTTACAATGAACATCACCGGGTTTATCTATTTCAGAATATTGTGAATAACTTTCAAATGTGGTTGCTAGTCACTACTATGTGCAGAATTTAAACATGCAGAAAACTCTGAACTCTACGCTTCATTTTAAGCTGAAATGGCAGTTAATGACCAACCAAACTACATTATTCTGAAGTATACAGCAAAAGTACTAGCAACCACTTATAATGTATATATTATAATATTATAATGTATATATTATAATATTATAATGTATATATCGCTCTCTATAGGTACCTCAAGGGAGGCTGTAGCGAGGTGGGGGTTGGTCTGTTCTCCCACGTGCCTGGTGACAGGACGAGGGGGAATGGGCTTAAGTTGAGCCAGGGGAGTTTTAGGTTAGATGTTAGGAAGAACTTCTTCACTGAAAGGGTTGTGAGGCATTGGAACAGGCTGCCCAGGGAAGTGGTGGAGTCACCATCCCTGGAAGTCTTCAAAAGACGTTTAGATGTAGAGCTTAGGGATATGGTTTAGTGGGGACTGCTAGCGTTAGGTCAGAGGTTGGACTCGATGATCTTGAGGTCTCTTCCAACCTAGAAATTCTGTGATTCTGTGATTCTGTATTCATACCTTTAGTAGTCATCATTATCCTCTTTACCTAGGGACAAAAAAAGAAAAATATGCAACCTATAGCAGCAGAGCACGTACAATTTATTAGAAGCAAATTTAACCTGGGATTAAATAAGAAACTGCAAGTGATGGTGTTCTGTCTTAAAAAAAGATTTATATACCAATCTTAGAGTATTTTACAACTGTACGTCTCATCAACTCTAAATCATGATAGTCTGCATAATGACCAAGTACATTACCTGCAGAGGAAAGGGGTTGTGTTTCACTTCCAAAATGAACAGCAACAGCAAATTTCCAGCAGGTACCTCCCAAAGCTCTGTCGGAAGATTCCTTTAATACCACGTACTATCCTTAGCTTTAGAAAACAATGCGGCCCCAAAGAAATAGCTTGGCCAACAGTGCATGAAGCTCAACATCCTTGCAAAATGTAAAGAGAAGGGAAATTACCAGTCCTAACCTGGTCCTCTTGACTAACCAGGCTCTATTGGCTATGGTGAGTTACGTGCAGATGGGGAGTCTTCCGCCAGTTCAGTTGCATCTGAAATAGTCCAGTCTGTGTTACCCATGATATCACTATGACATCTACAAAGTGTCACTGAGGATGATCAAATGATGTATGAATGCATATACATATGGGAAAAAAAAAAAAAAAAAAAAAAACAAGCCCTGTCTAGCGTAAAAATAAATATTGCTCTGGAAAACTTTTCCGTAAGTTCTGAATTTAAAGTACTAATGAACAGATAAGGAAATTCAGAATTCTCCCTTCCTCCACATGAAAAGGTACCATATATTCATCCAGCGTCTAACACTACCTACCCCTTTGTTATTCGGTGACTTCATCAAAACAGCTGCCATTGTCAGATGGAATACAAAAAGCTATGTTAGGAAGAAGAATGGCACCAAATTCAAATCATAGAATCAGTGAAGTCACCAAGATAAAACATCACACTTTCTTCACCCACTTTGAATAACAACACACTGAATTTACCTCAATTTCCCTTAAAAGAAGCCTTAGTGTTTGGGAGACCAAGTGTTTGGGAACTATCTTTGCACAGAATCCGCATTCCAAACTGTTTGCTTGTTTAAAAGCCTATAATACCTTTTCCATATAAATCTGAAGAGACAGTACAAGGGATGTCTTGAACCTGCTTGTGTCTCAACATCTTGAAAAACTATCAAGGAACATTGACAGGGTATCTGAAGTGAAAGTTTTCAAGAGCCCACAGTCTATAGAAGTTGGGAACTGCTATAGAGACATGGACGTCACCTGGATTACAACCAGGTGTAACAGCACATTTTGAAAAATCTCTTTTTGCATCCAGCTTCTTCTTTAAAGAATTGATACTACTATTTTTCAAAGAGAATCAGCATCTGTGTTTCTTTTATGCTAAACAGAAGTAAACATATAGAAACATGCACCCAAACATGCTCACTTCAAAACTTCTTCTCTCAAAACCAGTGTTTTTCTATTTTTGGGTGAGAGAGGTTGACGGGATATAGATCAAGAGCATTCCTGAACTGAGCGCAAACTGCCAGATGACCCTCAACTATGAATTCCCCTGTTTAGCCACAAGACAAACACATTACTGGTTCAGTTATAGTATTCTGCCAGTTGGCGTTAGCCAGAAAGCAAAGGGATATTTTTCAAGAGAAAAAGAGACTGCTTCCAAACCATTCCCAGTGCCACCGCAGACCAGGTCAAGAACTCTGAGCACATGTATGGTTTGTTGTGTTGTCACCTGTCAACACAGACATGTTTGCAGAGGACCCTGAGCTGCTCTCAAATTAAAAAACATAAAAACACTGGAAAATCAAGTTTTCTGGATAGGACCCCTATAGCTTGAAAACCAAATCTTCCTTGCCAAGATGCAAAAAGCTACAGGGCAACTGCATATACTGTTATCCCCTAACAAGAAAATGAGAAATTTGGAAGACTTTGTAGATGCCCAATTACATTCCACTCCAAATGGGAAATGTAGTATGAATAAAGCTGAACTGGTTAACAAAAAAGACATATGAGTTTTGTTTTTTATTATTGTTCTTAACAAGTCATTTCCTACTTTGAGGCTGACATAAGCTGAGCTGTCAAAACTTATGAAGAAACAACTATCACTGGGTAAGGCTGTAAAGGCAGAAAACAATTACAATACTCTTTTCTGAGCTTATTTTGATGAAAAAGAGAAAATGTACATGTGCAAAATAATTAGTATTCACAGCAATCATGGTTTGTCCAAACAGAATGGATCCCATTACTCTTACGTATTGAAATCACTTATAAGTAAAAAAGTGCTCGTGCTTTCCTGTGGATTTAGAGTTCCCTAGCCCATTCAGGAAAGTACTCATAGCTTCAAATTCCTAGTGGGAGGTGTCTGGCTTTTAGATGCATCATAAGAACAGCTAAACAGCTTATATTCACCTATATAATAACTCTGGTAATACCAGGAGATTTGGTTTGGAAAATATGGAACATAAAAGGGCATCAAAAGCTCTCAAAAGCCCCCAGAGAGAACTCCAAGAATGGAACATACAAGTTGCAGACTAACGTTATACAAACTAGTTTTGCTGTTGTCGCGATGTACCACCTGGTCTTGACTACTGGGATCATTTACAGGATGGAAACGAACGTTGTGATCTCCTACACGTGTACACAAGCATAGCTCTCGTAACAAGCCTCTCCTCTCACAGTGAACTGTTTGGTCATCTGTCACCTGCCCTAAGTATTTGCCTTCAGGTTATCAAAAAGAGAGTCAACGACGTTAAGAAGAGAACCTAAAATGCCACAGGCATCGCTAAATGATTGGGATCAGTACAAACACGGAGTTAACTTCCTGAGTCAATTCTTCACTCAGTCACTTCATTCAAGATGTTGGCTCAACCACAGTGAATCAGTGACAAGGGAACATGCGCTGCAAGTGTGGAGTGTTCACAGAAAAGTGAAAAAACAGCAAAATGGGAGGAAGGCAACCTCTCTGACACGGTCACTGTGTGCAGAAACCAAAACTAGCCAGGTTTTGGGTCCGATGTTTGTGTCGGTTTCCCCCCCTCCTCTTTCCTCTATAGAAGAGCTGAGAAAAGTCAAACATGACATGGACTTAAGTTCGCTGAAATTCCTCAGGCATTGGTTATGTACTTTCCACAGATGTTAGCTGTTTTCAAGTGGAAATTACAGTGTCAGACACTATTTTCTCAGAAAAACAGTTATAAACTCTTTTGATCAGAAGAGCTTTAGTTCATTTTCACATGAGTCAGGGTGAACAATTTCTAGGTGGCCCTTTGGGAACAGCCTTTGGATGTGAAAAGCCACAAGTTCTTCAAGTAGCATGACAATAGAAAAACTGGAGGTATCTCTGCAACATGAAGCTGGGGGAAGGGACTGGTGGGAAGAAATGAATGAGGACTATAGGGATTTTCCAAAAGAGCATGTGAGGAAGCAGCCAGTAACATGACATAGCACACTTATTTCCCAAACAGCATTCAGTCTCTAAGGTACAAAAAGGGTTTTTCTAGCTTTCAAAACAACTAACAAAGCTGCCAACTGTTACTCAATGCATCATCAAGTAAGGGAGGGGTGTGTGTGTGTGTGAAAGAGAAGAGACAGAGAGCACTGATCTTTTACAACTTTAACCAATACGGTGCAATTACGGTGAAGTTACAAGTGAAAACTCCAGACATGTATCCCAGGGTTTTCTTCTGCAGGGTACTGTATAGCTGGATTAAAAGCTGTACACACAAAATTGCAGGAAAAAAGTGCCATGAGATCTTGGTATCACAATCTTCCACAATAAAGATTATAAATGCAAGGGAGGTGGAGGAAGTGCTTTTATTTTAACCTTCTAGTCATTAGACAAGATAAATACAATACCTGGCTGAATTATAGCATCTATCATTCACATCAGCACTATCATGGTGGGCCTTAAAAACTAATAATGGTGGAAGATGTTCCTCAACAAATGCATTTAATGGAGATTGATGACTCGTTATTAACACTTCAGATGTTTATTTTTGGTCCCATTAGTTACAAACTTACTGTCAAATTTACTTCTGAATTCAGAGAAATCAGAAAGAATCTCAGAGAATCCTGAGGATGAAAACCAAGAGTAGAGAACAAGTTCTGAGTATTAAAACTCCATAAAAAGAACAGTGTTTCTTGCAGCTCCTCATTCTAACAACCTACATCAAAAATCTCATTTAAAAAGCCTAAAAAGCCGAGAGGAGATGAAAATAAATCTTCACATGTTCCTCAGCAAATCTCACGATTATGAGATGGGCTATCTATGGAAAACCATGAGGAGAGCGCACTATCATTTAGTGGCATTTAGTGCCAACATTATTTACCACCACCTGACCCTGCTTTTGTGCACAAACTTAGTTGCCTCAGGTCAGAATTCAGAGTACATCTCAAACCCCAAAAGGCACAACTGTAATTGTTACCTTTAAAAATGATAATTGTAAACACACACGGGACTTAAGGTTTTTAATTACTTTGAGTCTCATTATACTGTAGACACAGAGTAATTGACGTACATTGACGTAATTGAGTAAACCCTCCTGTGAAGAGTTTACCTGGTTAAAAGCCTCAATCCGCAGTCTCCTCCAATTCTGCTGGAGGACCACAAAAAGGAAGCAAGACCTTTCACAGCTAAGGATGTATTTGTTGAGCAGCTTGTAGCTTTTGAGGGAGGAGCTTCTTCTGTTACATTTGCTATTAAAAATAGAAAACAAACGACACTCCGACCCCCTCCAAAAATCCAACCAGTATATCATCAATGATGAGCAGTTCATAAATAATAAACACAAAAGGAATTTTCTTATCCATCTAGTTAAGTGAGCAAAGTTTATCTTTCTTTCTCATTTGTCTTCTCTTTTCCTTCCTTATCTAGAAAAACAATAAGATAACCAGCATTCCCCCTACTTGCTCTATTTACATCACTTCATGCTTGCTGTCTTACCGACATCATGGCAAAAGCAGTGTTGGCCAATTATGACATTTTTGTTGCATTCCTCTTTTAACACTTTGATGAAGAAATTTAGTATAAGAGCTAGATTCCTGTAAAATAATGCTTAAAATAATCATACTAAACATCTTGAAGCATCAACCTTGCACGTTGCCAAAGGTCAAAATGATCCAAACAAACTGCAATAAAGATTTCCCTGTTTCAGAACATAATGTTTCATTCCTTTTGCCTTCATCCAGCTATCAAGATACGCACAGTTCTTGCTCTGAAATGACTAAGGCTTTTGTAAAAATAACTCTTTTCTTCCTTCCCAACGCAGCTTCATACCTGACTCTCATAAAACATACACGTAATGCAAAAATATTTGTTAAGACATTCAAAACCAGTTAATAAAAATATATCAGCAGCAGCCTGCCTCAGGCATTGATTTGCAAGCCCAAAGCAAGTTTCAGCTATGACTCAACAGTGTTTGAACATTGGCAATGCATATGGCTTTTAAGGCTCTTGCTTTATCACAAAATTCAATACATATTTTGAACTTTAAGGTCAATGGTGTTCACTGTTTTATATTCCATATATCAGTTCTAAAAAATGTACAGTCCCAAAAGATAGGCTCTTTTGTCTTTCCTGGGAGTTTCATTAAAATATCTGGACGTTGCTAAACAATCACTTCAAAATTGAAAGATGCTTATCACAACACCATATTGCAATTACATCTTACAAGCTAGCTATACAGTTTCATGCAAGGCAAAAACTAAACAGAATATTTGAGGCTTCCCATTTTCAGAACACAAGTTTTCTTTTTACAAACATGTGTCGTGGTATCATTGAGGCTGGAGGGGAGCTCTTGAGATCATCTTCTCCAACTTTTAAATTCAAAGAGCTAAAGCAGCTTGCCCAAGACTGTGTCCAGACAGCTTTTGAATACCTCCAAAGACGGAGACTCCACAACCTCCCTAGGAAACCAGTTACGGTGTTTGATCACCCTCACAGTACTAGAGCTTGTTCTAGTGTACAGATGGAACTTCATGTGTTTTAATGTGTGCCCATTGCCTCTTGTTGTGTCAATAGGCTCTAATAAGAAGAGTCTGGCTCCATTTTTTTCATTCCCTCCCATCAAGTAGTTATACACACTGGCAAGACTCCCCACTGAGCCTGCTCTGATCCAGGCTACAGTCACACTTGTGGATCAAATGCCTCTAACAAGCACACCATGTAAGAGACTGGAAGCACTGGAGTCCTCATCAGCTTCTAGATCAACCTGTAGGTATTTTCTGCTCCTTAGTGTAAAGAGAAGTAAGACAGAAGACCATTTGGCATTCAAACAGTAACTGGACAGGACACCTCCCTGTAAAGTGCTTTTGTTAAAGGCAATTAAAAAAAAAAAATAAACATTCATCACAACATAGTGCAATGCTGGTGTCCAGACAAGAAGTCACATACGAGCTAAACAATTGCCTTTTTCTGCTTCTTTTTTTTTACTGAAAATTGGAAATTTTCAATTTTCCTTGAAAATTGAGACGTGATGATTATGTAGACTCCTCACAGAAATCAAAATGAAAGGAGAATTAAAAATAAATAAATTAAAAAGCTGTAACCATCTTGATGAATTCTGACAGGAAAGCAGGCCAGAAGGGGATAATATTTGACAGAAAACGAGCAATTTATTTTCACACACCCACTGTAGCAACTGTTATGCTGAAGGTCACTATTAAGAAAACCACTTGAAAACACTCGTTTTGTCATTGACTGAGATGATTCCAAGCTTTATAAGGTTTTCTCAATTTTAAAACTGGCATTCGGTAGCTCTCAAATCCACACCTAAAAGAATCACTATGAAATAGTAAGTCATTAGGGCTTGTAAAAGAAGTAGCTATCTTGGGTAGTTTATGGAGAGACTCAACAATCCATAAGTTTTTAAGGCCAAATAACTCAACTATTCCAATATCAACACCTCCTTTTGTAGTCAGAAACTTGGAACTGCACAGAAAGACTAGCAGCTGTTCTAAGAAAGAAAAAGATATGAACAGCAAACACCTCAGCAAATTCAGATTGGGAGTTGAAGGTCTCTGAAGAATTCTGAAAGTTCTGAAACCAGAATAAAGCCTTCTGTTTCTGTGTTAAACTATTCCAGAAATAGTAAGACTATCACAACCTCATTATTCCTTATCTAGCAACATGCTACTAAAAGAAGCAACACTTATGACCAAAACTCAGAACTTCAGTTTCTCAAGATCTCAGATTATTTGTTTTATATTAGCAGCAAAAATAATTTGATAACCCGTAAAGGACATGCAGATTCCACCGCCTTTTTTGGTTAAAACAAGCTTCATAATTGTCAACAATGAATTATGCCAGATAATCTGTTTCAAAGACCTACTTAATACATATTGATTGATGTATGTACTCTAATTCCACTACACATGACATTTCAGAATTACTTTCATTCTCAGTGACAACAAACCACATCATAAGCATTAACACCTGAGATTTTAATTTATAATGAATGTATCAAGCCAAAAGCAAGTAGAAGAAAGTGTTCTTGTGGAAATTCTTCAAAATTTGAGGCTCTTAGTTATGTTCTGCTACACAGTTGGTGTAAATTAAATATGTGAATATGACCAGTTATGGTTGGTCATTTATGTTGGTATAAGCAAATCCCTACCTACAACTAAATAGTACCAAAGGCCGATATTAAATTGCACTAGCCCTGCTCTGCTAATATTGCACAAGAACTGTCCCAGTTTAGCAAGCTCCTCAGTGTCATGTCAACTAACTCCACCACCACAATATGAAAACACAGATGTACAGCAGTGTGATTTGAGAGATCTTGCAAGACTGGTAAAATGAAGATAAATGAAGAGTTTTAGCATCTGTCTGAGATAATAATACCAGGAACATAATCTGAGAACAGTTCTGGAATGAAACAATCTCGTGTAAGAGGCAGGTTTCACCTGAACCTTAAAAGAATCGGGCTGGTGGCATATTCAAATCAAAAAGGTCACAAACAAGATTTTACATCAAAGAATGAAAAAAATCCAGGAGGTGCAGAAGATGGCACAAAGCGTCAATGCTATTATAGATGAAGATGCAGAAGTTCTGTATCCTCAAAGCAATGGAGAACAGGAAATTGGAAGCCATTTCTATCATCTGCTTGACTTACAGAAAGCGCAGTATCAAGGGAAAACATTGGCACAAATACCAGTACCTAACTAGTCTTTGTCTAAGAACAAAATATAACAGTAATCAGACTTCAGCTATTTCTGTTTGGACAAATACCCTAAATGTATGTAACACAGTAGCTATGTTTTTAGACCATACCTATGACTGTTTCATGGAACAACTGTTAGGGAAGCCACAACAGAAGGCAATGAGACTCTTGGACATGGGTTGCATGGAGGTTCAGATTTTAAAATTTACTTGTGAGCAGTTTCCTTCTAACAGCAACCATAACATACTATATTAAACGCTCCCACAGCTTTGCTGAAGGCTGAAAAGTACTTACCTGCATGTAAAGTGAAAATTACTTAAACATACAATACTGAAAAGCACAGGGTTCATACATACTGCCTGGCAAAAGAAAGCTTCATCCGCAAACAACACAGTAAGTGAAATTATTGAAAATAAGGGAAAATGTTACAGAACACTAACATTGTGCCCAAATGATCAATATCAGTATTAAAAAAAATAATACAAAAATCTAACAGATTTAACTGTAAAAAACAACAACAACAAAACCACGGTAGGACAGAGTTTGAAACGCAGCTGACACATGGAAGCAGAACTCATAATAAATCTTTCTTCAAATCCATCAGGAGAAGGAAGCCTGCCAGAGATTATGTAGGGCCAACTGATAACTGAGAAAAAGGAACACTTAAAGAAGATACATCCACCTGCAGCAAAGCTAAATGACTTCTTGGTACTGTTTTTCACTGAGGCCTCTCCAACAGGAGTCCTTCTCTTAAAGGCTCGTTAAAAAAAAAAAAAAGTGACAAAATGAACTGTAACACATCAGCAAAACCAAACTATTTTCACCAAAGAGTTCTGAAATGACTTAAGGATGAAAAGGCTAAACTATTAATCGTTGTCTGTAGCTAAAATTGGCTTGGTATCTGACAACCTGAATAAAAAATGTGACATCTGTTAAATAAATAAAAATATAACCAACAAAAAAACACATGCATTCAGGAAAGCTGCAGGGAACTACAGGCCTGAAAGCTTGGATTCTGTAATAGAAAAATCAAGAGGAAGTGTAAGAAAGCAGACAAGGCATTACTATGATCTCTGGAAGGTTTTGAAGAAGCTGACTTGTAGATAATAACAATGTGGTTAATTTATGTTTATTTTGAGAAGTCTTTCACCAAATCCTCCATTAAATCTGTTAAGGAACCTCAAAAGACATGGTGAAAGACAACAGGTCCCTGAAGAGATAATTAAGAGAAAAGAATCAAAGAGATGCATTTGTAATCCTCTTTCTGAACAGTTGTATCTTTCCCAGATGACTCTAAAGCAAACAAGTTTGAAAGCACAGGCAAGGACAGAGAAACTGGGTAACAATCAAGTGTTCAGTGTCGGAGGCAATACTTGAATTCAAAAGACAGTGAAGCAACTTTTCCCTGTAAGAATTAACATAGTGGACAACTGATACACATGGGACAAAAGAAATGCACGTTTTAAATACACCGAAACAATATATATAGCATGGAAAACAGAGAAGAAGCATGAGAATAAGAATCAGCAACTGGAAGAGATGCTGGCTTTTAAGAACAGATCATCACTTTGAAATATCTCTGCTTCTTCGTTCGTGAGATTGAATGACTAAAATCTTCTACTTGTAAGCATTCTTGACATTTCTTTCCAAACAGCTGGATTGAAAAGTGACAACAGGGACTGACTTTTACCATCTTTTTTCCAAAATCCTACCTTCTCTTCTTCAGAAAAGAATATTTTCAAGGGAGAAAAAAGATTACTGATGAGAGCGCTTGACAAAACAACATCTACGTCTGGAAGTCCCTCTGAGAAAAAAAAAATCACAAGTTTGAATTAAGTGTGCTTCTCATAGTTACTACCAGGGACAAGAAACTGCTTGGGACCCCTGGTCCAACCTAGCACAGATTATGCTCTTTGCATTCTTTGTGCAAAAGTGGAAATTAATCTACTTAGCATACATACAAGTCTGATGAGTTTACAAAGCTTAAAAAAAAAAAAAAAAAAAGAGTAATGAAAGACATACTACTAGTAAAATGAGGCAACCATCTCTATCAAGCATACCACTGTAACAAATCAAACTTTACTCATTCATAGAATCATAAATTTGGCTGAGAATTAAAAGTATATCAAACTGATGTTTAACTGAAAAGTTCCAAATTCTCACTAAGTGTCATTAACATGACTTTCCTGCTACACCCCCTTCTGAGATTTCACAATAACTGATTTGTTAAAAAAACTTTCTATGTCATTACATCACCATTTCTATGTATAAATATATTTTTACATAGTTTTTAGCTTTAGTTTTGCAAAGACATTAATTTATAATCTTTTCTCACCTTGGTATCTGCTTATTTTCACACAATTTACCTATAGGCAGACCAAGAAACAACTTTATTAGTAAACTGCAAGTGGAAAATGGCATACATGACAAGTAAATAGCCGAATTCCCTTTTGAACAAACTTCAAGTAAACTAAATTCACCGTTCAATGCTAGTTTTTCCCTAAAGTACATGGCTCACTTTCAAACCAGGAATAAAACCACATTGGGAATAGGAGTACTTTATCGATCTTAAACACTTGGTAACAGAGATTAAAAAAATCTCAAACAGTACAATAGCCATGGATTCAATTTGACAAAGAAAGAGAGCACTAGCAGACACAGTATCATGATTACATCTGACATAAGACATAAAAAATATAGGAAATGAACATATATTTAAGCAGAAAAATCCACAATTTTGAATTATTTTTTTTTACATAAATACAAAAATTTGACACATGAAGCTCCAAGCAATCTATGCTTCCCCCTTCAATCTTTTCTAGTCTATTGTGAAATATCAGATCCTATGTTATGGTTACCTCTTCAGACAAAACATCCCGATGTTCATCATCCGTGAACTTTCTCTTTTGAAGATGTTATTCTTGTGACTAGCAATATCAAAAATGAGGGAGGCAAAACGTTTACACATCCCCAAGGGAGAGGCTCAACTCAGCTTTTCAAGCTTTCCTAACCTTAGTCAGCAGGCTTGTGTGATAAACCCACACACCCAGTACTTTCTTGAAATAATTCTCAGGGGAAAAATGGGAGGGAAGAGAAAAATCAAATCAAATAAATCAGCCAAGCACTGAGCACTTGACTCACGTCTAGATTGACACCATATATTTTACCAGATTCCAATAATAGCTACATCATGTCTTTATACAACATTCAACATAGCCCAGCAAGCAGCGAAATCATGGAGATTCTAAGAGAATATACATTTCTCAGACAAACAGGTAACTAGGCAAGGATTTTATCCCACAAAAAGCTAAATGAACTAGTATTAGCTTGCAAAGTCAAGAAATCAGACGTTAGTAACAGCAAGGGTCGCACGCACCCTTAATCCATCGTGATCAAATACTACTAAGCCAAATTCCCCCAAGAAACCTGCCTCATTCACTGTACAGGATGGTTTGTGATCTCTGAATAGCGTAGTTCAATAACTTGTGAGAAAACACAACACATGGCAAGGAATCCTGAAAATTCCAAGACACAGTAAGTTATATATGACAGGAGAATTAGGAAACTCTGGAAAAGAGCTTGGAAAAAAAATATTTTTGATATGATGGTATAAGCACTATCTGCTTTTAATGTTAATTTTCAAGAAATATTTGAATAAAAGGGTGGATTTGAAAAATGATGTGAAGCTTTGTTTGATACATCCGTGTGCTGTAGCCTGACAGTTTGGTTCCAGAAACCGTTGCCTTCTCTTGAAAATGGAGATAAGCCGCGGACAGACAGAAAGACTTTTTTCAGCTACATATCCTTACGTCCTTTTCTCATTTAGTGTGAGAAAATACTTGTGGCTAGGCTGTTAGAACAAGTTCAATCATCATCTTAAAACCATCAATTTATTAATGCAAAATGAAATTAATATGATTTTGATATTGATGCTTACCCTATCTTTGTCTAAAGAAGTAGAGATATGTCAAAATGAATGGCTAGGCTGTACCTTCTCCTGATTAAAGTAAAAAAAATAAATAAACATATATATATATATATATTACAAACAAGCTGAAAAGAAAAATAATGCATGCTAACAACTTTTGAGACATTATAGGACATGTAGCAGTTTCCTAAATATTTTTACCAAAATCTCTACAGAGCCATCAGAAGTTTTGCTGCTTGTCCAGTTGTCAGAGGGAGAACCTGTCCCGGAAAACGCTGTGCTAGACACACTAGTGTGATGCCATTTCTTTGAGGCATAGTATTAACAATTGTTTAAGAAGTCACTAATAGATGTTCTGGTATGTTTTACATTAGAAAATTTCACCAGGCCAACACGAGAATTATTTTGTCAGACTGCTAGTAAATGCCATTGCCTCAGTTTTGATCATAGATGATTAAGCTGCAAGTATTTTTTTATTGCCTTAGGCTAAAGTCACTTGGCACTGTAACAGCAAAAGCTAGGGAATTTTAGCTTACTAGAAGTTTTTCTGGTAATCCTATTTTTCATGAACATGTTTACAGCTAACCATCAGGCTTTAAGCTGCTTGCACAATCCTTTAACCTGTGCCTTACTCATGCACAATTCCACATAATACAAAAGATTTAGAATCACCACCTTCAGAAAGCAGCAAGAAGACAGTTGCCAAACCTAAGCAAGGGGCAGCAGAAATGAAATTCATTAAATTTCAAGGAAAAAAGGCGTTTGTGCATGTTGTTGTCTCAAATGAATGAATAGCAACTCTTCTGACAAAAAAAAAAAAAAAAAAACTAAAAGTTGAGTTGAAAAAGCCTCTGCACTGTGACTGAGACAGATTCTGCCTGTCCCCCCAGCTGCCGCCACCACCAAGCAGATACCTCTGGTGCTTCTTCCCCTTCTGCAGGTGAACCAAACCAGATGAAAACCAGTGGAAAAACATGGGACAGCCTTCCTAAAGGAAGCAACAAAAAGAACGTAGTTGGAAAGCCTGGCCACCCTGATTTGCTTGAAAAGTGCAGACCCTTCACTGATACACTTCCAAGCTCAAACATCACGATGATATTCATTAAAGAAACTGAAATTCTGCTGAAACTTGACAGGAGAGCAGAGGATGAAAAAAAAAAAATTCCCTTTGTCTGCTGACATTATTGCTTTATTATCTGACTGGCCTGCCACCAAAATCTTGTTTAGTCTAGCATCAAGTTTATCTTCTTCCCGTTGATTAAGAGCTGGTACTCAAGCAGTCGACCCAGATGTAATCTAAAAATAGTATCCACTCTCAGGCATAAAGCTTAGAGAAAAAATGTATGTTGCAGTGGAGAAGAAACAAACACCTCAAAAAATCTGAATAATGTTCAAATAGCTTTACACATATTAACAGAAATTTTATTCTTGGTCAAGCCTACAAAGAGCTGCACTCTTTATTGAAATTGATCAAGAAAATGCTGAAAATTAATTAATCTTTGACAAGGGCCCACATTTTCACTGGCATTTTGGAAGACTGTAATTTTGATGTGCTACAGGACTTTAGCCAGCACAAAGATTTGCCCAGAGAACAGTAACACAGTGGCAAAATAACAAAGATGAAGATAATGACCTTAAATAACGGTGATCACTAAGCCAAATGTTTCTGTCTTGGGAACTTTGTCTCTTTTTGGGTAAGTGCAGATAGAAAAGCAGACTGGTTCTTCCAAATCTTAGAAATTCAGCAAAATTTAGGTTAGGGATCTGCTGATTTGTAATTTATGATGATTTTCAAGTTGCAAAAAGACAGCAATTCCACATCTTTCATAATTACAGAATCACAGAATCATCTAGGTTGGAAGAGACCTCCAAGATCACCAAGTCCAACCTCTGACCTAATACTAACCAGTCCTCCACTAAACCATATCACTAAGCTCTACATCTAAGCATCTTTTAAAGACCTCCTGGGACGGTGACTCAAACACTTCCCTGGGCAGCCTATCCCAATGCCTAACAACCTTTTCAAGACATATGGCAGAAGTGAAAGAACTTACAATAAATGCACAATTATTCCCATCTTTTTACATCCTTGTATGGGGGAAATGGAAATTTTGCTTTGGGAAGTTTGCTAGTGTTGCTCATCTAAATAAAAATGGCATGATATTAGAAAAAATGCATTAGAAGTCCACAACTCTACACATCATTAATTCAGAACAAAACGTTATTTGTTCTGCCAGTCGCGGAGGTATGATCAGTTGCACAAATCAGTATTGTTTCCATGCTGTAATGACATTTGTATCCTAGAGAGAGCTGGACTCAGCAGTTTTATCTGCAATAACTGTGTGTAATAAACTACACATATATAACAACAATTTGATTATGAGGATTATTGCTTAAACTCTTCTGTTTATTTCATTTGAATTATGAGTGCTAATCATATCCAACCGCGTGTGGCTATTCTCTCTTTGCACACACTTCATGGGATCTGAGCTGTTTTTCCTCATTTACCTACAAATCACAGTGCCGCGTGCCCAAGAGGTTTTCATGCCAGTGCTGTTAGCAGAGAGCCAAATCTCCATTAATATTTCCTTTCAATGCCCACAGTGTGGTTCGGCCCTGAACTAAGAAGAGTCACTAGCTAGAGTAATCCCACAGTTCAGAGGCTGAAACACTGACAGCATAATTCCATTGCTATACAACTTCCACGTGGGGAAGGAAAGAAACTTTTGGCAGAGACAGCGTACTTTCCAGAGTAAAAATTTCATCATTTACTTCTCCCCTTTCAATTCTAGGCAGAGTTACCAAGCCTGCTATGCTTGGACAACTGCCTGGTGGTTTACTCAGCCTGAGGTAAGCAGGGGGTGCTTCAAAGCTCATCCAGATCCACTTGTGATACCATAGTGATAGTTTATTTTCTACATAAAGCACCACTGCCTATTTCTGCAGTTGATTCTTTGAGGATTTTATACTCACTGAATCTCTGTCTTCCTCCAGGAGGTTGATTAGAGGAGAAAATACAAAAATCTTTTTTTTTTTTTTTCTACTGGGGCAGAGACTCAGACACACAATATTTGGCATAGTTGTACTTCAAAAAAATCCCAATGTGGACGTAGTTTTTACTGGCAAACGAATACTAGTTAATGTCACATTTTGCTGAATTAGGCTGAGCAGTTTTTCAATGATTTATACTTTTTCCATTGCTACAAGGTTTCAGCAGTCCAACAATTTTCCTAACCCAACTGTCCTTAAAATAAATAAGCCCTTCAGCAACAGAAAACAAGCATGAAGTCAGGCCCAGATCCAGGGTAAAATTTACACCATTTAAAGTCACTTCCTTCAAGAGATGGCAGGACAGAGGGTGTCCTCATTTAACATCCCTATATCTCCATTTCTGGTTTCAAGTTTTGTGTTGGAATTATTTTATTTGGGGGAATACAGTAATGATTTCCTCACATAATGTAAGTATTTCCACATCATAAGCCTTTTCACACAGAAACTTCCTGAATATTTGAAGTGGCTGAGAGTTCCCAAATTCCAAAAGAAACAAGATGACTCCCTCCCAATCTCGCCCAGTATATTTTTCAAGGAAAAACACAGGTGCAAAACTGTCAATAGACTTTCGCCTGCAGGCTAAATGGCAGTGAGTGCTGAAAGCAAGCAGAATGCATACAAATAGCTTGCATTTTTGTCTGACTTCATACTGTCTAGGACTTTAACCAATACATTAAAAAAAAAGGACTTTCATTTAAGGGTATTTCTTTCTACAGAGAAGGAGCAAAGATGGTGAGGATGAGCAGCATTCGTGTTGTTGTTCTTCTCTCATGTGGACAGGACTCGAAGCAACTACAAACTCCCACTTAGAGAGTATTCTGTGCATGTGTACACTTTCATATGCACAAAAGCTAGTAACATGTTTAAACTGCTTACAACAAGGAAAAACAATTGACAGCTGTGCCAGCACTTTATTTTGGATAGACAAAGCCTCTTTTAAGTCTTCTGTGAATTACAGTGAAACCTTCTAGCCACAGAGCAATAAAATAAAATTGTCGGTCTTGAGAGAATGAAAAATCATAAACAATATTACATGCCAATTCTGATTGTTCACTTGCATTAATTAATCACAGAATCACAGAATGGCTTGGGTTGGAAGGAACCTTACAGATCCTCTAACTCCAACACCTCTGCCATAGGCAGGGATGCCACCCACTAGATCTAGTTATGGTACTAAAAGTATACATGCCAAATATGAAATTGCCATTCTTCAGCACCTAGTATATGCAAGCTACTCCAAAAACCAACTAAAATTCTAACAACCAAAGGAATAAATTGAAACTGTAAAGCAGTTTATGGAGCAATATCGTAATAGGTTATGGAAATAAAAGCTCTGCTGCTCACAAAGCAGCTGAAACTATCTTAAGATAAGCCACTTCAAAGTTGCCAGAACAGACAAAGGGTTAACCTGCTCAATGACAGAAATTAGTGGCGATGAATTGGTGGCACAGCTGAAATCCGATTAATGACAATGCAGAATTTATATTCTTAAACACTGTCCTGGTCAAAATTGTTTTATAAACCCTTGTCCTGGCCTTCTGTTATAAAGAACGGGGTGGTGGTGATGGAGAAATTACCAATTCTGAGCAATTTCTTTATTCAAGCTGTGGCTTGAATCATTCACTGACAACATGAAATAATAAACACAGGTACTGGTCAGTCTCCACATCGTTACTGGAAAAGCATCTCTAAGAATTCAGAAGTGTGGCCTGCATCTCACCTACCTAGACAGCCAAGGAGAGGGCACATAACCTAACAAAACACTGAGCTTGACACACACCAACCAAATTCTTGGCACAAACTTTTGGGCTTCATTTCTTCCCCAAACCACAGGAACACCAAGCACCAGCCCTTCCAAAATTAACTTGAATGTATTGTGAGAAACACCATTCACGTTTTTCCTTGAATTTGATCACACAAACCCAGCTGAGAACAACATCCCCATCATCTCATCTCCTCTGGCCACGACCTGTACTCTGCAGTCAGTACTCTACAGCCTGCCTTGCCCTGGTTCGCAGTCAGTACAACACAGTCTAGCACAGGGCTGCTACTACAAATGGAAAATCTCCAATTCCCAGGGGCACGTGCAACGTGTGGCTCAGGTCACACCCTTACTGACATAGTACACTGTGTTCAAAGGCTCACAGCTTCTTCAAACACCACTTCCCTCTCAATGCATGCCAAAATAACAATCCCAAAAAGCCACCACCCACATGAACTTTTAAACTTTTTTCAAAAGAGCATATTTACTACTAAACCTTTGTCTTGCCTATTTCTAAATGACTGGAAAAAAAAAAAAAAAAAAAAAAAAAGCTGAATTAAACCAGAACGCAGGATGCATGACCTAAGACAATTATACTAACTGGATTAGATTTAAATGCATAAAGTGAAACTGAACACCATTAATATCAAACCAAAATATTCAATACTTCAAAACCTACTTTCAGCTATTTAGAGGACTGTTATTTGTAAAAGTCTGCCCATCTTTCTTCCAAGGTAAATATCCAGATGCCTGTCTCTCCAAGGAGACTAAGGAAACTAGAAGCATCTTTCTGCAAATAAAATAAATAAATAAATAAATAAGGCAACAAATAATATCAATGAAATTTTTACAGTGGAATGAAGTCACTAATTTACCATATGAATCTACCTGTGTTTCAGCTTGAAGCTCAAAATACACTAATTAGTTTTGAAAAAAGAGACAAAAAGCATTGTAGCAAGTCTTTTGATGACTTCACTATGCCAATCAGCAAAAATGATGGTTGATAGAGTAATCAAAATAATTAGGAAAGAAACAGACAACAAAAGAAAAAATAACATAAATATATCACGTATAATTCAGGGCAAAACAACACAACTCTTCTCAGTTCACATCCTTATTCTGTGAAATGTGTTCATGTGATTCGTGTCAGTATGGACCAGTGCTAGGGCCGCAGGGTATGATGAATGTGACCTTCTGTCCTACAAACCCTTGTATAACCACAAGTCTAAGAAAAACAGAGTGGTTAATGTATATAGTTCTTGTATCTTGCAAAGGAAGGTTTTAGCAAGTCGTGTCAATAGAGAGCTTGAAGGGAAATGTAGTTGTAGGCTTTTCCTTGAAGTCTCTGATATCTGGGGGGTTCAGAAGAACTGCTAACTATTATGACTAGTGCATGGGACACTATGCAAGTCTCTGATCACTTCTTCTCACAGCTTTTTCTCACTCCTACTCCTGTCTTCTCACACTTGTCCTCTGCTCCAGTGCGAGGTCTCCATGGTCTACAGGTCTTGAAAAGAGAAGTGCTCCAGGATGAGCCTCTCCACAGGCACCAGTTTCTTCAGGTATATTCACCTGCTCCAGCAGGAGTCCTCTATGGGCTGCAAGGAATGTCTGCTCCACAGCAGACCACCTCCTCCCCCTTGCTTTTTGACCTTGGAGTTCCCTCTGTCCTTTAGCATTTCTTGAAAATGTATTATTATTATTATCATTACATTTTTTTCACATGTTAACCCGAAAAGAAAAAAAAAAACAGGAGACTAAGTAAGTAAGAGTACATATGGTCACAGTTTTAACAGATCCTAAATAAATGCCTGCAATAAAAATTGGAAAAGAAACACAGCTAGCATATAGAAAGGAAGTATGACTGTGAGACACAAAAATGCAAGCTTGAGAATATAAGCAAAAGAGGGGGGCTTTTTTCTAAGTCATAGAACTACACAAGGCAGATTTTTATTTTTGCCTTTTGGGTGTGGGAGGGGGTAATCTAATCCAAAGAAAGCTGGAAAGAAAGTCTGAGTGTGTATCATTTATCTGAACTAGAAAACCACAAAACTACCATTTCAGGCAGCAGACATACTGATGGTATCAGTCTCATTTTCATTAGAGCACTTAAAAATATTAAATATGTCTGTGTAATACACACACGCATCATTTTGAATTCTTCCATACTTTTTGAAGTTAAATTCAGCTATGGCATTCTTTCCTAAAAGGTTTCAGATTTAACAAATGCACATTTTTAATAGAAAGGGAAAATTTCAAATATTCCTGAGAAAGCCTGGATAAAAGGTTAGAGCATTACATATCAACGAAGGGGCAGTAAAAGGCAGCTTTAATAAAAGCAGTACTTTCTACTGGAAATTCACAGAAAAGCAGTGATGGAGGCTTAAATACATGTAGAATACAGGGCCCATTGATACTTGCATATGAAGGTCTTCGGAGAAGGTGAGCACAAACACAGCAGGGTAAATTGTTTGATCACAAAATGGGAAAGCAAACCATCACATAAAAAGGAAAATAAACTGTCCCAATACCAGAGAAGCACAGTATTACTCCTTTGTTACTTATGAATGCAACATGCTTGTTACAAGTGGAAGAGAATTTCAGAAGACACATCAAAATTTCTTTCTTACATTCATTAGCAAGACAAGAATACTTGCCAAAAGGGGATCACAAATTGAAGTAATTTTGAAGCAGACAGATTATGAGCTCAGCAAAAATATCTCCCCTTACAATTGGACTTTAACTCGTTCATCACTCATGAAGTTGAAGGCTGCTCATCTATGGAGCAGTAAAATCTAAATAAGAGTAGAACAAAAACTCCAAAGCTGCCTACCACCATCTCACACAGTACGTCCTGTCGGACAGAATGTGATTCTAGAGAGAAACACATAGGCAACCGTTACAGAATTATTAACTAACAGGTTTCACTTGCATAACTTCAGATTGATCAAACTGCCTATGATAAATCACTTCTGTATCTAAAAGACTGCTAAATATTGTTTACTATTCATACCTTACATTTTTATAGCCTATTTCAAGACATAACTATTCTTACAAGAAATTCACACATGGATCGTTGCCTCCAAAACTGTTTTTAACCAAATTTTTCCCACCGTACATGGAGGTTCCCTATACAGCTCAATCTTACGAACTTTTGCTCTTACTGAGCACCAAAAATGGCAAGGTTACTGACATCTACCAGCTTGTGTTTCAGTGTTACAGAAAGTGCAGCTTTGGGGTTACTAAATTGTTTTATTACACAAAGCATCTGTCAATTCCAAAACAGGATCAAAGCACTTTTACAGGTTAATTTTGTAGTGGCTGGCCTTCTGCCACATCATGAATATCTCTGTTTCCGTTGATGCCAGAACAAAACCATAAAGCCAACATAAAACTGGCAACATATCCTCTGACATACAACATGGAAATACATTTGCATAGCCAAAGCAGAGGCCTATTACAACCCTAAAAATGGAAATATGCTAAAGAGGATTTAATCAGTATTAGCTTGCTTTAAAAGCAGGCAGACACACAGTGCTATAGCATAGCTATGTAAGTCACGGCCCATGGATTTTTACATGTGCTCTAGGCCAAATTAGTACAGCTGAGGACTACGGTAGTGGCATTGGGTATTACTTACTGTGGAACCCCGTGCATTTGTTACATATCTGAAAGATCCCACAGAACACTGTCGACCTTATGGGCGTGTTCCATCTCAGAAAGATCATGCTAATCATTCTGTCTAAGGTGGAAAACAACTCCAAGCAGGTTGACCTCTAATGATGCAAAACTGAAAATTAAGGGAAATTAATTAATTAATTAAATCTCAAGCAGGCAGGAAAAAGCAATCAAAAAAGATAACGGAATAACATCTGAAAAGGGAGAGTGCTCAGGTGTATAAGAGAAGGGTCACAGCAGGGAAATTTTGGCTATGGAAAAATGATGACTCCAAAGCAGAATATACATGTACACACGTTAACTAGGAAAGTGTGAAAGGCCAGGGAACCCTTTCTAGCCGACATGATCACACAAATGGCCAGAGAGCAGGTAAGCTCAAACAACAGATGCTAATAAACCAGAAACAAGGATCTGCTAGCAACTACTCTGCCTTCGTTTGTCATTTGCCAACCTCCAAAGTCTCCCCAAAATATATGCATACACTCAGGGCTAGTTGAAATACTCAAATAACTTCAAAGGCTTTTCTCCTTTCTGCTTCGTCAAAACACACCATTGCTTGGATCCTGGAAACTACTCCAGATCACTCTCTCTAAAACCATGGATTAGAAACCCATTCTCAGAAAAAAAAAGACTGACAGCAGAGTCAATGGAAGAAAAAAACTCCCGCCTTAAAAAAAAAAAAAAAAAAAAAAAGTGAACACATTACAGAACCCTGGGGCCATTCACAAACTAGAGAGGGAGACCTCACAGCGATCTAATAAAAAAGGGAGAACAGGAAATTACAAGAGTGTATGACTGTAAACAGATTTTAAATGGAAAATCACCTCTGCTTACTTTTATTTAAACAGGATTGCTTTAAAAAATTTAAAAAAAAAAAAAAAAGAGGAAAAAGAAAAACATACTTTACCTCTCCCCACCTGTAATATTTAGCAAAATAATAATGCCAAAATTATTTTTAGGAACTAATCATTAAACCAATTTTGCACCTGAAAAAACCTGCGATGTAGACAGGATGTAACAGTACATTCAGAGCCCTCTTACAACAGAGGTCAAGCTGCATGGTGGATCCTTGCAATACACACTTGTAAGTACCCTCAGGGATCAACTGAGTACGTGACTTTGTGGATGAATTTTCACAGAATCACAGAATTTCTAGGTTGGAAGAGACCTCAAGATCATCGAGTCCAACCAACCTCTGACCTAACGCTACAGTCCCCACTAAACCATATCCCTAAGCTCTACATCTAAACGTCTTTTGCTAGTATTATAATTTACTGATTTGGATCTTTTTTTCACTTGATCCAGCAAATACTTCCTAATACCACCATATTGTAAAACAGTGGGTCAGTGTTAGCAGCTGAGAGAAAATTAATGTGTTCCTTTTTCATAGAAATCATTAGCTAACCTTGACTGTGCCCTGAGAAGTCTCCCTTCTTTCCTAGCATTGCTTGGCTTTATAATTTTGCACCTAAAAGTGATGTTTTTATACACTCATGTAAATAATCCTAACAACCTAGTGACCACATTGCTTCTAATGTAGAAGGTGGTTGATACCCAGAACAAACTGTAACCTGCACCTCCCCATTTCTTTATGAGCATCTGGCAGCCAGATGCTAAGCTCAGAGATGAATGCAAACAAGAAACCAGTGAAATACTGTGAAACAAATCTATTTTAATAAAACATCCATTATTGAGGAGTCTGGAGACTTTTTCAAGCTGACACCAGGAGCAAAGACCTAAAAGACAAGTTCTCAGAGGACCCCAAAGTTGTAGAACAGAGTAAGCTATGTCAGGCAGAGTCCAACTAGCTGTGGTTTATGGCCACGACATTTTAAAAGGAGATGAATTTTTGAAGACCTAGGCCATAAAAAGGAAATATATATACTTAACTACTGCAAAAGCCCTGGAGCTTTTGGTCATTAGCCTCAAAGCAGTCTAACTGAAAAGAATATTTACTAGTGCTAAAAACATCCACTGCATTTTTTCCTCATCAGAGGTACCAATATATATTCAACCTAAGCACATTAATCAATACCAACTCTTATTTCAGAACATCTAAGCCCTAAAAGTTCTAAATAATATTGCTTTTTGTAGCAAACAATGTTTATAAACATGCCTAATGGCCTTAACACGGTAGAAAGCACTGTCCAAAAAGGAAAATCTAAAACTGAAATATGTAACTACAGGAAAACAGAAGACGGAGAAAAGCTTGACTCAAAGAAGACAAAAGAAAAACAAAACACCACCAACAAAAAAATATTCTTGAGAAAAACAGACAATAATAAAAACGATGATCCAAAAAGTTTGACTGATAAACAATACAAATGTGAAATTCAACATCATGCCAAAATAATTAGCATGTACTGTTTGAATCACATAATGAGAACGCATCCATCCACTTCTCTTTAAAAATATTAAGAGAAAAACTTTACTTAGTCAAAGAGAAGATCAACACAATGGGAATTCCCTGAGAAAAATGTAATCAAACTTTTCTTTTCTATCAGTCTGTCATGCACGAATGGTTGCAATGAATGGTACAACTAGATACCAACAATAAACAGTTTAACATAGTCTGGAACTACAGACATCACCATCATTATTATTACTATTACATGCTTTTTGCATGATGTGACCTGTAAGAAGGAATAATGCTGCTTAGAAAATGTGACTGTTCACGGTAAAATATTTGGATTTCTTCAAAAACAGAATTTTAATTCAGGGTCTCTTGATTTATACAAAAAATGGGGATTATTATTACTCTACCCTGCAGTATCCTTTTTTTTGGGGGGGGGATGTGGGAAGGGGAATAGTTGAATACTGTACTCTCAACTCACTGCAATATAGTGTGATTTTTTTTTAAATATATACCTGAGTCCTACAAATATTAAAATCATTTGTTCCCAATTTTAAATGTATTCTTCAAGAACAAAGAAAACAACAACAAAAACATGGAGCACTTGACCATAAGCACATGTAACAGGTATTTGCCCGACGACACAAAGAAATCAGTTTTACAAACGAAGCACCTTATCTCCTGCTGCCACTGGTCTAACAGCAACAGAGTCTGTACCTTTCACACAGGAAATGGATTCTAAGCTGAATCTTTGTGATGAAAAGCTTCTTTATATGTTATGATAACAGCATCCCAGCCTTGAAATTATGGAAAAAAAATCCTCATTTTAGACTGAAACTCTGAATACAACTGCAAATTTACATATAATCTCCCAAACATCTAATGCCAACTGCTCATTTGTCTAGTGCCAACAACCTTCCCCATTTCTAACAGAGAACTTTAATCAAACAAAATGATCTAGCAACAAAAACTCTGGCACTGATTCTAAAAATACATTAGCAAAGAAGTTGTGGTTTCTTTCTTGGAACTGAATTGTACCACAGATTAATAGGAATTGTTGCATTCTTAAAGTATCCCTTAAAGATTTCTCCAGAATTCGACACTAAATCTGAAAAACAAATGACAGCAAAAAGAACAAGAAAAACAGGGTTTTCACCTATTTGCTATGCTCAAACGTATTACTCTTAATTTCACAGAACCAACCATTTACGCAGACTACATTCTTTCTTTCCACCATCCTTGTAACACACATCTGTGTGGGTTTAAAAAAAAAAAAAAAAAAGAAATATATATTTCGTTTTTATCTAAAAAGATGCTTTCAGGAATTCCAAATGATGGGTTGGTACAAATAGTCTTCTGTAGCTTTCAAGATATAAAATGAGAGACTGCAACCAATCCAAAACTAAAACAGCCATTTAAATGTATTCTCTTTCATAATCCTTTACAAAATGAATATACTCCTCAGTCATGCTTATTAATGGGCATGATTAGTCTTGCTAAAATGACTTGCTGTTTTAGTCTAATGACTAATACCAATCGGTCTGCCTGACGAACTCCAGAACAGCTCGTGACACCCTCCTCCAGCTCTGGGGTGGTGCAGGGGGAGAACAATGCTCACGTCTTCTCATTTCACAACTGCGATTCATCTGCTCAGCAGCACTGGATGCTACCCCGATCAGCACAAAGCCACACAGATTACCTATCGAAGAGGAGAAAAAAAACATGGCCCCTATCACTCGTCATGATGTTCTGCCAATGTTGGTAACTCAGTTCACTTCTAAATTTAAACTCATTTATTACACAGACCGATTATTTCACTTTCTCCACAGGAACATACCTACTACCTATATAATGTTCTACATGTAATTAACTAAGTCTATAGACAAAGTCAATAAACCTTATACTTACTTTATTAAAGGTTTCACCTATCTCATCAGAGAGGTGAAATACCTCTTTTGAGTCACATCACGCTGCAGGAAGAACCAGTGAAGCATTTTAACTCTTTTTTTCTTTTGGTCAGCAGTCCAGACAGATACAGTTTAAAAACAACCAAAAAACTGTGCCAAAACTGAGCTTCTAGGCTTTCCAAAACAATTTTTTTGCACAATTTCCCACCCAAAATCAAATAAATCACAATTTATACATCTGTCCCAGTTCCGATTGAAAGTTATCATTAGAACACAGAAATTGCAGGTTTTGATCCACCTGATAGCAGATATAAAACAATAAACAGTGGAATAACTTGCTAAACTACAGATGTATCAAGAAAACCTTGTTTCAATCCTTGGCAATGTACTTCATTTAAAAGGTCTGTTGAATTTGTATTACGCAGGACTCTCAGATTCCTGGTGGAATCCATGAAAGTACATGGATTTGCTTCTTTCTCCTGTAATATGTTTTGCTGAATATGACATCTGTGAGAAAATACATGTGCATAAGGTTACAGATCAGAAAACACGGCAGAGAAGCTTACACAGGAAGGACAAATACAGCATTAGTACAAGCTCCTCCAAAACGTCTCCTCACAGCAGTTCCTGCTCTCCAGGCGAGCCAAGTTCAATGCCCCCAAAAATTCAGCTTTTGACTTCTTAGCAAAAGCTGCCAACAAAGATACCGGCACCAATAACAGTGGTTATCTGCCCATTTTGGAAAGCTGCCCACCGTGAGCAGAACTGATGCAAACAGACATTGCAAAGACTACTAAACAACCCTCAGTATGCACTTTTAGGCATGAACGGGTATTTGCACAAGGCTATGTATGCGGTATTTATTAATCACATCTCCTTCACTCTCATTAAAATAGAAAGAAATCTCAACATATGGCTTACCTGTTGATTAAACTATTTTATCATTGTCACTAAACTAGCACACAAGCACATACATAAAAAACAACTGTTATTGCCCAGGATAACCTGTAGAAAGCTGCAAGTCATTGAGCTCTTAAGGAATCCAGGTGTTTTGGCTGTTGCTGGCACTATATTGGGCTGTATCAGAGGACTTAACCAGGACAGCCCCAGCCGTGGATTAAACTAGCCACTGCAGAGACAGCTGAGAAGTGAACAAGTCATGAGGTGCCGAGGGAAAGGAAGCTTGCCATGAGCTGGAGAGCCTACAAGGCTCACAAGCCAGACATTCCACTTTGGGCCGATCTCTCATCTTTCTTGAAGGCTGCAAGCTATTCCTTCAGGACTTTTTTTTCTATCAGTTCAGCATGTCAAGAGAACAAAGTTTAGAGCAGCAAGAAACAGCCATCAAGCCTTGGAACTCTGAGTCCCTCCCAAAAGAAATAAGGCCTCTATGTTATTTTAGGATTGCTTTTATAATCAAGTGATTATGCGGTTTTAAACACAAAACTCAAAGACATACCTTACAATTAAATGAGCAAAACCAAACACAAAAGGAATAACCTCTTCATTTGTTCCATCAGCTCTCAAACAAAGTGGCTACAGAGATAAAGGTGGTGTCCAAAACCATCAGAAGACACCCTACACGCATATCCCTCTGCCACCAAATTTTCTCTAACCCACAGCATTACAGCATTTCCAAATCACTGTACATTGCCTCACTGTAATTTCACTGAAGAAATAAGTTATTATCTAAAACTGAGCATACAGGTTTTGAAGATAGTTGAAAATAATTTAGAAAATAGAAAAAGGTGCCATACACTCCACTGAGAGTAGCACATCAAAAACTCCAATTTATAAAGCATAGGATATGTTACAATGCCCCTGTGGGTTTTTTTCCAGTGTCAATATTTGTCATTTTCGTTGCCTCGGTGGTGCCCCAATTCTATTACTCATATCTTATGGCAAAAGGTATTACAGGACAGCCATGGCTCCTGAGGCGGAGTGAAGCATTCCAAATGTCACCCCCAAAAGCACAAACAAAAATAACACGGCCTCCATAGAAGCGTAACTTTTCTGGGAGTTCAACTTCACCATTTAAATCCAGCCAATGGCACCAGCTCTTAGCAGAACGAGGAAAAAGCTATTTCTGTTTCCACCATATCCTTTTTCTTCCTCCTTTTTTCTTTCGTACTTTTAAACCCCGGACACAAGTCATTAACAAAAGGAACTTTCTTTAGTTGCAGCTTTGTCAGCATCTTGTTCAGATGCCAGTAATGTACTGCTCAAATCTGCTTTAGAGATTTTCCTCTGTTTTGTTTGGTTAAAAGGGAATCCAAATGTGGGTATAGCTTATACCTACAGAAAACTTAACTACAAATTATTAAACAATGAAGGAACACAAAAAAAAACTATGTACCTTCTTATTGCGGTTTCTATTTTGTCCCAAGCATCACACACCATGTTTAGGTGAAAGGTGCCAATGCTGTCAAGTTTTTGATGCCCAAATGCCTTCTTACATGAGCCAGCAGCTGGTAAATTCAGCTAGAGGGCATTGAAACCACGAGGGTGCCAACGTGCAGGAATTCAGAAAGAAGACAAAGCTCAGCAAAAGCACGAAGGAGAATCTTCAGCTGGCTTGGCTCTTTTACTATCTTCCCCATCAACAACTGGGACACGCCAAAGACATTAGATTAATCATCTGTACTATATTTGTACAAAAATGACTGCCCGGAGAACAGATGTTCTCTGTTTTGGCACAATCCTGCTCATCTGAATTAGCCACACTATTTGTCGATGGCTAAGCTGAAAGAGTTGTTAGAACAGCAGAGAAGCAAGCATGGCCCTTAGGCGTTTCTCACCTCTCCTGTTATTAATCCTTACAGTTTTTTCTTATTCTTTCATATTTTCAAAGGAAAAATGATCCTTACTAAGTTAACTGGGCAAGATTATTTCTCCCAGTAGCTGACAAAGGTAGCTTTATCACCTTTACAGACAGAAGTCCTCAAAAAAAAAAACCTTTACAAAAGCAAATCTAACTCAAAACTCGACCCAGTCAGTAGAGCAACAGAAACTGACCTCCCTGTCACTGTGCAGCAGCATGTCACTACAGCAAAAATTCAGGTAGGGCAGTATTTTGCACCTCTGCTGGAAGTCCTTACAGGCACTGCTTATTATTTAAGGATCCCGGAAGTGTGCTGTTGGCACTGAAAACCTATTCAAGGTGGTCAGAGGGATCTTGCTGCCACTGTATAATACTCCTGAAGAAAGCACGTTACATCATCTTAAGTGTAGCAACAGCTGCGTGTGCACAGTCGTTTCTGCATTACTTCAGTTAATGAAGCAAGATGACAGAAGAAGTAAAACCAGGCTCAAGTTTTCAAAGATTTCCATCAGTTGAATCAGTGCTGCTGGCTCTGCCTCAAAGCAGAATGCCAAATGCAGAAAGCGTCCTAGACAGCACTGAAAATATTGTAACGCTGCCCTTACAAAACCTCTCTGCAAGGCCCGCTAGATCCACTCATGGATTTTAGAGCCATTTTCGAACTATTATAAACCACCTTCAGCTCTCCAGAGGAATCCATTATAACACTGTCTCGTGTGATACTTGACAAAGGCATTCTGGCAATACCGTGATTGTTTCCAAGCCCTTGTTAGTTACTGCCTTCACTGACCTTATCACGTTGCTGCTAATAAACATAAGTGATTATCTCTCAAATTTCATCCAGTAAAGCACACCACACATCAAGCTGAAACATCACTGATTAGTTTTCAGCAAATGTACTCTGCAGTGACATCTAGCACTCTCCAATTTCTTCCTGATGAATAAGGGGGCAGACAACTATGCCAGTGAAATAACCCTATGCCAGTCTCACATACCGAGGTGTTTGTGCCTAAATACAGAGGCTAAGAGTGAGGTCTTTCCTGCAGCTCCTTGCTAGCATTTTTAATGCCTTATTTGTTGATCAAAGCAGCTAGAGAAACTGCAGTAAATAAAGGCAGGGATGTGTCATAGAGTGGTTCAATATATAACTTTATATCCGTTATAGAGGGGATAAGAAAAAAAAAGTCATAAAATTCTCATAATTGTAGAGTAAGCACAGTAATTTAACACATTGTGTTGTGATTTTATGCTGTAACTTCACAAGCAGCTGCTTGAAAGTGTATTGCATTGAAAGCCACACCTGCTTCTCCCATGTGGCACTCTACAACACAAACATGCTTGGTTTCAAAACTGCATGGTACCACTTCTGAGGGCAGTTAAGAGCAAAAGCTTTGTAATATTTTTTTTAAAAGTTTCAAAAAGGCCTCTAAACACAGAGTTTGCTACAAATTCTGACACTTCTTGGAGAAGCATCCCCACATTAATTTTCAAGATATACCATGAGAGCTGGAGTGGTAAATCAGGAAATTTTTCCTCTAAAATTTGTCTGGCAATTCCCCTTCCCCGCCCTCCCCACCCCCCAAACAGAAAAGCCATCAATTCAGGCTGTACCCTGCATTCTGCAGCCCGGTTTGCTGTGGGTGCTCTGTCATTCTTAGAACTTTTAAAACTGATCCACAACCAAATTGATAATATTAGATGCAGTCAGCTGATTCAGATCACCAAAGTGAAGGAAGGTTTCAGTGCAACACTCCGAGTGGAGCACACATACTACACAAACCAAGATTTTCCTTGGTTCTACACGTATGCAGCTAGGACTAGCAACTGAGATCCAACCAGTAGTTCTGTCCAAGTGTTTGTAGATCTTCTCAGACAACGTGAATGTAAGAGTTAGAAGGCCATTCATTTAAAATATTTTAATGAAAAGTCTAGTTCCCGTTGCACTCATAACTTCACCACTCGTGTATTTGCTTGATGGTAATATCCTACACTATGGCAACATCCAGCAACCTGAGTACACACTCTCCTTTTAAAGAGAGTATATATGGAAGAGGCCATGTGGCTGTGATTAAATAACACTTTATCTTACCATAAAAGCTCTGTATGCATAAAAACCTCTTCAACTGCATGTCAGGCACATTTCCTCAGGGATAAGAAAATCTCTTAAAATGTCTCGTCAAAAATAATGAGAATAAAGCCATTATTCGTAAACAATGGAAACCAAACATTTTTGATTTACACTGCTTAACTTCAAAGAGGCACATCAACCGTTCCACCTCTTCATAAAACTTTTTATACAAACATAAATCCATACTGCTAGTTCCTACAGCTTCAGCTAAAATTCAGAACAGCATGGCAACAGAACAGTTTACAGATAGACATTAAAAATTTGGTATGAATTCATGCTAATGATAAAGGAATAATTTCATTAGACTGCCCAAAATTACACATGGCAAAGTCTGCACTTACTCTTTACCTGAAAAATACTAAATTAGTTCATCAGGCATTATGTATTACAAAAGGGGGAAGGATTAAAGTCAACACAGGAGAGCATTAGCAACCAATACCAGCCATAACAAAGGCAATAGAAAAGGCAAGAATATAGAAATAGAAAAATAGAAAAGTTCATAATTTTCACCATTCAACATAGCTAGGGGTTGTTTCTCAGTTGTAGGTGGTGTTTTTCAGTTCTCCCCCATGCTAATTAAGATAATATCAAAATTTCTATTACAGGTTAAAAGAAGGGACTTTTGCAAGCCTAAAATCTGTCTACTCTAGCCCACTGAGTCAACCCCAGTTACATAAACTAATCTCACAACTAAGTACCCCTTAAAGCAATTGACTCTGCTCTTTGGGACATAGTTACTCAATGTTTCAAAACAAAGTTAACATAGAAACTATAATGTAAATGTTCCCATGTCACCATTCACACCCCCTCTTTCAGAAACTGTATCTTCATTATTGACATCATCCGACCCAGATGAATCAAAACCAATCCAGCAAATTAAGGATGGAAAAAAACAGGGTAATGGCCACATATTTGATCCCGCAGATGAAGCAGCTGAGCAGTGAGCCACTATGAAAAGCCAGCACGTCCTCCAGTTAACTATCCAGATGCTGCTGCTCCTGCCTCTCAGCCCCCTGCACTACCTATTCAGTCCCCGGGTACTTCAGTTGTGTGTACAACTCTCTGTAGGCATCTCCATCTATTACAAAAACTCTGATGGGCAATGATGCTTCCCTACCCACTGAACTGCTAACCACTGCACTTCTCAAGAATGCTTCCTTGGCAGATAGTGGGTAAGGAAGGGCTGCATACATTTAACTAGGGTAACTTCCCTTTTATTCCTTCTGTGATACTGAGGTTAACCTGCCATATAGGAATAAGTAATATTAATCTTTGAAAATAAAAATCTTTTATTTTTAAGGGCATATAGTCAAGCATTTCACAAGAGAGGACAAATTACTAATTCACTAGTAAAGAAAGTAAAAGTTGTTAGTTGGAGAGCAAGAACAAAGTGTAAAACAAGTTATGTTAGTGATGTACACACACAAAAGGCGGTGAAGTGCCACTAGCATGGACACAGCAAAGATAAAAAATGACTAGTAAATAGCAACTACAAAATCAGTTGTGAAAACCATCAACTAAGAAGAAGCCTCCTTTTATAGGAGATCAAACCTGACCATTAACAAACAGCATTAAGTCTCTAGTGTCTCTTGTTAACATGAAAACACAAAGGCCAGCCCTATCCATAACCCCATAATAAAAAATGAAACAGTGCAGCATGACTTGAGCTATTGCACCAATAAAAATGAATTTGCCTGAAACGTGATGAGAATTATTTTGCTTCATAAAGTTCCTTGGAGCAGGAAGCACATGTTCAGAAAAGCTCTTTAAAGGTTAGAGATGCTAAATGCTGTGTAACCGTATCATTTTACAAATAGTAAGATTTCTTTCTACCATTTACATCCCCAGGCTTATTATGTTGTCACTGACAAGCACTTCACAGTAATTTGCTAGGACCTGAGGAAGTCAGGAGAACACATCAGGCTTGATGAGTTTTGCTTGGCTTCAAACCAAATACACATGCACAAAACACTCAGTTTAGGAAGATTCCCATTGGGTCAGGAGACCTGTACTATAAACAGAAATTTCATTTAGTTTTAATCACCTTAGAGCCTTCTGTGTTCCTCAGTCCCAAGAACAAAGATCCACAGAAACATCTCTTGCATCCACCCCAGTGGGAAAACAGTGTATCAGGGACTTCACCATTTTTCATATAGAAAAATTTGCTGAAAAATTAACTGCAGAAATTACAAGAATCAGTAAACCCTGTACGTTTAGAAGCAGACCTGCAACCTTAAAGTAATCCTTACTTATGAAGGCCCAGTGATCGGCTTCCTCTACCTGCAAAGGAATCTTGCTTTTACAGTACAGTATTGATTTCAGCTTAACTTCTTAAAACATATTCAACTCCTTGGCAATGACAGCTCATGCCATATTTCTGTTTAAGAAATTACAATGGGAAATATCATTGATCTTGGATGTAAATCTGGTTTTTTTTCGGAGCTTAGGTTTAATTCTGTCTAGTAGTATTTGAAACATCAATACTCTTATTTCAAACCACAGTACATAAATTGAAGAAATTTTCCCTCTTGCAGCAACATTACTACTTATGATTTAGGATGTATATTAAAACTATTCCAGTAATATTTCCTATTTTTAGCTTCCATATTTCACCCACTTGTATTATAACCTGTGCTGTAGGGATTTTATTCACTGTTACTTTTTTTCCTTAGTGAAGCTGAGTGAGAAAGATTGCACATGTGAAGATGGATAAGATATTAGTATCTAATGAACATCACAGTTGCCTGAAATAAAGGGAGAGAAGGAAAATGAAAGTTTAGAATGGCTTTTTATTAAAACTGAGAAAGTTTCATGTAATGAACATATTCATCAAACATAGAACCAGGCTACCAATGTAAACGCTGAATATTCTACCACTGTATATACTAATACTGTGCATTAACATTTCAAGGTTATAATTATATCCTTACTTTCAATTAGTTTTTTATCTTTTTTACTTGCCACCTAAAAACTAACTGTGGCAAGATACCTTTCATCTCAAAGAAAAATTATAAATAACATACAGAACTCTATTCTGCAGCAGCCAGCTTCTCCGAATGGCTTTCACACCCATTTCTCACCAATTGTGCCACTCCTGAATTGGTGCTGGCACATCTATGTAAGTTATAACATATCCAGGATGAATTATACTGTGTTTTTCTTTCTAAATCACAAACTCCTGGGACATCGTAGATACATCCCACAGTCCACTGTGAAAACAGCCCAGAATGCAGCTGAACTGTGACTGCTGTCTGACCTCGCTTCCCTAGAAACAACACAGACCCTAAACACATCTCACATGTAATTCATACCAGAGACAATTAAAACAATTCACTTACTACTGCCAGCGCGAATGCACTACCAGATTTAAGTACAGAGATGTCACTAATCTGTAAGCAGAACATCCATATAAAAGGCTGGCTATTTCTTTAATTATCCACTCACTCTGCACAGGGGCTTCTAGACCCAAGACATGAGTGGTTGCTTTTACTTCACGGCTCTATTCCTGCCCTACAAGGAAGATACTATTCATAGCAAATTATAGAAGCAGGAAAAGAGAGAGAAAAAATAAATCAATAAAAAATAAATAAATAAGATATAAGAGATGAAAGTCGAAGACTTCCTATGAGCTTGGGAGCAATGGCATCAGCCCTAAGTTCCTTCGATCAATTTAAAAGAATCAGAACCATCATTTCTCTAGCAAACCAGACAACCTGGAAATCAGGCGATCTCTCTCCCAGAAGACGCTCTTATTCCCTTCCTTACTCTAGCACAGAAACAGCCCAGAAGAGAACCCATCTCCCATTATTTTCATTGCAAAGATAATAACATCACACGTCTTCCCACCCCAAACAAAAGAAAGCCCCACGCTTTTCTCCCAAGTCTGCCTGTCATTCTCCTCCTGCCTCAAACAGAAGTTTCTTTTGAGGACAGTGAAAATGATGAGATATTAATTTGAGTTTGTAAGCAGTGCAGAGAGAAAACACAGATTCGAAAAGAAAAATTATTTTTCAAGCTTTTCTTTATAAATACTAAACTCACTGTAATATGTCTGTTCCACTTTTCTCCTTTCTCTCGCATCAACTGTTTGCTCTTGCCTCATTAGGTACTGTACAGCTACTGAGCTCCATTAAAACGTCAGAAGTAAGGGAAGGCTGATAATGGGCAGAGGCCTGGGACATCGGGCTTCCCAGTTTGAATTCTTGTCTCTGTATAGAAAATTAGTCTATAGGACAGAACAATGTAGGGTTTGAGGAGGCTTCTAGAAGGTCTGTCTTCTGTTCTTACAAGCTCCAGTCCACAAATGCGATTTCTGGAACATTACTTAACTGTCCCCAGCAACTTTTCACAGTGTTTTTGTAGAGACAGCTATCAGACAACCTTTCACATCATGCCACTAGATACAATCCTGAACAAACTAACTTCAGAGAAATAACTGTTCCTTGAACTAGCTGAAAAAAATGTTTTGAGTGGAAGATGGAATCAGATAGCTTCACCAAGGCCACTTCTAGCCTAACTTAGTAGGATTCTGCAGTGAGATGCAAGAGAGTTGAGGAGCAGCAGTGGTACCATGTCAGAGCATAAATTATAGCAGTGTTATTAACACAAAATCAGCTGTTCAAATAAAGCCATGTCCAAACTATCATTTGTCACTTGGAAGCCACTGGCAGAAGAGTATATTTCTCATAGATGATAAAGCTGGTCTAGGTTACATTTTGCCAATAAGTAGGAAAACAAACCTCTGCAAGTTTATACTGTATTTTTGACCCGGTTTTGCGGGTGCTAACTATAACGAAGTATTTGGACTGTCATCTTTCTGGAACGGGAAAGGCATTTGAGTACGTTGCATCTTTTTTCTGATAAATGGGTTAAATACACTTTGAAACAAAAATAAAGTTATCACTATTTACTGGCAGTAGGGTGGAATTTAGCAATTGGCTTGGACACCCCCCAGTCCTTTATCTACAATTAGTGGCGCTAATAACAGTTGGACTCTATGACACTAAGAGCTACCCATACACAACACTTGAAGCAGCACTTCTACCAGTCCGGTATGGAAATGGCAGACAGACCTCAGAATTAAGTGCACAATACTTTAAAGATCTGATCAGCAGCAATTTGTTAAAACCCATTTTTTTCATCAATGTGTTTAATATATCAACTGCCCAAAATACCAAAGAAAAATACATTTATTGTGTTTGTTTTAAACATTCTCACAAAATATTTTAAGGCAGAGGCTTAAGAGTTTAGCCTGTTTACAGAGATTACCAAGCTATAAACAAATTAGCATCTGTATCCAGCATGATTTCTTCAGTAGTTCATAATCTAAGTCTGTGCTCATGAGAAATTTAGTATAAAAAAGCCTTTTTTATTTTTTAAGGAAGTGTGTTTCCTCACATCCAATCCCATACTTTGTACTCAATATGTTTGCGCTAGCATTGGCCAGAAACCAATCCACATAACTAATGGAAGTAAAGAGCAACCTACATTTAATTGCATGAGTCCAGGTTTGCATATTAATTAACTTTTGAGGAAGTATGTAAAATACTTAAGTATTAGATGCATAAGAGCTGATTTACAGAATTACAGTACGTACCACACAACTTTCATCAGGGTTGTCAACTTTATTAGGTACACGAGGCTGTTAAACAGTGAGTTCACCTCTGACTCAAGAACTCCATGTTTTTCACATGAAATAATGACCTCCCAAGAATGTCGCAGAAAGGATAAAGAGGAACCAAAAGGGGGAAAAATATTAGCAAATATGCTATGTGTAATTCTAAAAACAAATACATAATCTGAAGTGAAAATTACATGGATCATTTTCATTCCCTACCCAGTTGTTGGGGTCAACAGCACACTGGAAAAGAACAAGATCCCTTATGAAACTGAGTCAAATGTAGACATGAATGAACAGATGAGTAGAATATACAGCAGTGCCTAAACCAATAAGCAGCCAGGAATGAAAACTTTCATACACCTAGAGCTAAACTGCGGAAGTTCAGGCATGGCACATACCCCACTTAGTAATCCTTTCTGCATAAACAGCACTTTGTAGAAAAAGGCAAGGCAGTGACCCCTTCAGCTATTCATGCTGCACCAGAATAGAAACCATGGGAAACTATCAAAAACACACAGTCCTAGATGATGGTTTACAATGGCTCAACAAAAACTAATCTGCAAGATGCTACTCCTAGATATCCCATATAAACAAAAAAAAATCCCATATAAACATAGGAAAAACAAATAAACTTATTTCAAGCAAGAGCAAATGAAAAATGAAATACAGTCCTAAAAAGAAAAAAAAAAAAAATGATGAGATGCTCAGCTTCAGCAATAACAACTCAAATACCCAGTAAGGAAGGAGATACAAAACAGCTTGGGGATGTTGTATATCAAAGACCACCCATTAATAAGATTAGCTGAATAAACTGTTGGCATACCCTAACAGACAAGAGCGCACGTGATGTTAAACTCAGCATTTTTATCAAGTTTCCCTGGTATTTCCCCCACCTCAGAAAGCAAACATACAAACTCTTGGTTCTTCTTAAAAAACTGCAGGCATATACAAAGTAACAGTACATTCTTCTTATTCAATTTCCTTCCCCAGCCAGAACAGCAAAAGCACTCTCTTAGACCCAACATCTCTCTCTCACCTTTCACACCAAAGCCTTTGAATTCTTTTAAGCTCTGTCATACATCCATTTTATACTTTTGCTGTTCTTTTCTATGATCCTCCTTTCATCTCCTACCCCAGGAAACACCTGTCTTGGATCCTGACAGAATAACAAGATCAAATTTTGCATCTACAGTTTAGTTTTAGTTTTTCCCAGACAACCAATTTTTGAGGCCAAATATAAACTTCTATCCTGAAATAACATCCTAAAACAGATACTGCCATTCTCACATGCAACCATTAATAAATTTCACTCTCGTTAGACAGAATGGGAACGTTAGACGTTGTCTATTCTCCCACGTGCCTGGTGACAGGACAAGGGGGCATGGGCTAAAGTTGCACCAGGGGAGGTTTAGGTTGGATATTAGGAAGAACTTCTTTACCGAAAGGGTTGTGAGGCATTGGAATGGGCTGCCCAGGGAAGTGGTTGAGTCACCATCCCTGGAGGTCTTTAAAAGGTGTTTAGATGTAGAGCTCAGTGATATGGTTTAGTGGAGGACTTCTTAGCATTAGGTCAGAAGTTGGACTCGATGGTCTCGGAAGTCTCTTCCAACCTGAAAGATTTTGTGATTCTGTGACCCGTTAAATCAAAACCCAAAAGATACACTATGATCTATGCTAGGACTCCCAAAACACATACACGCAGATCACTCCTCTGGCAAAAAAATTAAAAACAAATAAAAATCTTCATATTAATAGTATTATATCCACTATGCTTATGAAGAAAAAAGTGTATGGGAACATGCATAAATAAAGCACTCTACTATGATTAGTGCCTTTGAAGCAGCTAGTTTGTAATACAGAAACATAAGCCAGGTTACATGAACTGGCATGAGGAAGGCTGGATCTATGAAAATTAGGCTTTTGTAAAAGTTTCTATCAAAAACACAAAGAAAACATAGAATAGCAAGGCTCACAGTTAAACAGCCATAGAAAATCTATCTTGAATATCTAAGCCATTTTCAACTCATTTAATAAGATAGTTTCTACTGTTCCTTATATAGTGACAGCTGATAAATTTTTTAGCCAGATTAATCTGTGTTACAGCAGCCTCTTCAGAGCACGCAGTTCCATACCACTGCTGCTCTGGTCACTCCCTCTAATTAACTGGCTGTGCAGTTTCAAGAGGCAAAGTCCAGCACTTTCCAGTAACCATCATATTACTAACAAGACAACTAGAGATCACTGCAATTGGGGATCATGTGCCAGCCCTCCACTGCTGTTTTCTTCCAATTTCTCTGAATGAAGTTTCTGTAAATCCAGTAAAATCTCACACAAGCACAAAAATGGAGCTCCCCAGACAAGTCATAAATGCCTTCCCCCACAATTTTGAAATTGCTTTGTCTATGACTAATGCAGGAAACACTGGATCTGTGTCCCTGGAGCAACAAAGTAATTTTTCAGACTTTCAACTTAAAATACATTCTGAATTACATAGAAAACACAGTTTGGAAAATAAAAAACAGACGAGTTTCCTTGCTGGAACACATCTAAAAAGCTACCTTCATAAAACACACTCTGAAATACACTGATACCAACACTTAACATTCGGAAATCATATAACTATTCTTCAGTTATTCCATTGCTGATAAGTGTGACACAAAGCTGTGACATAACACATTCTGGGAAAAGAGAAAAAAAGTTTAAATAACTCTCATCAAGGCTGTTTCAACACTACACTGGAAAAATAATTATTTTTTTCATATATAAATATTATTCTTCTCAAAATCAGTGAGTATGGCTACAAGACAAAAGTCAACTTCAGGACCTAATGCTTTCCGAAAGCACACCACAGATTAAGCCATGTCCTGAAACTACCTTTAGTTGGCACTTCCCATTCAGAGTTGATTCAAATCCGGTTCACTAAGAGCAATGTTACTTTGGAGGATCTTCTTTATCTTATGCACTAAGTCATGCTAAATTGTAGCATTAAAAAGCCACCATAGCTGTGCTATAACTGCACAAACATTAGCTTCTTTTTAGAGCTGTTGCCTAACACCATTCTATGAAGTTTGGGTAACAGCACGATGTATAAACCTATGCAATTTACTAAAAGGAAGCGCTATACAACTGTGAGATTTCTCTCTGCAAATTCTCTTTATAATTAACTATAGAAAGTCAGCCTACATTTCTGAGTTAAGCCTTCTGCCAGTTTCTGATAAAGAAAAAAATATATATATTTTACTGTGCTCTGTAACTTACCATCTTCTCTCCACAAAATCCATGCCTTCTCTGTTAAGGATTAGGAATCCTTATTGCAAGATCACAAATTTAAAAAGCCACAAAACTCCATGGTATTACAAAACACAGATCTTCCCAGCTCTTCTCGACTAAACTCAATACGGAATGTGGAGAGGCTTTAGATAACATGCAAAATATTTGATCCACATTAACAAACACCTCAGTAACTGTTTCTGATCATTTTCAGCAGGCCTGATCAGGGTCAGGGGAAAGCAAGTTGCCATAAACAATAACTCAACTTTCACTCCTGAGTTGGAGAAGATCATTTCAATCAAATGCAGCCCAGGCACCTCTATTTTAAGGTATACAACTCTACTCCTACATCAGCTCTTGGACTATTTATGAAAACTATTTTCTTGTATTCACAAAGCAGGTTTATTTGTCCAACTACTTTATCTCCACACTCCAGCACTGCTACAAAATCGGATAATTCTATGATAAGTGGCACTATCTATGGATAAAAGCCTTCAGTCTTCATATTTTGAACTTTAAAAATTTGAACTGAAAAATTTCATGGCTTTTGACAGTTTTTTTTAGCCTCAGATTGATGCAAATGTAAGCTGTTGCTTTTCCTTCACTGTTTTTCCCTTGGCCAAAAGCACAATAGTTGCCACCTATACTTATTTTAAATAGTATTTTTAGCACAAAACAGGTATGCTGCCTCTGCTTTTATTCAGAAAAACTAAAGAATACACGAAGTCATCCACAAGGGTAGGCTTCAGGTACCTTCGTGCTTCTTTATTTTTATTATTTCAATGACAGCAACAGCTTGCCTTCTATTTCTTTAAAAAACAAACACTCTACCGGTAGAAAGAGAAAAAAATCACTCAAAACTTACAGTTTCCTTCGCACTTGAGCCATCGCTGTGGCACGGTCGGGAGCAGCGCCTCGAGGCGGGGAGGCAGCAGGGGCCGCCATTTCACAACCGAGGAGCTGCGATCGCCGAAGGGCCTCTGTGGACGCCGCCAAGGGGAGCGGGAGTGCCAGGCAGGGCCGCTAGGCTTCCAAAAACACGGAGCTGGCGGATCAAGAGCAACGTAGAAACTTGTTTTCTTCTCTCTGCCATCGTTTTCGCGATCCTTTTTCTCAAGCAGTTTTCCCCTCAGCCTCACACCCGCAGGGAGCGCCTGTTCCCCTGCCTGCTCGGTCCCTGCTTCAGCCCCTTCAGGGTAAAATTTTTCAGCACTGTGCATCCTGAAGCTCATACCCAATTCTGCTTTCTGCAATCAAGCCCCTGGCTTTTTTGGTTCTCCCTGATGCTTTTGAAAAATAAAACTATCATCTCTGGTATTACTTGGGCACTATAAGTAAATGGAAAAACACGAGAGGCCAGGTACGCACAAGACAGAGGGAAGCTGCGCCTCAAAGGTGCCACAAAATGGCGGCAGTTGCAGCATGCTGGGAAGGGGGCAGTGGTGAGGACCCTAACGGTGTTGATTTTTAGTGTTTTGGTGAGTAATTTTACTTTTTTTTTATTGTGTTTTTCGCTTGTTTGTTTTAAAAGCTACTGAAGTGTTTTCTAGTCTCCCCCTTGCAGAAGAAGGGGAGAAAAAATACAGCAGATAGTGTGGGGAACAGGTGACAGACTGTCCCTTGTTTGTTGCCATATATGAAATATAACTAGAGATACTGTTTCCTTGTTGATGTTATGATTCTGAGAGGAAAACATATATATATTTTCAGGAATTGTATCAGTGGGTACTTAAAACGTGCTTGGGCAATTTTGAACTCGCTTGTTTTGGTCCATATAGCTATATTTAATTTCTAGAATTTTCCTTACTTTGAAATGTTGTTCTTTATTTGAATGACCAAACTGATCATAATCCAGGTAGTTGATGCTTTCTTCGTTCTTTGTAAAAATGATGTTTCTTGCAGATGAAAGCCAGGTCTAGTTTGGGATCTGAGCTCCTGCTTAATTATTCCAGCTTGGGCTGGAGTAGAGCCTGGGGGATTTGGAAAACCCACACACACTGTATGAGAGGTCATGGGGGAAAGGAAAATAAAAAGAGAATAAGAACAGAGATAGGAGTAGAGGGAGAATGACTGTACTGTTATGTTAGAGTACAGTTTAAGGAGGGAGAAAGTAAAATACGGCCAGGAGGGGTGACTAAGCATCAGGAAGAGAGAAACTGGTTTATGTGTCCCCTGACAGGGGAGTTGCTTTCTCATTGCCTAGTCAAGAAGCCTCTTTTTATTTTATTTTATTTTTTATTTAGATGTTTCAGGTTATATTTTAAATTTGAATGCATGTATGTTTCAATTTAAAGGAACGCTCCCACTGTATGTACATTTTTTGTATTTTCCAACTGAATGCCTGTGAAATATTTATCCATTTTGTAGAATACAGATTCAATAGAAACTTTTACAGGACTTTGGAAGTAAGTTGTTACTGTATGATACAGGCTACTAATCTTAACTGGAAGGGAAGTTGTTTGCTTGAATGCCTAGACACAATGTGCTTTAAGAAGTTAAATACATTGCTGTAGTCCATGTTTAGAGAGTCTGACTTCAGTCTCATGCAGGTCCTGAACATGCCTGAGCTATATTTAAATATTTCTTTACTCTAGACCTATACAGTGTTAAGAGCAATTGGAATTTTATAAATCAGTAGCATATACTTCACAAAATCTGGTGAGTAAAGAACATATTATTCTTTATTTATTAACATGATATATTTTAATTCTATTCAAATTTAGAATATCATAGGTATTCTAAAAACAACGAATGAATGCTAGTATGCCACAAATATTTTCACATTAGATATATTTAAATTCTACATTAAAGTCAGGTTTTCCTCTAGAAGCTTCTATGGAGGGTAAATGGTCTTTTCAACTTTTTTATAACTCTACATAAAGTCAATTAAAATATACTTTTGTAATGAGAATTAAGATCATATGGAAGTAATCATGATTTTATTTGGATAATGTAGAGGTATGGTGAAAGACTTCTGGTGTTCTACAGGAATTCTTCCTATTCCATTTAAAAGCTCCACTGGCAGTGTCTAAAGACAGTTTCATATAATTACCACTGTGAGGCTGTAAACTACAGGAAACTCTGTTCAGCATCCCATGTGGTATGGTCTCTGCCAAAAGAATTTAAGGCACAAATCAATAATTATTTTCAAGGAACAGCTTGGTATTTCCATGCACTTGGATTAGTGTACCAGTATTTTATGCAAAAAATATTGACATGCCCAGTACACAGTCATGAATTTCCTGGATTTGTCACTACCTCATTGTAATAAAGATGCTACATTCTGACCCACAAAAAGGAATGCACATGGAAGTTGCCATGCTGAGATTAGCACTTCAGTCAGGGAAAACTCCAGCCAGAATTTTTGAGTCAGCCACATTTTCCAATAGCATGTTTGTGCTTTTAAAAAATTAAAACTCTTCTGCTTTGCTTTTTAATATTGCTGTCTTACCTGAGCTGTAGAAGAACACTTACACTCTTGAACATGTTTTTGTTTGAAACTCTGATGATGCAGTTTTTTGAAACCCCATGCTCTTATAATGCAAACTTAATAACGCTTCTGACTATAGCACAGCAACTATGGTTAGTCTCTTTGTGCTTAACGTAACTTTCTTTAGTGTAACTTTCTTCCACTGTGAAGAACAGAACTGGATGTCATTTGCTGTCTTCAGAATAGAAAGAATACTGTGTAATTGTGCTTCGCCTGCCAAGTATGAGAATTTGGCACATGCATATATTTTTCTGAAGAAAGAATTTATTGCAATACCATGGTGTCACTGCAAATTTTAAATTAGATTTGGTGTTAATACTGCAAAAAACAAGCTTGACTGGAGGTCTTGAAATTGTTTCTAGATTGCCTAAATGTTACTAGTCTAGTAGGAGCAAGCAACATATGAATTTGAAAGCTAAAGATGATTTGTGGCGAATTAAATACATTTTTCAGTATAACAGCTAATGAAATTTACATTTTGACTTTGTTATGAGTGAACTATTTCATTTTGTTTGATTGTTATGTTTCTCAGCTGTGAATTGAAACTGCACACAAATAACATGGGGAGCTTGCAGATGTCTATAAATGCTGATTGTGTATGGAGTCAAGTACTTGATTTTGTGTTGTCTCTATGCCTGTTCCTGGACAAAGTAAAAAGAATCCTTAAATGCCTGCAGACGATCAAAAAAAAAATGATTAAAATTGTTAATAAGCTAGGTTGCTTAACTTATTCAGCAATAGCTCAATTACATTTACCTAGAATTCTGAGAAAACTGTAAAGCTGAGCAGTTTCGAGAGATGCTCACAGATTGATAAATACTAGACAAATGGCATATGTATGTAGCTTGAATATGTCTGTCCCACAATGTGTGTGAGATCTATTCAGATGCTTGACTGCAAAGTTTGATTATTACTTGTCCAATTTGATGATAAAAATCTGGGTTGCAGGTAGAGTTGGGTCCAATCTCACTTTGCTGTGACTTTCATCATGTCACTAAACCAGCTTTTCTGTAGTTCTTTGCCTTGTTATATGAGGAAACTGTCACAGTTGTAAAAGTGCTCTGGCAAGGCTGTGTAACTTGCTACTGAATCATTTTTCTTGTATTATTTTCTATGGCATGTAAGCCTTCTTATTTGCATCCTGGTTTTCAACCAATTTGTTACATGGAGTAGTTTTATTTGACAGTTCTGTCAGGGGATCAATCTTAGCTGATCTAGTACAATGCAGACTATGTATTGTTGTTGTTGACATGTATGCTTATGTTTTCACTCTTCTGTTTTTTCAGTTGTTTTACTGCTGAATTATATTTTACTGACAATGATTTAATAAGACAAGGAAATAATTGTTATAATCATTGCATTTCTATGTTGTGACACTAACAAAGATTCCCTTAAATGTGTCTTAGAATAAATCTAACTCTGCTAACTCTTACTGTAAACTATTCGGAGCAAGTCAAAACCTCAAACATAAGAAAGCTTGTGTGTGTGTATGTATATATATGTATGTATGTATATATACATGCTTCATTTATGTTCTGAAGTGTCCAATTATGTTCTTTATGTAGAAGACAGCATATAACATTTACTTCATGGGGACAAACATTTCATCACTCTTAAGTTATGTTCTGATTTTCAGAGTAGACTGAAGAATGACTTGAGAAATCACACCTGAAAAAAATACATATATATTAAAAAAAAGCCTAACTCCTAAAGAGTTAATCTGGTTTTTAGTTGTGAGGAGTCCATGGGCCTGAGCTACCCCCAGCTATATCCAGCAAACAGATCGACGAGGAGAATGATTAAATAATAGATTGACCCACAGAGTGTTCTTCCCTAGAGTGTCAGGTGAACATCAGGCCAAAAAGGGCAGTGTGGAAAGATGCCTCTGCTGCTCTGTTTCCTTTTACCTACTTAGATTTTTCTTTAAAGGAAACAGGCTGTTATGGTGACTTAGGACAAAACTAATTTGTATTTTATGGAAAGCTATGTAACTACAAAGACCAAAAAAAAAAAAAAAGTCACTTTAAGAAAGTAGAGTAATAACATTTACTTTGAAGTGTCAGGAAGTAAGATCCTTGCTTAATGAACTTTGATCCCCTTGTAGAGGCCACTGAGGACATTTCCTTGAGAAAGGCAAATTGTCACTAGCAGTGAGAGGATCTCGGTGGCAAAGCAGTTGGTAGCACAGAGAAATTCTTGTGGTTTCCAAAGTAATATTCATGGCGTCGTGGCAAGTATGACTAAAGAAATCTGAACAATTATACATTTTTTGTTCTTCCCACAGTTGTAACATGCTGATGTTATACTTTAGATACGTGCTCACCCTTTATGCTGCATGAAAATCTGAAAGGCAAAAATTAGGAGGTGTTCTTCATGAGTGAGGTCTTATACTAGTAGTTACTTAGCAACTTGATGTTAGAGAGAGGAACGTGAACTTTTTGCAGGCTTCTTCCCTTTTATTCTTCTTAGTTGAAATGGGATAAGCAATCTTGGCCCTTAAAACCTCGGGTAATATTGTAAGGAAGAGCTGTTACAGTATTATTTTGTCCAGATACAAACATTTTAGCAAAATTTTCCTGTACTATATTAATGGAAATACTTAAAAACTCAGTCCATGTGAAATATGCAAGCATATTCAGGATCAGTGGGGGCAGTAGTCTTTGAAGACATGCAAGTACAAATGTATCAGCTATAATTTAGGGTGTATTATGGTTAATGATTTTCTTCAGAAATCTACTTATGCTGTACAAATTTATTTAAAAAACAACAACAGCCACCAAAACACTTCAGGTTGGGGCTTTCAGTTTTTGGCAACTCTTTTGCTGTTAGCATTTTTCCTATGATTTGACGTATCTGATCAACATTGCCTTGTTTTACATAAGGATTGCTTTTTCCTAATAGGCAGAATCCAATGAAAATCTCTTCAGCTTCTGCTTTACTTCACAGATGTTATCCCTAGAGAGATGATTTTTATATTATGCGTATATTGTGCGCTTAATGTCTTTTCTCTAGAGCAGGTAACTTACTTATGTGTTAGTAGAATGACACAAGTAGAACAAAGAATTCAGCTTTGTTCATTAGTAGATCCAGCAGCTGTTTGTCTTCTCTACCTAATATATATCTGCCTTCTTGGAAGCACTGCTAAATGGAGCAAAGCAGTACTTCCAGAGTAAGGACAGTAGCAAAAGGAGATGCTTTATGGGAGAGTGTGCAAGCCTCGATGCATTTTTGTGGTCCTTTCCCTTTTACTCTCCCAGCATCTACCATTGTTCTATTAGGGATGTTGGAAGATATACTCCAGCTTGATCCTTTTTGTATTTATTTATGAACCTGTTTTCCACTGATCCATGTAATCTTTCTTGAATCTCTTGATACTGTCCACAACTCTGTGTGACTCTAAGTCCCAGAAGTTAGTTCCATGATGCATTAGAAGTACCTTTTTCTTTTTCTCCCCATGCCCCTCATCTTCCTGTCCCTGGTCTTAAACCTCTGTTCTTTCATTTAATTCCTTCTACTAATGTGTTATGGGATTTGTTGAACCACAATTCACCATCCTTTCTGTCTGCTTGCTTTATGATAGAGGTTTACAGATGTCATTTTCCCCTCTGTCCCAGTTGGTGTGTCTCGGCCATTTTAAGCCCTCCTCTTAAGTTAGGTGTGCTGTTCTCCTAGTTATTTGAGGTATCCTTCTCTAATTTCTTAATGTCCTTCTTGAAGTGAGACAACCCAAAATCCTTGTAGTACTAGAGATGTGACTGTGCTGTCACATCTCTCTCTCTATATATATATATATAGAGAGAGAGAGAGGTGCAATGGCAGATGGTGAATTTTCCTAAAATACCAGAGTTTGTAGGGTAAAAAGGAAGTACCATACAGGAAATGGAGCTTCCTGGACAGTTGTGGCATTTTAATGGCTTTGTCAGATTGAGCTCTTAGAGGTCCAAACGTCAGGATGCAGGTCTTGATATTTTGGGTATCATAAGTTGTAGGTCTTGCATGTGAAGACCTACCTTAGCTTACAGTTGGTGTAATGACTGTAACCTCTGTTCATCTTTGCTATGTCTGTCATTATTTTTGGATCTGTATCTTTATCTAAAATGAAGAAGAGATCACTATTTTACATTTACTTACCAGTATTTATTCTTGATGGCTGACTTTGTTACAAGTAACTAGACTTTGAGTTTACAAATCTTTTTTAATTTCCAAGTTAGTACTCTAACACAGTAACAGTGATGTGTATCACCAGTTTAGTCTAACAGATGTGTGTCTTAGAGTTTAGAGAAGTTAATACTAAATAAATCAGTTTAGAATCACTTGAAATCTTTAATGGAGACAACTTTTTGCTTCTTTGTGAACTAGCCTATTAGCACCAGGTCACCATTTAAATTTCAAATATAATTAGGAAAGAAATTGTTTAGAGCTTTTCCTGATTTCTTTAATTTTCAGCCTTCCTGTAAATTTCCAAGACAAACTCACCCAAGGCAGTAGAATCCTTAGTTTACTTAGTATGCCAGTTTTCTTTAGCTGAAGCTACGTAATATCTCAGCTAAATATAAATATAAATGACATCAAGCTAAATATTATCTCAGGTATTTTTAGTCTTCGCATGCTTGATATGAATATTCTGGTTAGGAGAGAGAATAACAAACTTGATGAAATCAGTTTGTGTGTGTTTTTTTCTCCCAGCTTCAGTGTTGCCTGTATATTAAGCGTGCTTTTACTGTATATACTTTCTTTAATAAAGTGTTTGGTTTTTTGTTTTGTTTGTTTGTTTTGGTAATGAAATATAACCGTTTTAGTTCCTTACAAGTTTGGAGTTAGCTAGCCTGTGATTTTAAGCAAAGATGGGAAATACCATCTGGTATTACCACTTGCAATTTTGCTTCTTTTGGGATCCTCTTAACACTCTCACTTAAAGACAGGAAAAGACTCGATTGATTTTGCTTCAGAGTACTGCTAGATATACCATGGAATTTGTTCTTTGCTGAAATACTTAATGGCTGAGTAAACTTCTTTTCTCAATCTTTTGACATCCTTGTAAGTATGCAAGCAAAATATTACAACCACAAAGAAACTGCAGTCAGATAGAAACTAACTAAACTGTATTGAACTAGAAACTGTTGAAATATTTTATCCATCCATACATACAAATTTGTTTTGAATCCTTATACTGTATTGTAAGGCTGCTCACACAAGTTTCTCTCACATTTTAGTTGCCGTGCAATTATTTCATAAATAGCTTTTCCACATGGTCACTTAGTTTAGTTTGAGAGAAGAAATTAGAAGAGAATTTATACCCCTATCTCAAACAGTACTGTTATAAAATAGCTATCTCCTTTGGGGAATAAGGAGAAAGTAAGAGCTTTCCAAAAACTAAAATATGCAGCATTCAAAGCCAATTTTCAGTTTTAAGTAACTGAGTGTATCTCATAAGATTCTAAGCTAATATGTGTCAAAGCACACTTAGGTTGTTAAAACAGAGAAAACGATAACTGTAAATAAACTGATTGGAAAGCACTATTTGGTTTGACAGTACAAAAATTAAAATTCAGAATTTTAATTTTCCCCATGGAAAGATGTACTTACCACAAGGCCTCAAACTAAAATACTGTTTTGAAATAAATCTTTTAAATAGCACTGCGGTAGACTCTTCTACTCCGAGTATAAGTGTAGTGATTGGGAGTTTGAGGAAGCAGGCAGGGGTACTTGCTTTTTAAGGCTTTCTGAAAATATCAGGAATACGGTACGAGTTGGCTTTAGAACGCTGGTCAGACATCTATAAAAAAATATTACGATCATATATACGTTTGAAGTCTTACTCAAAATTCTTAGACCTCCAAAACTGGGGTCTAAGAATTGCATGTGAAAACAGAAGAACTCGTGTTCCTCTCCAAAAACTTTATCCTCGTTTGCTTCAACAAACAAAAAAAAAGATTTTCAGATATTTCAGCCACCTAGAGAGCTTTTGGAGGCTGCGTCTGCATCATGGTTCTGTGACACAGGATCTGAGGAGACATCTTTATCAGAGGAACAAACAGCTGCTGCAGAGAAATGGAAACAGTGGTGAGATACAAGGGAGGATGCAAAGAACAAGGAATCACTGAACCTGGAACTAAATGAGTTGAGAAAGAAACTCATGACAGGAAAGAACAAGAAAAATGGAGTAGAAAAAAAAAAAGCAATAATGTTTATAGTTGAACAGCACTGTTTGACCTCAAGAATACTGAGGCAAAATGCAAAGGCAGGGTGCAGAAGAAAAACAACACTTCTTTGAAAATAAAAAATTGACGCTCTGAATATCTGGAACACAAACTACTTTCTGCAACCAAATTTCTATATACTTATAGCACAGCTGAACAGCAAGGCAGGCAAATTAAAGACATGTGCCCTGTTTGTCAGAACAACACCAGACAGCTTCAGTAACTCAGCGAGGCCCCACTCCTATTGCTTAAAAGCACAGAGCTTATAAAACAACTCAGTCAATTCCAGTATATGAGCTAATGTATTTGGAAGAAAAAAAAAAGTGAACGAAAGCAATACTACTGTTTATATTAAATGTAGTAACTGCTTCTCAATGTCCATTTAACGTGATTTTTTTTTCCCTGCGTTCTGCAAAGATGGTTTCAATCTATCACAAACTCTTCCCCCTGCCCTTGACAATATGCTTGAAAATATCTTCTTTATCTACGGACCATGAAGAGTTGCACACAGTTACAGAGGACGCATGCTGCTGAAAGGAAAGAAGAATGGAAAGGGAAGAACTAAGAAGGAAAATAGCAGTCGTCGTATGAGTGGGGAGTTAATAGAGGTTGTATTGGAAAACTACCCAGGTTTTATGCAAATAATGAAATTCTGAGAATTACTGAAGTACAAGTACTTAACCGTCAGTTTTCAGATTCAGTTGCAGTACCTTTAGTGGAGTTTAGCAAGCTATGTGAGTATTGGAGAGGGGCAGTAGATACCTGAGGCAGTGTGCTCCAACACACAGGCTGCTGGTATGCTTCTGGAGGTGTCACCAAATGTGACAGTGGTAATGATGCAATTCCTGAGCAGCTAATACTTACACGTTTCAGCTTGTATTGATTTACAGTGAGCAAGGAAGAGGCACAATGAGGAACGACACTCAGCTTTTAAATCTTTTGAATCTGTTGACTCTTGTGCTTTTTGTAGCACAATCCGTTCTGCTTCTGTCCAACTTCTGCCTGCTTCAGCCCATGAGGGAGGTTTCAAATGGCTTCTCTGTTCTGGTCCAGGTGCATGAAAACTTTCATTGATCTTAACAGTAACATGAGGTAAATTCATGATGGGAGCTTGGCAAGCACTCTTGATGGGCACAGTGCTGTTTATCTTCTTATCATGGTCCAACAGGTAATAGTGTGCAGTCAAACAGCTGAGAAATGTCATTCTGTGGATTTCCATTTCATGACTGGTTCTGTGATTTAAAAGTGGCTTTATCTAGGATTGTCATTAATTTTATTTTATTTTTTTTTGTAGATAGTAGTAAGGAGTGGTTGTCCAATATAAGTCTGTAACCTATATCTTAGTTACTTTGCAGTCTATGTAACTGGAAGCCAGTAGAGGAATGATGAATTAATACAGTCATTTTGTTCAAGAGAGGATCTACGTAACTATCTAATCCACCATAATTGAAATGTCCCATTGTAGGCGTTCATTGCAGTAACTTACTTGTTTTCTAACAATGTCTCTCTAACTCACCTCTGTCCTGTATCAGTGTGCTTATATGCAGCACTGCCCTCTCCAAGAGTCAGTCAAGAGTGCTCACATGTTTATGGTTAGCTGTCCCATAGGAGGCTGTAAATCCTGGGCCTAACAACTAATAAATATTTTTAGGCTGTTTGCAGAAGCACTTTGGTTCTTCTTTCTACAGTGAGTTGCAAAATGCAACTGACAGGACTAATGTTTGTTTATGGGAAGATCATTTAGAGAAGATGTATCTGACTCTCTCTACTCAAACCTCAAATGAATAAATTGGAGGTCTTGTTGGATATACAAGCCAAAAATATTGCCGATTGTTGAGGGGAAACATTTTGAGCAATGTATTTATGTTTTCTGGTCCTGTTTGACACTCCTTAAATAAGTATTTAACATAGCTTTAATGGCTAAACGTTGATATTAAAAAATATTTAAATACTGTGGATTTCTCTGTAGTGATACTTTGCTAGATTATAAAGAAACTAAAAGCAGAACTTGAATTAGTTGACCTAGCAGAACTCTATTCCAAAACGGTTTAACAATCTACAGTTTATGTAAAATTGAGCTTAGTTACAACAGAAGAATGGAGGAAGGAAGAGAAAACTTAGCCATGTATGTATCTGGAAAACTGTCTTGTGCTAAACCTTATTGTTTTGGACAAAGTAAATGAGCATCCCATCTGCTATAAAGAAAAGTAAGCCCTGTCTTTTCTGAGCAGCTGTACTTTTGTGCTCAATGGCAGGCACAAAAGGAAAGGAAGCAAACAAACGCAGTGCTGGCAGGAATTTTGGAAGAAGTAATGGAGATTCCAACATCTGCAGGATTTATTGAACCCACTGGGAATTTGTTTGCTGTGCTTGTGCTGTCCTTTCACCTTCATTATCCTCTACCACAGCCTTTTGTGTTCATTTACCATGACAAGTTGCTCACAGAAAGATGGCTGTGTGTGACCAAATGAGCAGAGCTGGTAGGAAGTACTTGCATTAGAAGTCATTATGATGATGACTGTATGTTTGCAAGACTAAGTATTTGTCTTAATAGTGCCTTAAGCTTTTCCCATTGCCTGGAAAGACATCGTAATTTGGGCATGTAAATCATTGTTTTAAGGCAGTGAAACTTATGGGCCCAGAGTGAACATATTATCAAGTTTAAGTGTAATTTCAAAGACCAGTAGCCAGTTCCTCTGAGAGCCTGTTCTACTTGTGTTTTAACTACCTTGTCGAAGAAGGCTGACTTGAACAATGGCGCTATCATCATACACATGGTTAGGGATCTGATAGGTTGTCAGGAGTGTTGAAGTCAGGTAGCTAAAAGATGTTTTAATTATTTTTTTTTTTGTTCTAACAGTCACTGCCAGATGCGAATAGCTTTTCTTCATGCATTAGGCTGAAAGCTGTGGCTGTTAAGGAGCGGATTTGTGACCTTCCATTAGCATGTGAGCCTGAAGCCCAAGGGTAATGCAGCCTCAGACATTTTATTTTGTTCTGCTGCTGTGAGTCTATTTGGGATTTCAGGCTGTGGACAGATATGCTAATCCATTTGCTTCTATGTTGGCTGGAGAGTTTGATTTGTCCGTAATGAGTTGGAGACATCTGACAAGTCATTCATTCAGCAGATTTGAGAGGATGGGGAAACAGTGGGAGTCTGGTAACGAGGAGCTGGGGACCGTAACTCTCACTGCATCTAAGCCAACAGAAAGATGTGCGTGCAACATATTTGAGAGGTAGAAGGGTTAGCGTTGCCTTCTGGTTTTTGGTCAAATATTATTCCAACTCCTTGTAATTTGGTATATGTATTTTATTTTACGCTAATAGCTAGGAGTAAAGGGTGGTTCGGTCAACCATTATGCCAACTAAGTGCTCCTTCCAAGTAACAGGACTTGGGCTACTCAGTGACTAATCCCCGCCACTGTGCCACACGTGTTGCAAAATTGACTGTGGGCAAGTCTGCATAAACCTGTCTTGCTTTGCTTATTAGGTTGGTGATGATTGGTAAGTGATTTTCAAACTGTAGGTACGTACTACATGTGCCGTGGGTGAAGCTGGGAGCAGTCCTTGATGCAAAACTAACATTCAATGGTATCTTTCAAATACAGTGAAAGATGCAAAACCTATTGCAGATGTTCCATGTAGAACTGTCAAAGGGCAATTAAATCCTTACCACAAAATGCATAGAATCATGTTGAATAGTTCTGTCTTCGTGACCTCTTCTTCCTTATGTACTTCAAATTTCTCTCTCAGCAGTGGATTTGTTTTGCAGATGTAAGGCAAAATCATCTACCTATGTCCTTCTTAAATCTGTTTTATCTTCTGAGATTTGATTCTGTTGTTTCTTTGATATGCATGGCCAGGAATTTAAAGAGTAAATATAAAAACCCAAGGATGCAACATTCAGATTTGCAGTTGTGGGCAAGGATATAACATTTTATTTTAGATATCAGCGGTTACTAGTGTACCTGCAGGGGAGTTTGCTAATACTTTACTCTTAGCACTGGATAACTCTTAACAGTATGATTCTCACTGAAGGACAGCTAATATGTTGTGTCTTAATACCATGTCTGTACCAGAAAAGCAACTGGTAGGGTTAATTGAGATCAAGATTTTGTTAAATAAGAGCTCAAACAGGTTGCCAAACCCAGACTTTGGGCCTAGGATTGTGAGGTTTGAAAACTCAGATGTCATTGTTAATACTGTGAGGAAGCTGTTTGGTTCAGCATTTCAAAAAACAGTAATTCCTTCAGTGCCTCACTATAACTGTGATAATCAGGCTGTCTTTAATCTTTTATGGCTTCAGTCAGGCTGAAAATATGCATATATTTTTATTGAGATGATCAGAGGCTGCCTGCTTTGCCTGACTGGTGACTGGGACAACTATTTGAAGCAGAATTTCTAGTTTGGATTTGAGAGTACATGCACATAAATTGATGTTAATTATTTTGTCTCTTCATAAAGTCTGCTTAATGACTCTATGGCAGTTTATGATAGTACATAAGCTCAGAAAGTTTGTGAAAAATCTGCTTTCAGGATCAACGTCTTCCCAGAAAAATTGTAGGATTTTGGCACAAGGATGTTGCAAGTTGTTAGATGAACTATGCAGGGCTGACCGTGAATGAAAACAATGTTTCTGCCTAAACAGAACGAAGACCAAACCATTCAAAACGTATTAACTGGGTCAGCCTAACTCAGAGGTATTTTTTGTTTTTTTGTTTGTTTTCTTGCTTAGTAAAGTGAATCATATGAAATAACTATTGACAGAAAAAGCAATTCTTACAAAAGCATCGCCTGCCTGGGACTTGGTCTGGAAAGCCAGCTGACGCACTCAAAAGCAAATTCGTTTCAGCATTTATATTAGCAGTTATAAGACTTTTATCTCTAGCAGCAGAAAAAAAATGTTGTTGAGTGTGGGCTCGGCAACGTGGTTTCAATAAAAATGTTTCTACTAATCAACCTAACAGCAACATAGGAAATTAATTTGAAATTTCCTTTGAGACATACTTATGTATATGAGTAATACTGTGATGTAGTTCTCTTCAGGCTTGCTTTTAGAACTATTTCAAGCCTGAAGTCAGGTAAATACACTCTATTAGTCTGGTGAATACATGATTTTGGGGGTTGTTTGTTTTTTAAACTGCTTTTTGCTAGGTTCAATTCTGTGTACAGTTCGGTGGCTGTTTCAGGGAACAGGACCGAATGTCTTGGGTTGATGAAGGTAGGAAAAAAGAGAAAAGGCTGAAAAAAAAGCAGAAAGGGAAAGAGACTGAAACTAGTCGGAAACTGTAACTAATGATAAAACAGCTGGAATGCTTACGTTGGGTACTTGCACCTGAGAGTTTGTGCTGCTTCAGCTTTTTATTAGACAGAGGACATGCAGATAGAACAAGCGAGTAGTCTCTGTAGAATACCTGAAAAATAGATATGAGTGTAAATGCTGCAGTTTGTTTCAAGTTCATTGAGCAATGTGGCCATATCTTTTCAGGTTACCAGGTTTTCATTTTTGCATAGTAACAGGTAGGAATTTACTAAACTAAAACTTACGTTAGCTCAAAATAATATGACTGCATTGTGGCTCTTCAGTATTTAAAGGGGACTTATTGAAAAAAAGATAGAGATTGACTCTTTGCTCAATCAGATAATGACAGAACAAGGGGGAATGGTGTTAAACTGAAAGAGGGGAGGTTTAGATTAGATGTTAGAAGGAAATTCTTCACTCATAGCGTGGTGAGGCACTGGAACAGGTTACCCAGAGAGATTGTGGATGCCCCATCCCTGGAGGTGTTCAACACCAGGTTGGGTGGGGCTCTGAACAGCTTCATCTCATGGGTGGCATCTCTGCCTACGGCAGATGGTTGAAACTAGATGATTTTTGGGGTCCCTTCCAACCCAAGCCATCCTATGAATCTGTTGCCACCTTATTTCAACATCTTAGTGTGATTCTTGAGAATTGCTTTTTCTGCCAGCCATTGAATGGCTTCAGCTGTTTTCTATCTTGGGAGAAGTTTTTGGTGTTTAGCAGGTGCTGTGTCTTTATTTCTGAGCCATTTTTAGAGAATTATCTACTCTGTTTTTAAAATAGAGCAGTTGTAATATGAACTTGCTGCGGTGATGCACACCTTTCTTTTAAATGACCTTTGTTGCCCTCACTAGGTCACTTACTGGTTAGCCCAGGCCGTAGCATAATTTAAGTCACATCTCCATTGTGATTTGCTGTTTTACTCTGCAGTCCTGGCACCTAGGTACTTGCTTAAAAAAAAAAATAATAATAATAATAATAATAAATGCACACAAAATATGTTTTTAAAACATGCACACACACACATCCCCCCCTGGATGCTAGAGCCAGGGTCTGTACAAATTATTGAGCTGCGTCAGTCAAATGTATGCTCATTTTGTTACAGGCAAGGTTCAAAGATTACATCCAGACCTGGAATTGCACAGAAGACCAAGCGTACAGTTCTGTACCCTCGCACAGAGTGCATTGCATACTCTCTAAATAAGGACAGTAATGCCCCAGTTCTCCAAGCTGGCTGTTGAGACCTGTTGACTGTGAAGGCAGTCTACTCAAGTCCCCACGCTGAAAAATCTTGATTCTGGCTGAGTGAAACAAAAACTTAATATTAGAGTTGTGTTATTGGAAGCCTTTGCAAAGGCCATCTGTTTACTTTCTTAGCAAAAATGTAAGGATGGAAAAGCTGTTTGCAGACCAAAATGTCCTCAAGAGGATGCTTAAGCATCTGAAATATCTCCATTTGGCCAGGAATGGACTGGAGCCAATGAGCCCCTTGGTTCCAGTTTCTTGCAGGGGTATTGGATAGGTGAACATACGGCTGAGTACAGGAATGATGCTGATTAGGCCAAAAGAAAGAATGCTGGAATCTACAGACACTGGGGGAATTTTGAGACGAGTTCAGCATGGCTTTATCCAAAATCAGAAGGCACAGTCATTTCCTTCCTTGTCTCATAGAAGAAAAGCTGGGTTAACTTGATGTCTGGCTGTTGGAGAGGGATTACATAACCTCTATTGCAAGCGCCCTATACGAAATCTTAGTATTTACTGCTTCAAGTGACTCTTGTCTGTGATGTTTACGTCTTAGCATTCTGCTCCCATTCTCCAGAATAACTGTGGAAAGGACTTAATGGAGCCTTAATTAACTTGGGAGCTCAATGGAACTGGCTTCTCAATCATTATTGTCTGTGGGAATTGTGATATTCTCTTTGGTTGCTTTAAAGGTAGGCATTATTCACGTCCTCAGGAATTACAGAGTGCTTTGGGAAGCGTGTAGTTCCAGATCAGACCCAAGTCTTTTGACAGGCTCTGTGTTTGAGCTGTGTCTTGGGTCAGTAACAAGTAGAGGCGTCTGTGTAGGAAAAGAACTGAACTGAAGGTGTGCAGAGTTAAAAATAACTGAGCAACCCTTTAATCATAAGCGTGTTTCAGAGAGAGAAAGTAGAGCTTTTTACTCTATGAAGCAGCATTTGGTGCCTTGTGGACTATACAAAGTGCTCTAGAACTAGTCATTAGACCTGCTGCGGTTCTATTCAAAAAATAATAGTTGGGTCCAACAGGCTCCCGTTTTTATGTATGAAACAGAGGTGCATTTCCTGACCAGAAAGCTGTAAAACCAGGTACATTGACTGAGTAGTAGCATGCATACACAGCTAGGTGAATGACAGCTGTCTTTCATATTGTACATACAAAGACTTGATGTGCTCCGGGGTGTGCATTTTTAACAGTCTGGCTGCTTGGGCTCAGAGGTTTGCTCTTATGTTCCTCTTAGTCATTTCTTGCTGGAGGTAGTGGGCAGGTGGTCCACTTTTACTTTTGTTAGATAGGTTCCAGTTGGAGATTTCCTTTTATGATTTTAAGAAACTAGAAGCATCCTAGCCTGACTGTCAAGGTCCTGTGCTGTAATTTTAGGGCTGACAGTTTTAAAAATATATATCCACTTGTAAACTGATCTAGTAAAAAAGCTATTAAGCTGGGAAGAGTAATGTATTCCAGGACACTGCTCCAACTATCTCAGCAAAACCCCCTCAATGTTTTACTTGGTGAGGAAGAAGTGAGAAATAGCAGATGGGTTGCAGATGGGTTGCCAAACAGTCCCGTGTGGTGCCAGCTCTGACTAATATCAGTCCTTATTATCTTCATAAAGCACCCAATTGTCCTCACAAACAATTAATTGTTTTATCTGTAACTGTAGCCATTGAATTATGTATTCATATGTTTTGGAGGTCATGAAACAAGCGAATGGAAACTCTGAGGAATGGAAATAGGATTGTAGAGCGGGAACTGACTGTGTGTCAGGATGGAGGTCACTTCTTTTCGCAGCCCCTGTGCACTCAGCAGTGGAGCTCCATTTCGGCAGCTGACGACCGGTCAGATACAGCCCCGTTAGATCAAGTCTGATGGCAGCACAGTCTAAGACAGAGCTGGCACCTTCCTCCCAGCTGAGTGCTTGTTTTACCTTTCTCTTTAGCATGCTGGTGACAAACTGTTTAAAAGGTGGTGTGCATCTAAGGATTTGTAGTAAGCCAGTGGCAACTGCTGTTGGCAGGGGGCTTGCAAGCAGTTCAGGAGGCAGCCATGACCTCTCTCCAGAATGACTACGGCTGTTACACGAAGGCAGCATCTCCCTAGGTTTGTAAGGGCTGCGAAAGGCCTTGCAGATGGAGGGCTAATTACGGCCTGAGATTTGTTTTATTTCTGACACAGAGAGATCCTGAAGAAAAACAAAGCTGCTTCTGAGTATTAGCAGTGGTACGACTGGAAGGCAAGCGTGCAACTCCTCTGGTGGATTGAAACACCAGAATCTTCTTAACTGACTTATCCCTGTGGTTACGTGCTTTGGTGACAGATTTCTCCAGTAGGCGCTGGATAAACGTGCAAGACAAAGATGAGATCCTGAAGGCTTCTTAAAAACCTTAGCTTGCATGGGGGAATTCAAGACGTTAGTCCTGGAGGCAGTTCCCCTGAACTATTTCTGTGGTGAGGTTAGTTGGTGGTGCAGTGGGCTGATAACAACTTGGTCGCCTTTCCTCTGCCACTTAATTTTACTTTCCATTCTAGTGGGTGCTCACTCATTACCTCAAAGACTGCAAAGTAGTTTAAATCAACATGGATACACTTTTCAGAATGCATCTGGCACTTGCTACTAAACCTGTATGGAGATCACAGAACCAGCAGCAGTACAGACCAGTACTATGTTCTTCCCAATGACTTTATGCATAACAAAAGAACAGGCACTACTTTCTTCTGTTAATCCATTCATTCTGTAGGGTGCTAGCCTGGTGTGAGATGTATATATCCTTCCTGCTTTTCCCCATCTGTCTTGAATAACTAGGTGCTGTCCTAGACAAATCACATGTAACCTCTACAAATACTGTGTAACACCTTGGCATGTAGTATGAAGCATTAAACAACGTATGGAAGGCCTTGAAGGCTTAATGTAATTGAATCTGTGAACATTTGTGAAAGATATTTATCCTGTATCCTGATTTTGAAGAGTAAAGTGGTTGTAGGAACATCAATTGCTTAAGCCTTATACTTCTTCAGATTTATTATTTTTGTTATATATATTTTCACTTTACCCAATTTAAGAGTTTCTATTTAGGACTGAGTAGTTTATTTCAGCATCCCTTCCCAAGGAGATATTTGTATCTCCTTAAGGATACAAGGAGAGGTCAGGTCCTCTTTAGAACAAAGCAATTACTGCCTTTTGGTAAAAAACAACCTTGGCTTGTTTTTTTTTTGTTTTGTTCTTTTGTGTGTGTGTGTGTGTGGTGATGGTAACCTTGGCTTGTTTTTTATTTTTTCTTCAAATTTAAGATTATTGCCTTGATAAGCAGCTTGTGTTACATAATGTTTTAGGTCCTCTAAATTTCAGTTTAGGATAATGATACTGAAGTCTTTTTTTTTTTTTTTTTTTTTTAATGTGTTTAAAGGCCTAATCCAGCTGTTTCTGGAGTACTTTGTGGGTTTGTTCTTGATTTTCACATCTCCATTTACCACATCACTTTTTTTTGTGAATTGTTTTATAGGGATAAGCAAAATTTCTTGTGTTCCGTGCATATTTGTTCCTGTTACCATCTGTTTTTGTAGGTGTTTCTTAATACTTTTGGTTTAAATGTCTGTTCTGAAACAGTATTGTTCATGTGAGATGTTGAGAAAAAAAAAAAAAAAAAAAAAAAGAAGGTCAAGTTAGCATTACATTTGGACTGGAAGCATGTCTTCTGTTTTTTACCAAAGGCAAAAAATTGTCTTAAATTCCTATTGCTGCTGAGTTATTCTTTTTTTTTTTTTTTTCCTTTAGAAAAATCTTAAACCACTTTTGATGGAAAATTGGGTTTCCCAGATGAAAAAAATGTTGGACAGAGTGATTATTATTTTGTTTTTGTCAAACTCAAAACCTCTCAGAAGAAAAAAAAAAAAAAACTTGTTTTGAAAATGTCTGATCCACTGGTATTAGTCTTTTGACAATAGACTGTGTAGTGTAAAATGGCTGTCTGCTTCCGAGATTTACACTCAAGATATTTCATGCCCTTATTTCCCTTCAGAACAGAAAAGCTGGCCAAGAATTCAGTTCCTTTTGAGGCAGACTTGTGGGAAGGTTGCTGCTTTTATTTTTTTTTTTTTCCTTGTATATGTCAAAGAAGGTGATGAACAGACTGACAAGATTATTTGCGGTCTTGAGTATCCAGTTCCCAATGACTTCATGTCTGATCTCTGCTAGCTTTTTACATAGCATTTTATACCCAAACAAGGTAACCATGGAATCACTTGAATCCACTGAAACCAGTATTCATCACCAGTTTGACACCTGGATATTTTTTGTTCCGGTACTCCATCTTCTTCGTGGACGTTATCTACAACTCTTACTT